>NW_011888873.1:3480618-3531786 GCF_000151845.1 Pteropus vampyrus | reverse complement strand
TCTTGTTGCCCTAAAATTTATTATATGCTCAGCTCCCGTTACCCCTCCCCCTCGCAAATCTACTGCTTGGTCTTTGTCAAGAGTCACGTATACTCTTTGAGTCTTCATAGATCCATTTCTCTTCTTACCAACCTCCAACCTATACATCACCAATTGCTGCTGGTCCTTCAACCACAACATCATTAAGCTTTCTTCCTTCCTCTGCTCTGTAAAGACTGTCATACATAATTTAGTTACTTCTCATCATTCTCCATTTTGGTCGACTCACACACTCCCCTCTGCAATAAATTCAGGATCCTGCTTGCTACAGACACATTACCCTGAATGTTCTTGCATTTCACTGGAAGTCTCCCATCTTATAAGATGACATCATTCATTATACAGGAAACCCTCCTGATTCATAGTTTCACAACTTGGGGTTTCAATTATTCTGTACCAACAGCGAATCCAGGCAGCCAAGAAGGGGAAAAAGTGCATTTCTTGGTATATCTTGTTCATTAACACCCTATAACTCCAAGTGTGACTGTAGCTATTAAATCTCTCTTGTAAATACCTGGTATTTTTGGTTTATAATTGAGGATCTTTCTTCCCCAGCCACAGACACAGAGGATCATTATATTTTTGGCCACATCAAGAGCAAGGAGAGTGGGCTTCACATAAGGGTGAACACAATCAGACATTTGTGAGAACTATTGTCTCAGGTGTTGGCTTGGCTCCTCCTTTTATGGGCCTGCCATAAATTATCTATGTCTGATCTATAGCATAAGCTGGAATGTATTTTGGTACCTCGAAGATGGGGGATCCAGATTAAAAAGATAGAAATCAAGGTAAGATTCTTCTGGGGCTACTTCAGATGAGGCTTTGATGGCATTCATGGATGTCTACTCTCCCAAGATACTGCCTACCGCTTCTTCCACTGCTTCTGCCTGCCCAGGAAAGGATATGACTTGAAACCAGGAAACAGAGGCAGGGAGTCTGGAAAGTTCCTGTACATCAAGTTTGTCCTGAGAAAAAGGGCATAGGCCTTGGAGTCAAAACAGCCTTGGAACTCTAATTCCACTTCTTACCACCTACGAGACCTTCAGAATATACTTACATCTTGGAGTCTTTGCTTCCTCATCGCTAAATCAACCATATTCATTCAATCAATCATTTTTGTTGTTGTCGTTAATGCGCTGTGTGCTAGGTGCTGCAAATACTAACAATGAACAATATAAACCAGTTCTTGCCCTCACAGGACTTACCTCCATTCCCATCTCAAATAAATGCTGAATAAATGAACCTCATTGATAACTCAATACACTAAGTGTTATTATAAGATAAATCACCCATTGGAATAGCTTTGTTCTTAATTCAGTGGTTGTCAGGACCAAAAACTTTTTTCATTGCCCAACAACTGTCCTTAGAGGCTAAGTACCACTTTTAGTGGTTTTCAAAGAAGTAGTTGTTTATGTTTGCATTCAACAGTCCAAACTAGAGAGAACTGTTTAAGTAAGGGGATGACTAGAATATATGGTAAACCAGAAAAGATGTCTAGAAAATTCTAGAAAAAAATTAAGTATACAATCATGTCATTTTTTATACGTGTGTTAGACCATGAGGTCAGCACTTCATGTTCAATGAAAGACATACAGACTACAAATGAAATGATAATATTCCTATCAAAAAAAATCAAGATTCCAAAATAGGATTTATGTTATGAGTCGAGGCCCTCAATTATTTTTATCATTACGTATCTTCAAAATTATAAATGAGATCAACGAGGGAATGTTTGCTTGCTATATGCATTGAGCTGGGTGCTTTACTGTTATATATCAATAAATGTTGACCAAATAAAGCAATTAATAGACAGTAATTGCTTTATGTCAAGTTTTTTGGAGCATCCAGTGCATCAAGAGAAGTCTTCATCTGTAAATTCTGATTATACTTCTCTATCTGCTTTCTTTTTCTCCTTGCGTTTAATGGACTCAAAAGGACATTTAATCAGTGAGACATTGGGGCTGGTGAGTCAGGAACCAAGAACAAGCAGAGTTGTTTCAAGACGTGTGGTACCCTAGTCTTAGGATTTTGGTCTTTCCTGCAAATAAGCATCTCTAGTACCAGAATGGGAGGCAGCTGGGAAGGCTGTGTGCTTTTTTATGGTATGTCAGTTCTCCCTACAACTTGCTTTTTCTCTACAGAGCTGAACTTGTAGCCTCTTTCATACATAACTGGTTGAAGTTGATGGAAATTACATGTCTTATCACTCCTTAAAAGAAAAAAAAACATATAAAATGTAAATCTAAAAGAAATGGGCAATTTTCTTGTACCACTTTATATTTCTGTGGAAGTTACCAAGTGCCAATCATTCTTACTTTTTAAAATTCAAATTTGTCAAGCAGCATGTAAGCTTTCAATGTTGTACAAGAAAAGATAAAGCTTCATGTGGAACAGTCACTTATGCTAGTTCTGCAAAAATGCCTACCAAAAGAGAATTTATCAGATTGCTGGTTGTATAGAAATATTAACGATCTCATTAAATTATCCCCTCCACTCTGGGGTCACCATGGAATCCACTGAAAGATAACCAACAAGGTATTATGGTTCTGGATATAGAATTCTTTACTGGCATCAAAGTCCCCACTGATTTCATAGTGTGTGTTTTAACTAATGTAACAAGGTGAGTGCCCAAGAATCATTGTCATGAAAGCCTCTGTTAAATTGTACTTGGAAGTTAACACCTATCATAACCTGATCGACATGTTGTACCTTCCATCAGCTAACTGGAGAGCTCGCTGAGGGTAAACTTCTAAAATGAGAAAGCAAGAATCTAATTAATATTTTACTATTGTAGCTCGCTGTGCCGTGTATATTGAGGATAACGTCTGTGGTCCTGCCATGACAACAATCGATGCTGGGAGGTGAAAAGTCATCTTCTAATGGCACGAACAAGCAAAATAAGGAGGAAGCCTGTTTGATTTGAATAGCTATTGATACCGTTCACAGTAAGAAACTGTGAGCTTTGATGCAGGAGGTAATGGAAAACAACATGGCAGCAACGAGGTCAGAGTCTTCCAGTCTTATTTTGACCAAATTCTGTCTACTGCCGTGATTGATAGACAACACAGAGATGATGAAAGGTAGAGCACCTTCGGCCACAAAGCATTCTGAGATACTTTGATAATATTGCTATCTTCAGACGAGCCCTGGATGGAGTTAAATATCAACCAAAGGGAGTGAATTGACACTCGTGAAATCATCCTTATGAGAACAGGAGAGATTTAATAGTTTGGTGGTTAGAGTAACCACTCTCCTGCAAGAAAAATCAATATCTACACAGTGTTAGAATCACACCAAGGGCTCCTGGAGCTGAGCCATTTAACTGAAGAATAAACCTGGATTCATTAGAGTAGAAACTCAGGATGTGGTAGGAGGTCAAGTACAAATGCGCCCTGGGCTCTTTTGTCCGGAAACGCAAGAAGATTTTCTTCTCTCAGGATCCGAGTATTTTTTAAAAGCATAGAATTTACAGAGTTAGAAGTGACCTTAGCAATCACTGAGTCCAGCCCCTTGTTTTTACAAGTCAGGAAATAGTGGTCCGGAAAGCTCGCTCCCATTCACACAGCTGATCTGGTGAGGTGTCTTCCATGCCACATTGCTTGTCCCCAGTGTTAGAGTCTGTGAATCAAACAATAGCTGTTTATTGAAAGCCTCTATGGAAGGCGCTCTGCTAAGCCTTCAAGGAGTATAAAGAAAGCTGAATGAGCTTTCTCTGATTCTTTGCCAAAGAGAAGATAAAACTACATAACAGGTTAATCAACATTCAAATGCGTGTAATGTTGCGATGTAAGACAACAATAAAAGAGCTATCCCAAAGTAGGACATGATTTGTCATGTGTCTTCTACCTTAAAAAAATCTCTTTCTGCTCACCCGGGAAGTAGTTTATGGACCCAGAGCTACCCCCCTGATTCCTTCACTGTTACTTCCATTTAGTACAGTATTCTGTTTATAACTCAACCTCTTTTTTGGAAGAAATGTAAAGTATACAAGATACGAAGAATGAGAGTCTGCACAGACGTACGGAATAATTTTCATCTCAACCTTGATTATAAGAAGTTGCCTGAACCAAAGTCCTGCACAACCTACGGAAAAGATCCTATCTGAGAAAATCTTAATTTGTCTTTAGCACTGTGGGTAAGCCCAGACAAAGAAAAATGAGTGCCATCTCTTTGCATTCACTATATCTCAAATGATAACGTGTCCCTAACATAATCATAGCCCCTGGAGTTTCAGACAAACAAATATATACACATATACACAGGCACGCTATCTTTCTACTTTGTACTATTTAATTCAATCCTCGTTGAAATCCCAGGGATAACATTATCGTATAGATAGAGTTCCCCTATCTTTTCACCTGCACAAAAAGCATCACATGACATAAATAAATAAGACCATGCAGGGAGTACTCCTGTAGGATGGAAGAAGACTGTCTCTGGATTTGGCGTAGAGACTGATAGCTAAAAACGGAGTCTGGCTGCTGAAAGCAACAATATCTGCACAATAATGCATATACCCCTTGTAAACTCCTTATCTTTGCCTTCCACTCCTTTATGTTTTCATAGTCATGGCTACCTGTGAAACCCAGAGGAGACTATTTCTCGAAAGTCTTTGTTAATAGCCTATTCACTCCCTTGCTATTCTGGTGTCACATCACAAATGGTATGTGTTGGCAAAAGGTGAGATAGCAAGTTTACATTTTAGAGTGTAATTTCATTATGAAGCAATCTGTTTGTGACAGTCTGCCACTATTCTAACCAGATTCTACAAGCCAGGCACCCAGAGAGAAGAAAGAACTTCATTTTATAAAAATGGTGGCAAATTCTTTCAGAGATTTTAGTGGCACATTAATCAGGTTATTATTAGATGTAACTGACATTTCACATGCAGAAATATTCTTTACTTGAAAGTCAAGTGTCATTCAAAAGAGGGAGAAATTATTTAGGATTTCTTAAAACATCAAAGAAATCCCCTGCAAACCAGCCTTATAAACACCTCAATTAGTGTTAGGAATCAGGGCTAGAAGTGATGCTTTTGATTTCTCTTTGATGCAAACAATAATATGAGAATGAAATGGCTTAGGGAAAACCTCATAAGAGTGGTTAAGAAAGCAGATTCTTCTGTATCCACAGACAGACCCCTATGCTGATGGGCCAAGGCCTAGCTGAAGGTCGGCATTATTCATTCACAACGCCTGCCACAAAGAACACCGCCCCCCCACACGCACTTGCTTCATCTAAACAGAATCTCATCTTCCTGCTGTCTATACAGATACTGCAGCAGTTACCGAGATGCTTGAAGAGTTTTTTTGCTACATATGCCTTTAGAGGTACCCATTTGGCTCAGCAGAAGCTAAATATTTTTAAGAGCACAGTAAGAAATCGGCCAGAAAACATCAAAACTTTATAGCTTTTGGATGGTCTTGCTGGTACAGCTCCCTATGACATGGCTCAGTCGTAATAACAATGGAAAGTGTACCAGTGCAAACTGCTGATGAAACATCAGAAAACATAGCCGAGGGTCCTTTAAACACATTTAAGAACTGTTCTTTAGAACTGCGCCTCTTAGACTTGGAAAATCTCTTCAAGATTTTAAACAGGGCTTTGGATGAACTGCAGAGTGAGAACCTGAAATTATCTCGTACACTGGAATCAATATCAGGCAATATTTTCTCTTTGAGAGAAATTCAATCTGACAGGAAAGAGAAGGAGCAATAAGGGAACTGGGATCCTGGCTAAAATGCTTGCCTTAGAAATACGCTGTAAAGCAGTACAAATTAGGTGATGTCACCAGAGGCAGAAAACCATAGTGACAGAATAAAATGTTATCTGGGCTTCAGAATACTTCATTATCACTACCACAGGTCACTAAGCTTCACCAAATGCATCCATCAGCCTTGATGGCCATTTGTAAGCTGCCGCCGGGTAGCTAGATGGCGCAGTGACTGAGCGTGCGGCCCCTCTGTCATGGGATACCAGGGTTCAAAGGGAGACCTGGGTGCCCAGACCAAGGTTTGTCAGTCTCAAGGTGCTCTCTAGTGGCCAGATGAACATAAAATTTTTCAATGCATGGAGGCACTGCGGGAAGGATTCAGAACTAGAGGCTTCTTAGAGAGGCACAGTAGAGATGCTTTCTACTGCAATCGGCCACCTCCTGGATCTGTGGGAAGATTTTTGTGCAAACTTGCCTTTTCCGATCATTGCATTGCTCCCCATAAAACACTTATTATATTCAACTGTGTCATTTCTATACTGTGTATGAAAGGCTTATCAAATTAATGGGGAAGTGTTTAGGTGTAAATTAATCTTTGTTGTATTGCCTTTGGCCAGGTTCTACCTTCCACTATTTTTGATGCTCCCAGGTCTATGATTTTAATATTTAAAAAAAGTTTGAAAAATGTTGGAATAATTTTCTTTTATTATGGGACAGCATAATATTAATATAACCAAAGTTAATTACTTCATGCATGGAGCAGATGAAGAAAACAGATCTCATAGAGCTTCAAAAGAACTTGAATTACTTTTTTGAATTCAGGCCTATATCACCGACTGAGAACATAACTAAGAATCTACCAGAATTTTTCTCTGACAGTAACAGTTATTGTATTGAATTCATTAGTACTTGAGTCATCAAATAGAAGATTATATCTGATCACATGAAAACCAGTACGACATATGCTAGATCATATTTTTAGTTTCAAGGCTTAAAGCCAAAAGGAATATTAATAGATGTGTATACTTTTACTCATCATAAACTGACATCTAGTGACATAATCATTAGGCTCACCAAAGCTTCCTATTTCCAGAAGGGAGTAAGTATTTTAAGTGTGACTCTAAAATAATAATATTGATTGTTATGGAGTCTGTGTCATTGCTTTATAATCAAATCACATGTCCTCTTGAAGTGGTTGACCTTTTTCTTTTATTCAACAGTCTTGCTAAAAATATATGACACATTTGTTGTTACTAAACAAGATTTATTTCACTTGCACCTTTTAGAACCTTGAAGTATATTTTGTCCATTGGCCAACCAGAGCACCCTGTTTTCTGGTAAGCTCTATGCTTTCATTTAATCTCACTTCCTAAAGATTGTAAAGCCAGCAAGGCAATTGGCATACATTGGAAACAAATTTAATGTTTGAAAACATCACCACCATGATCATCATCACCAAGATTTACTGAGTACTTCACACATATCATTTAATTATCATAACGACTCAGAGAAATATAAATAACTCATTTCACAGATTAGGAGATTGTGAGTATAGAAGATAAGTAACTCACCCAAAGTCACACAGACAGTAAGTGGCGGAGCCAGGGGTCAGGCATTTTGACTCTAGAGCTTGCCACTATGCTGCACTGCCTTGGTTTCTACATTATGCTGTCATCAAAAAGAGATGGATATAGAATACATAGATATAATGGGATACTAAGTAATTAGAATGAACCCTGTATTCGAAGAATATTTGATAGTATGAGAAAATACCATAATATCTTTCAAAAAAGATAAATTTTTTTGAGTACTTACTGTGTACCAGACATTGTGAAAGTTGCTATATGTACATTGTTTCATTTAATCCTCATTAACTGATGGCATAATTAATTCTATTATCTCCATTTTAAAATGTGGAAACTGAGTCAGAGATTTAAGAATCTTGGTCAGAGTCGCATTGCTAATAAATTGGCAGAGCCAGCATTTGAATTTAGGTCAAATGACTGCAGAGCCCATGTACTTAAGCACTAGGCTATACAGCTTCTTAGGACACAAAATCATACACATGGTATGATGTTAATCTGGGTGATATATGCGTGCACACGCACATATATGTAGGAAGAAAAAAAAGACTGGAAGGAAATACACAAAACATTTAAAAGTGGTTACCACTAAGGGTCATATTATGGATAACTTTTATTGTCTTTTTTATACTTTCCTATATTTCCCAGTTTTTATTTAATGAACATTTACTTCTCTTTAATTAATGAAAACATTATTAACAATATAAAAACTATGTTATCTGTGATGTGTGAGAAGCAGACTTTGTATTAACTCTGATTTCTAAGACCATAAAAATATGAAACCAAAATTAACTGAAATTGACAAGGCAGGACATTTTACAGAGAAAACTCCTAAAAGCGTAGCTAAAGACCGAGTAGCTGAGGTCGATAACCTGCTTATCAAGTAAGTTTAAAAGGCCATTGTAACAGATGCTGTCAGTGCCCTGGCCATCACCCTTAGCCTAACTTGTGATGCACCAGCACCGAAGATCTGAGGGCTTTTTCTGGTCCTAGAGGAGCTTCCAAATAAAGACTTGCACTTGAATCCTGTCTCAAGTTTGTCCCCACACTCACAGATTACTTATTAATAACAAAAGAAATTAATTTTCTGGTGGTAGATAGCACCTTAACTAAGTGAACAAACTTAGTATCACCAAGAATGGCACAAACTGATACAATGGGAAGTACACAACATCATCCATGACGTATTCTTGACAAAACTCTTCAGGCTCATTTTAATCATAAGGAAATAGTCACACTGGTATGGTTGAAATGTGTCTCCCCCCTCCCAAATTCACATTTTAAAACTATAATGTGCAGTACTTGAAAAAGTAGCTTTATTTGAAAATAGAGTCCTTGCAGATGCAATTTGTTAAGATGAGGTCATAAAGGAGCAGAGTAAACCTTAAATGCAGTGAATGGTGTTTTTACAAGAACATAGGGAAGCCTAACATGTGAAGACAAAGGTAGAGACTGTAATGATCTCTACGAAACCAAGGAATGTCAGGAGCCACCAGAAGCTGGAAAAGGCAGAAAATATTCTCCCCGAGAGCATTTGGAGGGAGTGCGGCACTGCCAACTCCTTGATTTTAGATTTCTAGCCTCCAGAATTGTGGATCAACAAATTTCTATTTTTTTAGCCACCTGGTCTGTGGTACTTTGTTACAGCAGCCCTAGGAAACTAATAACACGAATTCAGATTTGGTTCTCTAAAAATACCAATATCACAAATAACAACAACCCAAGAAAGAGACTATAAGGATATGATAACCAAATGTAGTATGTGGCTCTTGATTAGATCCTGGATATTACAGGGACAAATGGAGAATTTTGAATATGAATAGATAATATTATGATACCGATGTTAGGCCTTGTGTGTTTGTGAATGGTGCTATGATTACACAGGATATTTCCTCATTCTTAGGGGTACAGAGTTTTTAGGACTGGTAGGTCATAATGCCTATGAATTATTTTCAAATAATTCAAAGAAAACAATATATACACACATGAACCCATATACAGATTGATCAAGCAAATGTGGCCAAATGTTATCAACTGGTGATTCTAGATGAACGATGTATATACTACTCTTTCAACTTCTCTGTATTTTTTAAATTGTTCAAAATAGTAAATTGAGGCAACTATTACATTTCCTGTGGCTGGTGGTTTATGGTAACCATCACTTTTTCACAGATATGAAGCCCATACTTATTTCCTAACAAATTATCTACTCGTAAACAAATTGGTTGATGTGTTCAATCCACATCTTTTTTAAGTGGGTATATGTAAGAGCTATAAGAATGCATCCCTTTTTGAGAAACCAGAAGGGAACAGAGCATCCACCTAATATGTGAATCCCTCTGGGAAGAGTGCGCCAGTTACTGTTCATATACGCCTCTGGGAAGAGTGCGCCAGTTACTGTTCATATCCTGCCTCTTAGGCAATCTAGGCTCCAGATGTGTCATTGGCAGACATCCTATAAACCAACACACAATTGTAAATGCCGCACCTAACAAGTAATATTCTGAGTTTCAACTCACTTATCCTTTAGCCCTGGACGACCAGTATCCCAGATCTAGATTCAGCATTCTTTTTGAGGCTATTATAAAATAATCTGACCTTAACTCATGAAGTAAACCTTTTAAAATGTATTTCTCTCATTCAATTATTTAGGTTCAACGTTTACGTGACACTGTTGAGAAATCTGAATGTGTTTCCACCACATCCAAAGCACCTCTACTCTCTGGGCACCTTAGGGTAATTTCTGACATTATGACAAATGTAAAAACCTGAATGACTGAACCTGTGAGTATAAAGTAGTTACATTATGGTGTTATAAAATATCTCTCAAAAGGATCCATTCAGTCATATGTTAAGAGTTCGATTTAATAACTTAAAATTTCATTTTTACACTGAGGAATCTCAGACATTGTTGCTTTATATGGTTCCAGGCTTTGCTTCGAGCACAACAGGAAAGAATGTCTCTGGCATTACTATAAGAGTACCAGAGGAAGATGTCCCCTGAGGTGGCCATAATTGTTAGCTGAAATATCTATAAAATATGACTATGTAGATTTTTATGTAATTTATTTAAACATATATTTTTGCATTTAGTAGCTAATATAAATAGAATATAAATACAAATTTCTACTAGTCAAAAATGACAATAACAGCAATTAAGTTACAGACTCCTTCAGTTTTCTTATTCACTGTCTATTATTTCCCCTCTTGAAAACTCCTCCTCCACTGGCCTCCATGATATACGTTCTTTTGTTTTCCTCTGATCTCTCTGTCTACCCAAGTTTATTCTCCTTCGATGGTTCCTCTTCCTCCAATCACTGCATAAATATTACCTTTCCCTGGAGACTTTACCTGGCTCTCGCCTCACTTTACACACTCTCTCTGGGGATTCCATTCATGGATGCACCTACCACTAATAACTTCTAAATATCTTCTTTGAGCCAACGTTGATCTTCCAAACTTCAAAATCAAGTATGTATCTTCCTGCTGGACATCTTGACTCTTATGATCCATGATCATCTGAAATATAACATGTCCAAAACACATGTCATCTTTCCCCAAAATACGTTTCTCCTTCTGCATCCACTTGCTCAGCAAGTGGTATCCTTTTCCTAACATGAAACTTTGAGGTTATCTGAGGCTTTTTTCTCTCCCATGCTCCAAACCTAATTGTTTAATATGTATTATTGAAACTATAACTTAACTAGCTTATTTCATATTTTTAATTGATTTTAATTATAGTCGAAGTATAATATTATATTAGTT
Organism: Pteropus vampyrus; assembly: GCF_000151845.1. Classification (NCBI taxonomy): domain Eukaryota; kingdom Metazoa; phylum Chordata; class Mammalia; order Chiroptera; family Pteropodidae; genus Pteropus; species Pteropus vampyrus. The sequence goes on along the minus strand of NW_011888873.1, from coordinate 3,520,686 downwards.
TCAGTTATACGACACAGCGATTCAGCACTAAATGTCTTTTAAACTTTTCTCTTATTCTCCATCTTCACTTCCAATGACTTGGCGACTCAATATTTCTGTAATATTCAAAAATCATCTCCCTCTTCAGAGTCTTACATGTGAATCTATTCCTTATAATATTGTCAGAGGATTTTCTTAATATGCAAATAATATCGTGTCCCTTCACTACTCAGAATCCTTTAATACCTCCCCTTTACTCTCAGGAAAATATTCAAATTCCTTAAAATACTCTACATAGCTTTTCTTGATCTTGCCTTTTTCCCTTTCACACCCATTGTGCCAGGAGAGTGAACCTCATTTAATTTCCAAATCTTGCTCTACTGCCTCACACCTCTTTGCTCATACTGCTTCCTTACTCTGGAATGATTTTCTTCCATTTGCTTGCCTAGCTGACTCCTACTGTCCTAAAAGAGTGAGCATCATCTTACCTGGGAAGACTATCTCCTTTTGATTAGGTATCTCTCTATGTGCTGACATACTATCGTTTATACATCTATCAGGTAATATAATATAGCGATATTGATTTATCTTCTTATCTGTGTCCTTCACTGGATAGTGAAATTTCTAAGTGTCAGACTCTGTCTTTTTATTTCGATATCCACATGGCTTGGCATGTAACACTTGCAAACAAACTTACTAAATGGAAATCTATGTTAAAAACTCACATCAAAGAAGAGTTTCAGTACATTGGGTCATTCAAGTATTACAGTTCATATTGAAGTCAAACATTCGTGGTGATTCCCACAATTAAACAGTAATTTTTCTCAGCATCAGGCAAACAGAGATTTGCTGTGATAGAAAGGAGAAAGTAAGTTTTTAAATGGTCTACATCAAGCTGCTATAATAGTTGTAAGTACTGTAACAGCATTATGGTAGAACCACGAATAACAGATATTGTTCTGTTTTTTCAAGTTCTCGATTCATTTTTACTTATATGAGAAACCTAACTATTTTCAACACTCTAGGTCTTACTTAAGCTTTCTGATTTGCATTCAGCTGAATTGTAGCTAGCTGGAGATTTAGAGGAAATACTCTTTCATCTTTATATAACAAGTGCTGTAGGTTCTATAATCTTTATGAGATTCATATGAACCACTGATTTGTGACAACATCAGTTGACATTTTATAAATCATCAGAATCTTCCTCAAGGCAGAAATTTACAGTCTTGTTCTAATAGCCAACAGTCATAGAAGTATTCATGTACCTGCTAACATTTATATTTTTTAATCTTGCTGTACAACTTCATTGTACTGTACAATCTTTGACAGCCATTTTTTCTCTTGTTTTCAATCATTCTTGGTTATGAAGCTATAAAATTATGAAAACAAGAGGATCAAAATCTTCTTTTAACACTTTCCTTGACTATGTTTTTTCAACAGAAAAGTGAAAATTTTCAGCTAATATGAAGACTTATTTAAATCCTTTTTTATTTTTTATTACCAGTCTGTTTCTTTCCAAGAAAAAAAGATACTTTGTTTCTTTATCATGGAGGACAAAAAATCCTTATTTTACTCCTCTGAAATTCTGCTTTAGGAACTAGAATCCCACTGAGGATATAGTCAATAACATTTCCTTTTGTTTCATAAATATAAGGAAAGATAGACAAGAATCTCCAGTATCTAAAGGTCCTCCTGACCTTTTATGTGGTAGTGTGCAACGATAATTCAGCACCATGGACAGTGAGACAGCCCTTGACTGCCTCATCTCTGGGTTGTTGTTGTTGTTGTTGTTGTTGTTTGGTAAGAGGGCTTTTAATACTGGTAGTATTTTTTTCTCCCCCATCTTTTTGATTTTTCAATTACAGTTGACATTCAATATTATTTTATATTAGTTTCAGGTGTACAGCATACTGTTTAGACATTTATATAATTTACAAACTGATCCCCGACTAGTCTAGTACCCACCTGGCATCATACAGTTATTACAATATTACTGACTATATTCTCTATACTGTACTCTACATCCTTGTAACTATTTTTACAACTGCCAATGTGTACTTCTTAATATCTTCACTTTTTTCACCACAACCCCCAAACCCCTTTCCATCTGGCAACTGTTTTCTGCATCTATGAATCTGTTTCTGTTTTGTTTGTTTATTTTGTTCTTTAAATTCCATGTATAAGTGAGATTATATGGTATTTGTCTTTCTCTATCTGACTTATTGCACTTAGCATAATATCTTCTAGGTCCATCCATGTTTTCACAAATGGTTAATATTTCATTCTTTTTTATGGCTGTGTAATATTCCATGTATATATGTACCACTTCTTTCTTATTGAATTGTCTATTGATGGACACTTAAGTTGCTTCAATATCTTAGCTGTTGTAAATAATGGTGCAGTCAACATACGGATGCATATATCTTTTCTAATTAGTGTTTTGGATTTCTTCGAATAAATAAATACCTAGAAATAGAATTGCTGGGTCATGTGGTAGTTTGATTTTCAATGTTTTGAGGAACCTTCCTACTGTTTTCCATAGTGGTTGTACCAATTTGCAATCCTGCCAACAGTGCATCAGGGTTCCCTTTTCTCCACATCTTTCCCAACACTTGTTGTTTGTTGATTTATTGATCATGGCCATTCTGACAGGTGTGAGGTGATATCTCATTGTGGTTTTCATTTGCTTTTCTGTGATGATTAGTGATGTTGAGTATCTTTTCATAAGTCTATTGTTCATATGTATGTCCTCTTCAGAAAAATGTCTCCAAAGGTCCTCTGGTCATTTTTTAATTAGATCGTTAGAGGGGTTTTGTTTGTTTGTTCTGGTATTAAGTTGCATGAGTTCTTTATAAATTTTGGATATTAATCCCTTATTGGATTTATCAGTGGCAAATATCTTCTCCCATTCAGTAGGTTGTCTTTCCATTTTGTTGATGGTTTCCTTTGCTGTACAAAAACTTTAGTTTGATGTAGTTTCATTTGTTTGTTTTTTCTTTTGTTTCTCATGTCCAGGGCAACATATCAGAAAAAATATTATGGAAAGCAATGTGAGAGAATTTACTGCCTAGGTTTTCTTCTAAGAGTTTTATGGTTTTAGGTATGACATTTAAGTCTTTAATTCATTTTGAGTTTATTTTTGTATATAGTGTAAGAAAATGGTCTAGCATTTTGTTTTTGTTTTTTGCATGTATCTCTCTAGTTTTCCCAACACCATTTATTAAATAGACTGTCTTTACCCCATCGTATATTCTTTTCTCCTTTGTCAGATTAATTGACCAGCTAGGCCTGGCTTTATTTCTGGGATCTCTATTCTGTTTCATTGAGCTATGTCTGTTTTTCTGCTATTTTGATTTTGTCACTCTGTAGTATAATTTAAAGTCAGGCAGAGTGATACCTCTGGCCTTGTTCTTCTTTCTCAAGATTGCATTGGCTATTCGAGATCTATGATTCCATACAAATCTGATGATTTTTTTGTTGTTCTATTTCTTTTAAAAAAAAGCCATTGGGATTTTGATGGCAATTGCATTAAATCTATAAATTGCTTTAAATAATACAACCATTTTGACTGTATTGATTTTCCAATCCTCGAACACATACTATTTCTTTGTGTTGTCTTGTAGTTTTCAGTGTATAGGTCCTTCACTTCCTTTGTTAAGTTTATTCCTAGGTATTTTATTCTTTTTGTTGTAATTGCAAAAGGAACTTTTTTCATTTCTTTTTCTGAAATTTTATTGTTACTATATAAGAACACAATGGATTTTTGTATGTAGATTTTGTATCCTGCAACTTTACTGTATTTGTTTATTGTTGAAGTTAGGAAGACTAGTTAGGAGACTATTGCAAGAATTTAAATATCAACTAGGCTGGTGGCGCTGAGGAAATAGAAGCCAGAGTTGCAAAGGATGTTGTAAAATAAAAATCTCAGATGTTAAGAGGGAAAAAATGTCAAAGAATATGTGGAATTTTCAGCTTAGGTGACTGGGAGGGAAAGGGTAATCAGTTATGGGACTCAAACACACTGTAATTGCCACTGGAAAAAAAAATCCACAAACAATATAGAATCTACAGTATTACCTTCTCAAACATGAGAGTTAGGATCCTAAAAATCTCCAGAGTGGGAAACACGTAGTTGAACAACTTAAAACTTTATAAGAAAAAAAAAAAAAAAGGATTGTGGAGCAAGGATTGCACCTAAACTTGTGAAATCTTCATAAATTTTATGTTCAGAGAAATAAAATGGTAAATACTGATAGACCTCTAAGTAATTTCATATCCACAAAATAAGTAATACATATTAGGTGAGAAACAGCAGTCCATTAAGGAAATATCAATAAAATGTACATATACATATATGTAACTGGTAATAATAATTACTATAAATTATTTTTTACTTGCCAGCTATAATACCTTGGGAATTTTTCAGGTTCCTTATCTCCTGTTTTCAAGATGTGCTTTGAAATGTGCTTCTACTTTTTGTTGGTAAAATGCATAATAAAGCAATTTTTGTTGCCATTAAATCTTTTTCTTTAAATTTCTTTCTGACTTTTAATTTGGATATGTTTGTTTCTGTTTCTTGTTATTCCAAAGATACAAAGTAATTTAGATGTTTAAGATATAAAATCTTTGGTTAACAGTCGAATCTCCCTAACCTTGGCTCTACCCATGATAAAGAAGGACTAAAATATATGACAATAGTGTACCTTAAACCTCTCCCTAGAACCTCTGCTTGCCTTTGTGCAGATAGAAAAAGGTCCTCCTTTTATGTAGATGCAACCCCAAAATCACTGTCTGGATTTCAGTCTCCATTCTCATCATTGGCCAGACACTCTGTACAGTGTAAAGTTTCTGTTGTTTGAAGCCACTTAGTTTGTGATATTTGTTACAGCAGCCTTAGGAAACTAATACACACACTATCACCTCTCCCTCATCTCACACTTATGACCAGTTGTCCAAGAAGAAAAAGTGGATGGTTCAAAGATGAGTCAACCGATGATGTTAGAGTAAGCTAAAAATGGACTGCAGATGTACTACAGATATACTCAGAGGTAGCCCTGAAAGATAGTGATAAGCGAGAAATCCTCCTATTGGGCAAAGCAGTTGGATACTGTACCTAGTGACCCTTTTGTACTGAAAGAGAAGTGGTTCAAGGTGCCTATATACTTGGACTGCTGGCCAGTGATTTTAGCTGGTTTATTAAGGGCATGGAAAGAATACATTTGAAAGGGGACAAGGAGGTCCAGGGAAAACACATATAGATGAACCTATGGAAGTAGACACAAAATGTGAAGATCTTTACATTGCATGGTAATACCCACCAAGAACTTCTGCTGCCAAAGAGGCATTAAACCACCAAGCAGGTTGTATGGTTCACCAGTAGATGTTAGCCAGCCTCTATCTGTGCCACTCCAATGCTTGTAAAAGTGCTCATGAACAGAATAGACATTGTAGCACAGATGGAGGACTATTACAGAATTTACTCTAGCTGTTCCTTCTTCCTGGAACACTCTCTTCTAGAGATCTGTGTCTTTGGATAAATCTTTCCCCTCCTTCAAGTCCTGGACAAATCTCCCCTTCTTAGTGAGACACATCTATATGGGGCAGATTTATGAACGAAGCTTGTGACGTTTAAGTTGCAGAAAACATTACTTACACAAGCCCCTGTGTGTGCTGAAAGTTGCTGGTATTTGTGGGGTGTGGGGAAGGGGACATCCATTTACAACTAGGAAGCATTTCTATGTAAACGTTTCTGGTAAGTTGCTTAGTCAGAAACTAGGGAGCTATGATGCCAATATGACAGTAATTTCTTGTAAACTTTTCTCTTTCTAAATAAATACTTACTTTGGGAACTAAGTTTTTATTCACAATTTTGTATTTGTTTCTTAAGGTGGACATTCCCCCAACAAGCATTGGGTCACCCAATACCTTGCTGCCGTGCCTTTCCCAATCACTGTAACACTATATCTGCCCTTTTCTCTCTTGGCAGTCCTGATCTCACTTACCCTGTTTTAATTTTTCTTTCCTTTTTTCCATGGCACTCATCACCTTTATACTGTATAATTGCTTCTGCTTTTTCCTTATTGTCTAATTTCCCTCTTAAAAATGTAAGCTCCAAGAAAGCAGAGATCTTAATGTTATTCATGGATTCCATGTGCTTTTGCACATAGTAGATACTCAATAAATATTAGTGGAAGGAAATACAGAAGGAAGGGAGAGAGAAATGGAGGAAGGGAGAGAGGAAGGAGAAAGGAAAAGAGGAGAAAAGTATGAGCAGAAGGAAAAAACAACTGAGAGTCATAAGAGTCGGTCATAGCAGTAAGAATCGAGGTACAACTGAGGCAGTAAAGGACATCCGTAGGGCCCTGACCAAGCTAAGAGAATAGACCACAAGTTCATCAGCTGCAGCAGTCAACAGTGACTGCAGCAGTGCACAGGGAATAGGTGATGAGCTCAGAGGACCGCACAAGGAGCTGAACCTGAGGGCCCGAGGCTTCCTCTCCTGGCCACCATGAGGTCATTGATGCTTGTGTCTGTACCCAAACACTGCCTCGTGGAGGAAAAGGCAAAGGGGAAAAGCTGAACACCCAGGCGTTTACCTGAAAGAGAGTTATTTAAGCTGAAAGAGAAAACTTTCATTGGCAAGTCTTTTCTCCCCCTCCCACAAGCCTACTGCACACACACCTAGGTGGAAGGTTTGAGCAGATTATATCAATTATAGAAATAAACTGTGTGTTCTTTGCAAGTCTGAGTAGTAAGTAGTATACAGCCTTTTAAAGACTAAGGAAAACTAGTGACAGAAGTACACTGTACTCTTTATTCTAATAGGTCTCAGAGCAGCCACGAAAAGGAGGTATGCCATCAATATTTTGGTCAGTTTCATAAAACAAATAAGTGTTTATTAGTATTTTTACTTGCGTGTGTGCTTATTTTGGATTAATAACAGCATCTACCAAAATAAGAGACACCTGGGAATTTTTATTGTGCCTGTAATTCTTTTACAAAAATCTTACTTTAAGTGAGTTATTATTTTTAGCATTTTGTCATGCAACCTTATGGCATGTAGCTTCTGCTATGTTAAAAAATAGATTAAATTATGGCATGTAGCTTATGGCATGTAGCTTCTGCTATGTTAAAAACTAGGTTAAATTAATTAGATCTCAAAATATTTTGTAAAACAAATTAATGAAAAAACAAGAACCCCCAATAGACCTTTTATTTAGTCATATTTATATTTTAGTCACAGGATAGGGGATACGTACTTTGTACACGGACACACACACACACACACACAGCCTTAGCCTTCAATGTGGAAAATCATCCTCTTTGGCAAAAAAAAAAATACTCTTTGGCAAAAAAAATATATATATATATATATATATTTGAAATTTAAAGAAGCTGGAAATACAAAATATTTATTTGTCTGGAATAGATAAAAATCCATATTGCCTTATTCCCTATAGGATGTGGCGGGAAGCCTTTTCACTCAGATAAGGGCTAATTGCTCAATAGAAAATGCCAGCAAAGCTCATTGTAATGGGATTCTATCCATCTGTAATTTCCATTCCCAGAACCAAATACTCTCATCTGTTCCCATCTCTTCCAAAAGATTAGTACCCTTGGTGGTAAAAGGAAATATCTACAGATTGTCATCTCATTTTTGAGAGCCATTCAGAAAGAAAGAGGCGTACTATAGGCTTGGGACCAAGAACAGATTGAATTCATAAAAAAAGGCACAAGCCAAACTGTTCATCTCTGGTACATGAAAAATTACCACTGTTGTTGTTAAAACCATATGTTCTAGGTAAGAGGACAGGTTTTGTATTCACTCTGACATTTGTTCTAAGGAATGTTAATGTATTTAGTGCTAGTATGTGCTTAGCAGCAATTTGTAAATTTGAAAAGTAACCCAGAGTTCAAAAAATGAATAAGGAAGGTAAAAAAAACTTCATCTGAGATGTTGCTCAATTATCCTTGTGTCTGGATGTGAGAACATAAGTGAAGATCTATGACATTTGTCATCATTTCATAACTTCAGGTATGGAGATTTAACCTTTAGAAGTTTATTCACTCCTAAAAAAAAAAAAAAAAAAAAAAACCTTAAAATTTTTAAAGCTGTTGTCAGGTGAAAATAGTAGAGGCTTTGGTCACCGAAAGTGACAATGGTTTGTATCTTTCAGCTGAAATTCTTCTCAGTTCTTAAGTCCCAGTTAAAAACAAACAAACAAATGAACAAACAAAACCAGCTTTATTATTGGTGTATAGCACACAAAGCATACGTGAAATACGGTAATGTGCATTACATCTAAAGGGGCACAAATCATAAGTGTTCATCTTAATGAACCATAACCAAGTGAACACACCCATGTTACTATAGCTCCCTGGAACCCCTTTACCTTGCCCCCCAGTCAAGCACTACTCCTTCCCTCTGCCTGGAGTTACCAACCATGCTAACTTCTAACACCATAGATTTGTTATGACTATGATTGAACTTTACACAAATATATATATATATATTTGTATATATATATGTATATATATACATAAATACATATGTATATATATACATAAATATATATGTATATATATATTCTCATGTAATGGACTCATAAGTAGACTTATATATTGCTTTATGTTTGGTTTCTTTCACTCAGCAATGTCTGTGAGATTACTTTATGCTGTTATACAGAACGATAGTTTGTTCATTCTCATCACTGATAGCATTCCATCATATGCGTATACCACAATTTATACATTGTTGATGGGCATTATGGTTGTTTCTAATTCAGACTGACTAAAGCTATAAGAACATTATCATTAATGTCTTTTGATATACATGAGTATACATTTCTGTAGGGCCTATATCTGAAGGAAAAATTGTTTGGTCATAATGTACATATAGACATATTCAACTTTAATAGATAATTCCAGTCTCCCAAAGTGGTAGCACCAATTTACAGTACCACCAGGTATCCCTCGCCATCCCATGGTAGTGTCAGCCTTTTAAACTTTGGACGTTTTGGTGGATTGCGATTGTATCCCACTATGGTTTTAATTTTCATTTCCCTGACAACTAATGAGGTTCGGCACCTTTTTGTTTATTCACAGCCTAAGTATCTTCTTTCGGTGAATGACCTAATCAAAACTCTTGTCCACTTTTCTGGTGCATTGTCTATCTTTTCCCTTATTGATTTGGAATCCTGTGTGAATTCTGGAAACAATTCCTTTTTAAACTCTCTTAAGATCTTTTTATGACACCCTATTCTATTATGACTTCATCCTAACTGATTACGTCTGCAATGACCTTATTTCTGAATATGGTCACATTCTAAGGTACAAGGGGTTAGGATTTCAATGTACGAATTAGGGGGCAGGGGTAGGCACAATTCATCCACAACACAAGAGAAATTACAAAACACTTTGAGATGGAAATGAAAACATTACATACCCAGACTTACCACATACAATTAAAACAGTATTTAGAGGAAATGTAAATACCTACATTAAAAAAGAAGATTTTAAACCAATCATCTAACCTTCCACTTTAAGACATTGGAAAAAGAAGAATGACTAAACCTGAAGCAATCAGAAAGAAGGAAATAATAAAGATTAGGCTGGAAATTAATGAGATGGTGACTAGAAAAACAATAGAAAATCAATGAAATCAAAAGCTGTTTTTCTGAAAAGACCAATGAAATGGACAAATCTTTATTGAGATTGACCGGGAAACAGAGAGAGGAGACTCAAATTACTAAAGTCAGAAGTGAAAGAAGGGATGTTACTATCAGCCTTTAAAAAATAAAAAGGATTGTAAGGGAAGGCTATGAACAATTGTATATCAATAAATTAAATAACTTAGATGAAATAGACAAGTTTTTAGTAAGATATAAAGTATTGAAACTGACCAAAGAATTATAAAGTCTGCATCTATCTATAACAATAAAGATATTGAATTAATAACAAAAATTTTTAGAAACTTCCCACAAAGAAAAGCTCAGATCCAGATGGCTTCACTGGTGAATTCTATCAAACATTTAAAGAATAATTCATAGCAATTTTTTACAAACACTTCCAAAAAATAGAAAGAGGGAACACTGCTCAACTCATTCAATAAGGCTGTAAATACTCTGATACCAAACCAGACAAAATATCACAAGAAAGAAAACTTCAGATCAATGTCCTTTATGAATATAGATATGAAAAGCCTCAACAAAATACTAGGAAACTAATTCAGCAATGTGTAAGAAGGATTATACATCATGACCAAGAGAATTTTAACACCTGAAAATCAATTAATGTAATACATTTTATCAGTGGAATAAAAGATAAACATCACATGCTTATTCCAGTAGATACAGAAAGAGGTTTTGACAAAATCCAGCACCCTTTCATGATAAAAACACTCAAGTGCAATATCACTCCTAGGAGAAATAGAAACATGTCCATCCATGTTTCTTACGAACTTGTATAGGAATGTTCACTGCAGCACTGTTCATAATAGTTAAAAGATAAAAACAACTCAAATGTCCATCAATAGATAAATGGAGAACAAAATGTGTATAATCATATAATGAAATATTATATGGAATGATGTACTGACGCATGCTACAACATAGATGAATCTTAAAAACATGATGCTAAGTTAAAGAAGATAGTCACAAGAAGACCATATATTGTATTATTCCATTCACATGAAACGTCCAAGATAGGAAAGTCTAAGTGACATAAAGTAGATTAGCAATTGCAAAGGATAAAGGGGGTGTAGGGATTGGGGTGTGATAACTAAAGGGTACATACAGGTTTTCTTTGGAGTTGATAAAAATGTCCTAAAATTGATTGTATTGATGGTCATAAACTCGGTGTGTGTGTGTGTGTGTGTGTGTGTGTGTGTGTGTGTGTGTGTGTGTGTTTATATATTTATATTTAAACATAATATATTTAAGTACAATTTAAAAACATTGAATTGTACATTATATTTTTAAAAATTAATTAATTTATTTGTTTTTTAATGGTGACATTGGTTAATAAAATCCAATACGTTTCAGCTGTACGCTTTAACAGTAAGACATATATATTTACACTGTTTGTTCACCTCCCATAGTTAGATTTCTTTCTGTCACCACATATTTGACCCCCCTTACCCCGTCTACCTCCCCCCCGAACTGTACATTTTAAGGAGATGAATTATATCTCATAAAGCTGTTACAAAAAATTATTGCAGACATTTTTACCCTTAAATACTTTAGAATGCATTTCCTAAGAACTGGAGCTACCATGTTTCGTGAGTAAATAAACAGGGTTTTTTTTCTCTGATCTAGAGGTCTAGTTTTTCTGATTGAGAGGGAATGAGAAAGAGAGAGAGAGAGAGAGAGAGAGAGAGGGGATGTGTGTAACCGTGTAAGCAGGGGAATATCTTAGAACCTTCACAGTTTTTGGAGTGAACATTCTACAAATACCTTCCATACACAGATCTAAGATGTATGTAAACTTTCTCACAGACTGTGTAAGTTAGAGATTGTCTTTTTTTAGCCCTCCTCAATTTGGTGTGTCCAAGTGACTCAGCTCTTGCTAAAGAAACGAGACGAGAAGTAATGAATATAATTTTCTTCTCACTTGTCTAAGAGAAAATCTCTAACCCTGAACTCCACCATGCCTGACAGCTAAGATGGCAGAGTCTGTACTGACCTTGAAAATCATGTACTGAAGATGGTAGAGTTCTTGTCAGCCTGAACTCATGAACAACAAAAATGTAGAGTCACCTGCCACCCCAGAACATGTACCCTGAACTGCAACTAGAATGAAAAATAAACTGCTATCTTGTTTGAGTCACCAATTTTTTTGTGTCCTTTGCTGCAGCAGGTAATAGTGCCCCAACTAATATAATAGTCTCTAGAATCATAAAGTCAGGAAAGTTGCTCTTCTGCCTCCTTCTGACATTCTCTCATCCAATGTGAAGTTCAAGGAGATAAATTCCTCACCTGAAGCTATGGTTCCCAATATTCATCAATCAGCCGGAAAATTCACCTCAGAATACAGGAGGATTTGACGCAGCTACTCAACAAGAAAAAAGACCCGTCTGGCTGGCACCCAGCCATTTTCCATATACTTTTCATCTTCTACTCTAACATCAGTCACACCCATCAGGAAGAGTTCTTTCCTCATACTTGCAACTCTATTATCTATTATCCATAGAACCAAGATCTAGAAACTGTCACTCATACTGTGACGACAAGGCTAAAGTTAATTTTTTGCAGGCAAATCTACTTACTTAAGTAAATATTGATGCTAGTTCTCAGTATTTAATTTAATTGTATTTAATTCTGCATTTCCGTGGGCAGATGTGGTCTATGTACATAAAGCTGACTGAGCTAATTCCTATCGCACTTGGACACTTGGCAAGTTCCCCTTGACAAAAAGTCTTAATTGGGGCGGGGGGAAGTCCTAATGTTTCTTTTTCTATCATAAAAAAGTGAAGGAAACTCCTATTTTCCCACTAGCATTGGGCATATGTCCAGAGGCATTTTGAAACCATCTAACATTTTCATGGAGGACTATTTTAAAAATATCTGAGCATAAACGAGAAGGGCTGGTACTTTCAAATCTGTAGTCTTGTTACTAGAAAGTTCCCAGGGTTGTTAAAATCACATTCAGTTTTAAAATCCTTTTTTATTTGTTTATGGATGAAAAAAGGCTTAGAAAGTCAGAATCCGATAGAAAGCTACATGTAACCATATTTCCTAATATTAACTTTCTGTGAAAATGTGACATCAGAGAGAGAATACTTCTCACTAGAGGCATGTTTTTACATAAATGAATGCCTCATTGTATGGTTTCACCACAGAGCGTTATGGTTGTGAATCAAAAACACAGCAGAGATTCATCTTGCCTCCTCTTCCCGTGTTCCCTAAACAAACAGTAACCTTGAATTATGATTTCATTACCATAGATAGTAGAATTCCATCAAATATCTGTAGCACAAACTATGTCAAAATTATGAAGGTAAAACCAAATTCTTAGTTTATCTATTTCAGTCAATAACCTACAAATACAGTTTCTCAATTTCCAAAAATGTATGAATATTCAATGCCTTGGAGCCTTGTTTAATGCTCAGACGAGGAAAAGGCACAGTTTGCTTTTTAGACTAAATTTTAGATGGAAACTCATAAATAATGGGACTGTCAGTGAAGGCCAAAGAGTCATCTTTCCTTTCATCTAAACAAAAAACCCTGGGAATGGGCCTCAGAAGAAAAATTCTTGAAGACATGTGGAGAAGTCCAAGAATATATATCTGTGCAACTCTATAAATATAGTTAAATCTATCTACAGCTATTGCATAAGCTGTACATTATATCACACTAGAGACTTTTTAAGAGGTGATTTTTCACATGCATATAAGTTTAAACAAGACATTTTCTGTATTCAATAAGTTACTAGCCTCTGAGACCCATAAGAGAAATTCTGAGTTGACAATTTTCCTCCAAAAAAGGTATGAAGGAAGAACCCTGACAAGCAATAATTTAATAATTTTCTCTTCTGTGTAACACTCGATAAATCCAGTTATTTTCTTTAACCAAGATCTATAAGTACAATAAAGGTAAATGATATTGCATCCACTGGACATATTTTATCTATATTCTGGATAAAGACCTAACTCAATCTATCTTCCACAATAAATGAAGAATAATTGGAAAAGTCATGCATCTTAAAATTTTATTGGTTTTTATTTTAATTAGAAAAATTTGTATAGAAAACATTTTTATAACTTCTAGAAACACTAAAAATGTTCTTTTAAGATCTAGATTTGGTCTGAAATGTACTATGAAAAAGGCAGGTCCATGAAAGTGCATGAACTACAAAGACAGTTCTCTTTATTGGTAATCACACTAGAAACCCATTATTAAACTAATAATTAACCTTCAGTAAAGAAACCTAAAACAAAGTAGATGTATAGCACTTATAGACCAAAAAATAACAGGCTGGGGCTGAATAATTTTGTAACTGATGCTGCTCACCAGCTCTGCCTACTCTAAATATCAGAATCCTCACTGCGATGTTCAGCCAGGATCCTCTCAGTCCAGAGGTCTTTAAATAACAAGATATTAGAGTAGTTCTCAAATCTAAGAACTAATGAGGTTTATGAAAAGATTTGATAAGAATGACATAATCCTCACTCTGAAGTGAATCCTTCGTACATCTCATTAATTTGATCATCAATCTGTACAACTATGAAGAAGGCCCGGTTAAGTCCTGCTATCAACTGCCAGTTCTGCCATACTGAAATCCTAGAATGAGTTTTCTGTTTATTTGGCCTAGCGTCTACAAAAATACTACCATTAATATACTTAATGGTGAAAGACTACAGGGTTCCCCCTTACCAGGAATCGGAAAAAAAATGTCCTCTCTCAGATGTCTTTTCTTACCATTTTTATTCAACATTCTTTGGAATGTCCTAACCAGTGCAATAAAGCAAGAGTAAAAAAAAGAAACACATATAGGTTGGAAGGGGAAAGTAAAACTGTCTTTATTTGCAGGTAACATAATCATATACTAAAAAATTTATTAAAAAGCTACTGCAACTAATTAATGTATCAAGGTCACAGGGTATGTCAATACATCAAAAGCAATTATATTTCCATACTACAATAAAGAACTGGAAATGAAATTTTAAAATAATACTATTTACAATAGCATTAAAGCATGAAAGACTTAGGGATAAATTTAATAAGATATACATAAGACATATCTTACATATATTAAAAATTTATAAAACACTATTGGGAAAAATTAGAGACCTTAATAAATGAAGAGATACACCTTGTTCATGGATTGAATACTGTTAAGGTGTAAAATCTCCCCCAAATTGATCTATAGATTAAATACCATACCAATAAAAATCCTAGCAGACTCATTTTATAGAAATCGATAAGGTGATGCTATAATGCGTATGGAAATAAAAAGATGTAGAAGAGCCCAAAAGCCAAAACTATTTTGAAAAAGAACAACAAAGTTAGAGGACTTACTCTACCAGCTCACAAGTTTTACTACAAAACTACAGCAATTAAGACAGTGTGGTTTTAGTATAATGATAGACATTTAGATCAATGTTACAGATATAGACTTCAAAAATAGAGCCGCATGGATAAATGATCGACTAATTTTTGACAAAGGTGCCAAGGTAATTCAGTGAGAGAAAGAATAGCCTTTTCAACAAATAGTGTTAGAACAACTTGTTATCTGTCTGTGTGGGAAACCTGATGAAACTCTGCTCTTAACTCACAACACACAAAAATAAGCTCTAAATGAGTTATAGATCTAATTGTAAAAGCTAAAATTATAAATTTTCCAGAAGAAAACATAGAAGAAAATCTTTATAAACTTAGAATAAGCAAAGCGTTTGTAGACAGGACACAAAATACACTAAACACAAAAGAAAAGTTGGCAACCTGGACTTCATGAAATCAAAAAATTTCTGTACTTCGAAAGGCAATGTTAAGAAAATTAAAAGATAACTATAGACTTGGAGAAAATGTTTTTGATACATATATATGACAGGAATTATATACAGAATGTAGAAAGAACTCCTATAATTCAATAATAATGTCAAATTAATAGGTAAAAGTGTTTCACACTCACAAGATAAGATATAGGAATAGCCAAAGACCACATGAAAAGATGCTTGATATCATTAGTCATCACAGAAATGTAAATGAAAAGCTCAATGAGATACCACTACACATCCACTAGAATTGTTAAAATTAAAAATATGACCACACCAAGTGTTGGTGAGAATGTGAAATACTGAACATTGCTGGTGGGAATACAAAATCATATAAGCAATAATTTTAGATAAGACCTCTCTAGAACTTTTAGAGATAAAAAATTATTGAAACTAGAAACTCATTGGAAAGTTAAACAGAATATAAGGCATGCCTAGATATCTTCATATCTAGAAGACAAATTCAAAGAAAACCCAGCATACAGAACAGACCAAGAGTTGGAAAATATGAAAGATAAGTTAAGAGACAGAGGTTAATGTCTGGAAGGTACAACTCAACAGATTGTAATTCCAGTGGGATCAGTATTAAAGTGAAAAATTTGAATAGCACAATAAACAAACAGTAGCTATGGTGCCCCCTACACACACACTCTCTCTTTCATTCTCTCTCTCTCTCTCTCTCTCTCTTTCTCTCTCTCTCTCAGAATTCACATTTTTATCAAGTATACATCTATCCACTTAAACAACTGACTACACGATAGGCTTAAAGGGAACCTAAATAAATCCCAGTGGTTGGTATGATTCAGGACATATTCTTACACCACTAGGCAATTACATTAGAAATCAATAACAAAAAAACATAGAAAATCCTCATATGTTTAAAGTTACAAAACACACTTCTAAACTTCAAAGAGACTATAATAGAAGTTATAAAATATTTAGAATAGAATAATAGTTAACTAGTATATATTAAAATATATGAGATATAGTGGTAGTGAGAGAAATTTATAGCCTCAAATACTTATACTAGAATAGAAGGAAGTCTCAATTCAATGACCTAAGCATTAAATTTATAAAGTAGAAAATAAAATAGCTGAATAAGTCTCCAAAAGTAGAAGAAACAAAATAATAAATATAAAAATAGAAATGAATGAAATATAAAACACAGTTTAAAATGAGAAAATCAACAAAGTCAAAAGTTGGGTTTTTAACCAGTAAGATTAGTAAAAGAGGAAGAAAGAGGAAGAGGAAGACAACTAAACTAATTAAGAATTAATATGTAGACATAATTATAGAGGTTGGAGAGAATAAATAGCAAGTTTGCTGGATAGTATTAATATAAAATAGCCAATACATTTTAATAGATTGCCAACAATCAGTTAAAAGACCATTTACAATAGTAACAAAAATATAAAGTAATCACAAGAAACCTAACAAAGGATGTGCAAGCCTTTTAAGGGCTACATTTTAACAATATCTTTAGGTTAAATTTTAAAGTTTGAGAAGAACTCTAGTATAGTCGCATTTACCCTTAGCTGTATGCTGTATATTAGAATCAAAACTGATTACATATATACTACATCATATTGCATCATATCATATTGTTTTATATATGGCCTCCCCCCATTGTAATGTGTAATCAGGATTGGCATCATCATGGTTTAAAAGCCTTCCAGGTGATTCTCATGTGTAGCCAGAGTTACAAATCACTACTGCCGGGGGAGAGTGTAGGATGCGCTGCAGAAGGGGCACGCAGGGCTTAAAGTACTAGAAATATTATTTTTTCATCTGTGCGATGGAGTCTTCGGAATATTAGTCTCTAAATCATATATATATGTATTATACACTTTGTTGTATTTTAAATTTTGATATAGCATAATTAAATACCCGCTAAACGGTGGTAGTACGGTTTTATTATTTATCATATCACTACCTCTCTAATGCTGCAACACATTAATTGTATGGTTTTCTTAATCACTGTAGAAATCTGAGATCTCTTGGAGTCATACTACTCATCATGTAAGGTTAAGGATTCAGTAACGAAACACAAATACCCATGTCTACTGTCTTAAACAAATGAACCTATCATAGAATCCAACAACCTGGATGGCACACTTCACAGAATCAACCTTTTCCACTATAAGCCTGGCCAAGATCTTAGCTAATAAGAAATGGCACTTTAACCTGGGTGTTGTTTTAATTTCTTGCAAATCGAAACTCCCACCTGCAGGTTTTCCGAATGACACCTGGAAATTCTGGCTAGCCTCCAAGCCCTGTTATAACGAGAACTACAATAAACAACCAGTTTGAATTTGGAACTACAGACCCAATATTCAAATCACTTTTTTCGTAAAAACCCAGGAAATCATATTTATCTCACAGTGGTGTTTGAGGGGAAAATAACCTGGAACTCTATGCACAGGTAAAATCTTATTTTCTTCACTTAATTTTATTCTAACTGCAGGGAAATGGGTATCTTTGTGTAGTCAATTGTAGGCACCCATTGGATATGCTCCTCCTTTGGGAAGTTCCAGTGTTTTCTTCTTTCCAAGGGTGCTTTTTGGAACTCATAATGTTGAAACAGGTGAGACCAGAAGAACTCACAAACATTGGGCAAATGGACAAACCCACAAGCACCCAGAGGAGCTGCCAAAATGTTGGTGCAACAAAAAATCCTCTGTGACTGAGCAGAAAGCTGTTAGTAACCAGGAATAAAAAGTTAGCATTATTACAGTTTTTTTTTTAAAAATTGTTGGATTTGTTAAAGGAGCCAGAATTAGGAATTATCGATGTTTGGCAACAGCATAGTATCAAAGTAACTGTCAAATCACAGAATTATAAAGCTCTAAGGTCACTTAGGGAATGTATGGCTCTGAGAGGCTCAATGACCCTCTTAAGAGACTAATTTGTGACAGGATCAGATTAGCACCCAGGTCTCCTAAGTCTCCCTGTACTGCCGCTACTCGCAAGTCTCAGGGAACTGGGCGTTGATGAACTGAATTCAGAACTCACAGGTTTCTCATGTGGTAGCAAATCGATGTCCCAAGTGGATTAGTGACATCTACTCCATTGACGCCTTTGGCTTAACATTGAAGTCAGCATGCTGATCTCACTGTAATACGGTATCTCGTGGGAAATAACACTCACTGGGTATCTCTCACCCCCTAGCTGACTGTCGGTACTGTTTAGACCCTATACAGGCAATCACTGCCATTGTGGAAAAGTGTAACTTATTTCAAAATATTTAGTCTACAGAACCATTTTACCATCATAACATATATTCATATAATGCCCAATAAAAAAAACACATCGGTTTAAGGTGCAAAAAAAGGCAGGGGGTAGGAGAGAAACAGCATGGTCATTTCTCAAAAAGTTAAACATATAATTACCATATGATCCAGCAATTCTACTTCTGGGTATATACTCAAAAGAGTTACTAGCATGGACTTAAGTATACTTGTACACCAATATCCATAGCAGCATTATTCACAATAGCCAAAAGATGGAAACAGCCCAAATGCCCATGAATAGATGAATGGAGAAACAAAATGTAATATATACATTTAATGGAATGTTATTAACTCTTAGAAACGAATGAAATTCTGATGCAGGCTACAACATGAGTGAAACTTGAAGACATTCTGCTTCAAGTTTCATTCAAGTTTCATTATTTCACATTGTGAAATAAGCCAGACACAAAGGGACAAATATTGTCTGATTGTACTTATGTGAGGTACCTATTCGTCAAATTTGTAGAGCTAGAAAGTAGGATAGTGGTTACTAGGGACTGGGAGGTTATAGGGTTATGGAAGGAATGGGGAGTTAGCGTTTGATGGGTACAGAGCTTCAGTTGAAGATGATGAAAAAGTTCTGGAAATGGATGGTGGTGATGTTTGCACACTGTTAATGTACTCAATGCCACTAAACTGTACACTTAAAAATGATTAAAATGAGAAACTTTATATATGTATATTTTACCACAATAAAACAGGGAGATTTCTATTTCACATCTGGAGTTAGTACAGAGGAAGACATTAGTGAAACAATAAATTTTTAGGAAGAGCTCACTTCTAAAGAAACGCAATATTCCACGACACCCTTAATTACGTTTGCTCCTTCTCAAAAGCCCGGAAAGAACTGATGCTGAAATTTAAAGCGCCCCTTCCACCAAAGAGGTAGAATATTGCAAGGAAAGCACTGTTATCTTGATCTCTGTACCTGAACAAATCTTCTTCTCATGTTTGTTGTCACACTTTGATGTACGCCCCCAGCCAGCAAGCTACCCCGCGTGGCTGTGTAAACTTCTCGTCTTGCCCTCAACCTCGGGGGTGACCCGGCATGTTGGTGACTCCTGGCTGAGGTAAATGATACGGCACGGTAATAATGGCAACTGTCAGATCTTTCCCTTTTATCTACCTCCATCCACTGTGAAGTGTCTCTCCCCCACTCCCTCCTACCAGGTATCAAAAACCTACATAAAGGGGAAAGGAGTTATCTGAAGCATTGTGTGCCCCCTGTAAGAAATCCAATTATTTATGGTCACTGGAGACACTTTCTTTTAAGTGTGTTAGTGACTGACCTAAATGTATAGTTTTCTTCCTACCATTAACAGAACTCTTCCTTTATCTCACATTTAAAAATCTTTAATAGTCCTTTCCCTTCTTCGAGACAAAGACAAGTAAGTGAAAACACGTTATGCTCTGTCACATACAGAGAAGGCACAGATATTAGAGCACTGTTCTTCAGTTTTCTTTTCTTTCTTCTTTCTTTTCTTTCTTTCTTTCCTTTCTTTCTTTCTTTCTTTCTTTCTTCCTTTCTTCCTTCCTTCCTTCCTTCCTTCCTTTGTTTTTTTCATGTACCTAGTACTACAGCTGATGTAACTTTTAAAACAACAACTGATGAGCAGGATGGTAACCCAGAGGATACTTGCCTTAAATGCTACTCTGTCAAGAGTGGAGAAGTAACAAAAGAATCAGTCACTGCAGCCCCTTCCACAGTCCCCTGTAGGAGAGAGAGAACAGACCCTTGAGCTCGCAGGAGAAAAGCTTCAAATCTCACTTTGGTGGAGGAATCCTTAGGTCGACCTAAAGATTAATTTCGTTTTCTGAAAAGCCCTCCTACCCCACCCTTGTTGCCAATTATGCCAGAGCAGCTGGAGGATTTCACACGCGGCCCTGACCTACGCCATACCTGGGGGTTCCGTGAATTGGATAGATGAAGAGGTCTTTGGATCGTTGCCCTTTGGAGTGTTCCCACTTCAAGTGTCCCCGGGCTGCTTAAGGAAGGGGACTACTGCTCATTCCCTTGAAGTCTTTTTACTATTTCTGTGTGGGAGATAAACCCCTCAGTGAAGCTCCCAAGGAGGAAATGGAGAGCACAAGGTCGGGTTGTGTAACACATTCTCGTTGCTGGCTGTGGCCTGTGCCTGGCGTGGACTTCCATGTTCAGAAAGGGTGAGAAAGAGCAGGAGGAGCCCTGGGCTCCAGGTCACACCCATGATGGAGCCAGGCCACCAAGGAAGGCAGTGGCAGATCCAGCAACTCACTGAACAGCCACCCATGCCTCTCAGGCCTCCACTCTTCCCCTTGCCCAATGTTCTCAACTTTTTTTTATCATTATCACCCCTGTGAGGAGACTTTTTAGATTTTTTTTTTCCTAATCGCTCCCTTCCATGAAATTGCCACAGCACAGGTGTGCCGGAGATCTCTGTTTCTGTACTATGTATATATATATGCTTTATGAGTTTCTGCCCCTTCCCAAAACCCACTTTTGTCCCATTGAAAGTGCACATCCTCATTCCTTTGGAGAGCCAGCTGGACCAGATGTAACCTGAAGACAGAGCTGTGGTGTGGCATCTTCCTGTGGCCGAGTTTGGCAGAATGGCAAAGCAAGCTAACTCTGGAATGAGACAAAAAGGGCCTGACTGAGCTTTGTGCAACCTCTGGGAGTGGCTCCTTGGGGTGGCCCAGCCCCCTGCCCTCACTGGGGTGGGAGTGAAGCAGAGGGTGGTGAGAGGCCGTAGCAGTCAGAGCCACCGGATGAGGCAGAACACTGGCTGGAAGGTGGGGCCAGAGGGGCGGGAGTCTGCCTGCAGGCAAGCTCTACCCTTCCCAAGCAGGACCAGCTGGCTGGACATAGGAAATCTCCATATTCTTTCAAGGCTCAGCATCCTCCTGAATAAAAATGGAGATAACATAGTGAGAATTAAATGATGACATGCGCATTACAGCAATGAGCACCGGCCACATTACACGCTTAGCAAATCTTGAGTTCTCACTTCTCCCTCTTCCCTTTAGTTTCTGTCAAAAATATGGTTTATGAGGGCTATTTTTTCAGGATTTTTTTTCTCTTTTCTGGAGATATACTAGATTGAAAACTAATTTGCAAATGAATGTAAAATGTGTTGCTGCTACAGCTGGTGTGTAAATGTTAACTTCCAGGAGCTAGTAAGCATAATCACACCTCAAAGGAGAATAAAAAGTTATGCCCATGCTCGATCTTTACAGCTCGCTGAAATTTCTTTGCACTTGACAAACTGAGTATATTAATCACTCTCTTCTCCCTACTTTCTTTCCTCAACCAAGTTTCGTTATTCTTTACTTAAGGTTCCATCGTGAGGATACCAACACTCTTTCTGAGTGAGGGTAAGCTCCATCAGTACACCACTCAAAACGATTTTATGAAAAGTGAGCCTCTCATGAAACTTTCAGAGACGACTGTCTTTCTCTGCTCTGCCCACTCCTACCCCTTACTCTACACCCAAAAGTCAGAGTTAGTTTTTAAATTTAGCCTATTAGGGGTGAAGGTGCAGAGATGGTACTTTGGAAGTTTTGTGATGGGAACGGTAAGGCTTGATGGCAGCCTAAATTGGGAAGAAATTGAAGCATCTGAAATTACTTCCAATGATGTGTTTTAAGAGATCACTTCATTTGTACTTGCCAGCAAGTACAAAATGTGCTTTAATGCATACTTAAAACTAAGAAAGTCATAGTTGTTTTAAATAAGTCAATAGATAAGATTAAATGACATTAAACATCAAAAGCTAATTTGAGTTTCTAGCATCAGAGGCAGGAGTGGGCGGTGGGTGACAGATATTCCTGAATCGGATTGTCACCAGCCTTCAGAGTTTGGGGCGTCCTCAGGCATTCCTGGGAACAGTGACTCAGTGTGTTAGAGGCTCCCAAGGAGAAAATACTACCCAGGGAGAAAGTTCACTGTTATGTCTTCTCGCACATAATAGGGACGCAACAAATACTGATTGACTTATGATTTTGTTTTTGCTTTAGAAAAAGATAAGCAGTCTAGTAATGTGTGTAGGTGATGATATGCTCGGGTAACAAATAGGAGTCAGAACAAGTGAGAATGTCAGTGATTTAGGGTTTCACAAAGGTTCATTTCCCGCTCACACAAAGTCCATGAGGGCCTGGTGACTTTCCAGAGTGGTGTCCTCCATGTCATTGAGCCAGGTTTCTTAAAACTGCTGGCTTCCCCCATTCCACATGCTGCTTCCAGGACTGCTGAGGCAGAAGAGAGTGGAGAACTCCCACTGGCTCTTACCCTCCTCATCCAGAAATGACATCATCCACTTCACTTCTGCCAAAGTGCAGGGGCTGACTGTGCAGGCGAGCACGGGGAGCGTGTGCTGAGCATTAAGGACCCTGCCACACCCAGGAAGACTTCCTTAAATCTACCTTTCAACATTGTCAGGTGATGCTTCCTCCTCACTTGCATCCTATTGGTTTTGTGTGTGTGTCGGGGGTGGGCAACTAACTAGAATTATTTATTAAAGGACTGGAAACCTATTTACCTCCCAAGTGTGTGGCATAGAAGGATTTGCATCCTGCTTGCTTTTGAGCAGCAGAGATTCAGCACAGTTGGCTAGAGCAGTAGGGGCTATGAGGTAGCAAAGTCTCGGCTATTGTGTAGTCCACCCTATGTAAGCTGCAATTTAAGGAATAAAATTTAGGCTGAAGAGGTCAATCAATATTGCTTGATATAATAAATGCTCATCGGCTTACAAATTCAGCACCTTATTTACCAATGTCTATTTCCTCTCTCAAAGTTATTTCTGAAATCAAATGGAGTTTAGTCTTACAAAGCTGTTGCTTCTGGTAAAAGCCAATACCTCAACCCAAGAGTTAATCTGGAACGTCCAGACATCTGGGTCTGCAGATAGTGAAAAATGGGACTGTCCCAATAAGCGCAGATGGCTGGTAAGTTTGTGGTACCACAGACTCATTTTCAGGTATGAGATCAGTCACGATTACGCCAAGTTATTTTCTTTTATGAACTTTTAATGTTTTTTGGCATACTTGAAAAGTGTAATAAAAATGAAAAAGGATTCATCAATATGAGTGGATCTCTGTAGTCCTACTGTTGCATGGTAATATCATTAATTATGCATGGCCCCCACAGGGTAGTGTGTTTCAAGGGAGTGGGAATTGAATACCAAGTCTTTTATTCTTGTTTTCACTCCAACCCAAGTCATTAGTTCCCTGAACACTCCCCCACCCTATCCTTGCCCACTCACAGCATTTTGCTGGCAAGCCACACGCTATACCTTGAAGTGAATCCGTGGTCTTTCGCTAATTCCTGGCAAGTGAGCATTCCTATTTTAAGAAGTGGCCGAGTCTAAAATAGCCACTCATTTCTCCTGGTGCCATCAGCACAATTGTATTTTGAGTGTGACGTGCTCATTTAGCCTTTCCCCTTTGGAACAGTGTAATTGCTTGACATTTTGGCTGCCTAGACATACTTGTATTCCTGAATTCCCACCTACATACCCAGAACAGAGACAGGCTGGGACAGATAACCAAGAGAAAAGACTTTCTTCTTCCATGTGACTGCACCTAGCCACATATCGAATCCCCTTGCAGGGCCATCCTTTTGTAGATAGCAGAGTCTGAGCAGCTAAGTGCAGCCACAAAGGGACTGGGGGCCCACAGCCCCTTTCCCACTCTCTTGACCCCAAAATAAAAGGAAACGCTCTACCCCAGGAAGATAGTGAGTGAGAGATGGAGAGGAAAACAAAGGGAGGAAAGAAAAAAGAGTCAAGAGCAAGAGACAGCAGTGAAATCAACGCAAAGAGTTTTAGACTGATGGAAGAGGAGAGGGATGGAGAGAAAGAGCAGCACCGTACTCTCTCCCCACTGAACATAAGAAGAGGGGCCCTGGCACGCACTTGGCCCACAGGGTCCCAGCATCACGGCGCTCTCATGATAGGATTCGTCCTGGAGGAGGGGGCGGGGAGAGTGTAGTAGAGGCTGCACTACTATATATGTCCTGAGGAGTCCTTCCTTCCAGTTCTGACTTCCAACTCCAGGAGACATCTCAGGGCTGGCCATTCTGCCTTCTAATCAGACAGATAGAGCTAATTGTATTGGAAGATACAGATTTCACTGTAAGGTAAAGGAGATAGATGTCTCTTCCTCTGTGAAGCCTCCCCTGATTTGCCCATCTCCTAGCTCTCATTCCTGTGCATTGTGTTTTCACTGGTCTGCATCTCCCACAAAGCTCTTGAGCCACTTGAGGGCAGGAACTGCAGCTTGCTCACTGTCGTGTCCTCACTTCCCTGCTATGATGCCCAGAACATGGTAGGAGATCGAAAACTGTTTGATAAATCAATGAACAAATGAATAAATAGAACATTATCACCCATAAAAACACAGTGCTGAGCATGATATTCTTCAACAGAGAGGAGAGAGACTGGAACCCACCACAAATGGTTTTTCCCTATTGAGCGGTAAATGTATTGAGCCCCCCGGGGACAGCATGGAGGAAAGATGTGGTCAGCTCATACAGAACATTCTACTTCCTTTCACAGCATCTCTGATCGCATGGTGTCCTGTGGATCTATTTACTTGTTTATTCCTGAAGTTAACAAGGGTACTCATCAACTATTACTGAGCCTTTTAAACCATATATCTATCTCGGATATTGGTATCAGCTGGAGGGCATCCCTGGGCAGCTGTTGGAACAGCTGGAATTAGTGTGGGGCTGAGCGCTGGGGGCAGGAGTTGAGGTCAGAGTGATTTCTGCTGTGACTGCTGACAGCCAGGTTGTGAAGGACTCAGGGGCTATCTACCTGGCAGATAAACTAACTTTAATTTAGAGAATATTTTTAAATTAGCCTAGTGTTGTCTTATGGACCACAGTATATTATGGCAAAGCCTAGACACTCTGGTATAACCATCGTAGAAATGGAAATAAATATATGATAATTTTAATAGAAATCTTATAACTTTATCATTTGATTCCTTTTTGATTTAAGTAATTGACTCAAATCGATCATCTTCAAAAAAAGAAAAATATGTGAATGACATGGCCCCCAATAGAATTTTCTCAAGGTAGAAATAATGGAGTGAACTAAGCAGTGAGACCAAGTTAAGCCTATAAAATTATGTGCAGAGTGACTGAGTCTCCCATAGACTTTGCACACAGTGGGCTGTACCAGGTGACTCGGACCCTCCCCATCCACGTGTCCGCATTCTCTGGTCCTTATTCCATGGGTCTTCACTACTGTTCTTCCACTAAACATCACAAACCGGCTGAATATGGCCCACAGACACAATTTCTTTGGCTCACTCGGCAATTTTGAAAAATTGCATTAGTTGCTGACATTTAAAAATTGAGAGACCTCAGATTTTTAAAAATCTAGGTTTCCGTCTTCTTCTTAAAATCGGAAGATGTAACAACACTGGGTATGAATTCTTGTGTGGCCACATTGAGCTCAAATAAGAGGAACTGGCTCTTTGTGAACTATGTAATAATAATGGTAGTAATAGCTAATTGTGTAATAATAGCATGTACTATTTGCCACACGCTCTCTTAAATGCTTTGCATATTGTCATTTAATCCTCATGTCAATTCTATGAAGAGGGTACTGTAATTATCTTCAATTTCTAAGTGAGGAAAACAAGGCACGATTAAGACGAGTAACATACCCAAAGTCACAGGGCTTTAAATGGCAAAACCAAAATCTGAACCAAGCAGTTTGGCTCCAAAGTCTGAATGGTGAAGTACTGATAAATGTAGTCTCCCAAAAGATGCTGGGTAGGCATGAACTATTGTAGGTATGTGGATGTCTAGATGTGAAAGCTGTCGCAATTAATGAATGATGGTTGAAAGTAGTGTAGGGTCTAGTCAGATTACCTCCGTTTGAATCTGGGCTCTGCCACTGGGAGAACTCAGTCAACTTGATTAATATTTTTAAGTTTTAGTCTCATCTGTAAATGGGAAAATAGTACCTTCTCGATGGATTGGTTAGGCTTTACAGAATTAAGTGAGATAATAAATATAAAGGATTTATCATAGGTAAGTGCTGACGCATAGTAGGTACTTAATGTTCACTATTATTATTCTATCTAGGTAACTCTTAGCACTGAAAATTTCATGTGTTGGACTAAGAAAAGTTTTAAACATAAAGCCCTTTCTCAAATTTCTAACATTTTATAGTTTAAAGGAAATGTTCATGGACAAAAATAATATGGTTCTATATCTGGGAAACAGTGTTCAAGTACTATTTAGCTGGAGAGCATTATATAAAATAAAACTGTTAACTTTAGTTAATTCTTTCAGCAAGTATTTATTGAGCACCTACTATATTGCATTCATCATTGCATCTCTCATGTTTTAGCCTGGCTCATAGTTGTAGTTTAGTGAGTATTTGTAGAATGAGTAAAAGATAAAAGTAAGACATTGACAAAACTTTGTTTGTTCTTCTAACAGATAAGAAGACAAAAAAAAAAAAAAACTTTGAGAATCACTTCATTTAGAGTAAGCAAGCAAAAAAACAAACAAACAAAAATATATAATCAAAGAAATTTTTCTTGTTAGGACCAGAATGCATTAATACTAATAAAAAGAGCACGCAGACCCATTCTGACATATTTTGCTCTGTTTAAAGATAAATATTTGTGCACTGCAAGCTGCAAATGGGTTTAAGCTCCAATGAGGACTTTCTAAGCCATCTGCTAGTCTCCTAATGAGGATAGTAACTATCACTGTTTATAGTTAGGCATCAGGGGTCATGGATATTTGTTGTAATGAAAGCTGCAATAAATCACAGCAGAATCGAAAAGAGCCTGTCTTCACAAGGGCTAATTACAAATATAATAAAACAACATTTTAAAAAAATCTCTTGAAGTTCGCAGAGAAACCTAACTTGGCATAACAAGTACACACTGTGGTATCCGCTCTGTTTTTATTTCATGAATTCTGATGACAGAAGCCAAATCATATTTAACTACTAACAATACAAGGCCACCGATGGGTCTTTTGTTTCAGATCACTTCATCACGAGATCCTTTGTGAACCGTTTGGATCTCTAAAATGCTTTCCCTGACACTCTGGAGTATGCAAATGATTCATAAGACCTACGGGTTTTGTGTGTGTGTGTGTGTGTGTGTGTGTGTGTGTGTGTGTGTGTCTGTGTGTGTCTGTGTCTGTGTCTGTGTCTGTGTCTGTGTTTAACAAGGTGCTACTTTAAAGTTGTGTCTCCTTGGGCCCAAATTGAACTTGCTGAGTTAGTTAATTCAGTTATGGGGAAGGGAAAATGTGAGAAATTGATTGCTTAGCATCACAGAAACAAAGAAACCGATTTGCTGACTAATTTTTTACTTTTCAATTGGCAAATGTTGGCATCCCAGAAATGTTGTGTGAATCAGAATTGCTTTGGTGTGTATATTGTGGCAGAATTTCCACAATCCACTAGAGAAAAGAATATGGCATTGCATTAATTGATGATATTCATATCGGTTTATTGTTCTCAGAATCTCAGACTAGGAAAACTTAATCATAATGTGAAGGGGTTCTTAAAAAATGTTTAATATTGCTACTACTATCAGAAACTGAGATGTCAAAAATGAGAATTTTTTATTGTGTTAGAATTGTGTGTTGTGTTAATAATAATAATTAGAATAAGAAAATGTAAATGTAAAATATAAATTCTACAAATTCTCATATTTGTAGAATGTTTTCCAATTATTCCAAAGCCTTTTTCCTCCAAAAAACCACTAAGTAATGAACACATCCCTTGGGAAATAATGAAATCTGCCGTTAATTTTTTTAAAAATAGGAAAGAAATTCAGTGGATCTTGCACTACCAAATATTAAAACTTATTAAGCTTACATAAAATTGTATGATACAGGTGCAAGAATAGAATGAGTGATCAATGAATGGAACAGAAAGTAAAGAAAGTCCCATATACAGGGCTGATATGAATGAAACCGCTGAAATTGTGCCTAAGGTACATAAGAGAGTATTATACGATAAATGTGGCATTTGAAATAAATGGAGAAAAGAAAATTTATTCAATAAATAACAACTAAGATAATCAGTTAACTATTTGGGGAGATGGAGGAGAGCTTAATATCTTTCCATACACCAAAATTAAGTCCAGAGAATTAAAAAATTAAATGTAAAATATAAAACTATGAAAAAAAACTTTTAGTAAATGCAGGCAGATATTTATATACTCTCTGGGGTGGGGAAGACAGAAGCCACAAAGCAGTGTGGCTTGCAGACCGCAGGTCATCCCTAGCAGTCTATCAAGCAGCCTGCAGTTGTCTGCAGAGGAAAAACTATAAACCAATTTTGTGCATATACACATCACAAATTTTAAATGTACGATAAACTATGATTTTCACAGAAATTCCATTAAAGTACTGATAGCATGATGGGTTTAGAGCTTGCACATAAGCTACAAACTGTGTTGAGCATTTTGGAGGGGGAACCGTTCAATAAATTGGATCTGCTGCCTTCCATGATTTACATGGTACGGCTTTACCTAGTCAGACATGACTTTTTCTCTTTCCTCACATGTTGCATTTTTGCTCCATTTCACGAAAGTAGATCTGTGGCTCAAAATAGTTTATTGGAGTAGTATAAAACAATAAATGAAATAATAACATACATGCTGCAACTTAGAACAACATCATACACATTATAATGCACAAGACTCCAATGCAAATACAGAATATGAATTTGAACACGTCGAGACAAGTGAACCTGGAAAGGTGATCAAGCAGTGGAAGAGAAAAAGTGTGAGTAGGACGTAGGATGATGAATGTCTGAAAATTGCATTTTGTTCCACAAATAATCCATTCACTCTTTGTCCCTCATGCATAGTCTATATTGAAACTCTGTCACATAATGACACAAAGCCATCAAAACATTTTATCATTTTATCAGTGACTTTTCTAGCATCCATACAAGGTTTTCTGGAATAAAAGCAAAATATCGCTTTCTAAGTTTTATTCCTGAAGGTAAAGAAGAGGTAGTGACAGTAACAGGTGTCGGTGACACAACCCTTAAGAAATGACCATTAAGAAATGTAAAAACAGACCAAAGTTAATGGCCAATATTATGCTTGAAGAGAGGAGAACAACTCTTGGCAACATGCCTCTATAGGAGGCCACCGATGGACATCATAGCAATTGCTAGTATGTCCTCCTGTGCGCAGATATTTCTCTTTTCTGTTTGACAAGAGCCTTGAGATCAGAGTGTGACTCTGCTCCTAGCATATGCACAATATGCCACAGGGAAGATGTTCTCTATGGCTTTTGATTCTGTTTATCTCTTAAAATCCACACTACATAAATAGTTAATGATTATTTAACCAATTAAAGGACAATATAGCCAATTCATCCACTGCTTATTCACGGAGAACAGTTGGTAGGGGGAAAAAATGCCTTTTAGTTTTAATTAAGTGTTGAGAGAAATAGTGAAATATGGAATTGTCATCAAATTGCTACCACTAAGTGTACACTATATGCAGAAAAAGACGATGAGTGTAGACCGCCTTTCTACACTGAGGTACACTGGTAATTTAAAGGAAAAATGATCACACAAGATTTTGAAGTCTTTAGACAACTTTCATAACCTCATTAATACCCATAACAACTATTTTTATGATTTCCAGTGGCTTTCAGCAATTTAATAGGAATATATTTACTACCATCTCCCAAGTCAAAACTCTGTCCTACAGCTCTGACTAGGCCAGGCTTGTTGGGTTAGCACCCACATGACAGTGAGCATAGGCTTTAGCTAAAAAGTTCATCATATTTTCTAGGTTTACATTCTATCTATATATGTGGAACTAGCTGACATACTATCAAATACTTGCTACCATCCCTGAAAACCTGAAATTTAATAGGAATAAACTAGAGTGGGCGAATGGCAGTGCTGGGGCAAAGCAATGAAAGCGTACCGCAGTTCCCATGCAATGAGAACCGGTCCTCCTTCCTGGTGGCCATTGAAAGGAAGTATTTTCCAGATCAATAACTGCATATCATAGACCCAGTCCAAGTTAATCAGCTCCAGAAAAGATACCACATCCAGAACAGCAGCTAAAATTGGGCTATTATGTGTTAAGTTTGTGATAGCCCACTATTATCTGCCATGATCTATCCAGATTTCGTCGGGGCCAGACTGGTGAATAAATGGGGCTCAAGTGAGGACCACTATTTTGAATTATTTGGTCAAACTTTAAAGTATTTAAGTCTTTGAGAATAGCCCTAATCTCGGCTCTCCCTTTGAAATAAGGCATTTACTATTATGGTCAGAGAGGGTAGTTTTAAGAGCTTCCACTTGATCTTTCCTACTATGATAGTTCTTACTCCACAGTCAAGGAACCACTCTAAGGATTCTGCCAGCTGCCAAGTGTGATCATTCTGATTACATGTCCTGGAACCAGGGACATAACCATGGGTGCAGGAGGTGGAGGTGAGGGAGTAAGCAGGATACATGGGCCCAAGGTGAGACAGACTTAATCAAGGACTTTATTTTCTGACACCCAGATTTCCCTGCTCTCACAGAGAGGTCACAAGGATTTTTGGCTCTCCGGGTATCAGTGTCAACTCCAGGGCTATATGCAAGAGCTCTGGAAAGATCTGAATACCCCTCTCTTTCCGGGGCATGGCACCCACATAGATGGCCATAGTTTCCTTTGGGAAACACTGGAGAAATCGATACTGCATAGACTATGCTGTAATAAGAAACTGATATCCTTGTTGCTAAACCTTAAATAAAAATGAATCTAGCATTTTTAATGCTTCAGGGCTGTTTTAAATCCACTCTGTATTTGGAGATGCAAATCCAATCTGGGGTGATATTTAAGACAAGTTCAAAAAGAGAGAAACAACCCTACCCACATCAACCACACAATAATGGACTGGGATGCTGCGCCTGGTGGCAAGTGAAGAAAGCTGGAAGGGCATCTCTCGCCCTGTGCAGGGTGTCTTCAGAGGCGCTTCGGGAGAAACTGGAAAGTTACTGAAGATCAAGAACGACGAGAGTTTTCTTCATGAGGCAAAAGTTCTGGCCAATTAAGGACACATTTCACATATTAAAAAAATGATACCAAGTACAGCTATCATTCCAGTACAGCAACATATCCAAGGCTGTAAGGTATATTTTTAGGCTGAATTTAAGAGACTTGAACAGCGTACGACAAACTTTTTAACAAAGAAAGAACAAGATTCTAGGAAAACTTTGATTTTTTAAAATAATTCCCCTTTTAAAAATAGCTTATCAGCAAGGAAGCCTCCTGATAATCAGTTTGACAATGTTACAGCTATATGTTCACAGTGTATGTTCATAAACTGTAATTATCAAAATGCACATATATAAGATTATCTTAAAATGTAGAGTGACAAATGTCTATAAATATTAAAATTCTTTAATTATCAGTATAGTTCATTAATTATCTGTCTTTAGATCTTAAAAATAAGGGTGATATTTATTCACAAACATTCATTTAATGACTAAGGCCTTACATGAGAAAAATAAGATACAGCAAACTGAAGCCTTTTAAAGGCAGTATCCTACTTTTAATAATCATATAATCAGAAGTATTGTGTTGACTTTTAATACACTTTCTAGTGTGAATATTGCAAACCAGAGCTTAATTTGGATTTAAATGTCCTAAATTTCCTCAATGCTTTTTCTGAGGACTAAAGAAAACCAGTGGAACTAGTAAAATCATGTATATTGATGGGAAATAATTAGGATATTGTTTGATCTGTTTGATATTAACACTAATATTAGAGTAAGTAAAATAGTAATGTTTGACTTTCCTTCTGCTAGAGAATCGTACTAGGGGTGTGGCAGGGTGATTGGCTTCCTCTCAAGGTTATCTAAGCAGGACTTCTCAAACTTTAATGTGCATACAAATCTCCTGGGGCTCTGGGTCTAGGGTGAGCCTGAGTTTGCATTTCTAAGAGAGATGCTAAACTGCTAGTCCAAGGACTTTCTCTGAGTAACAAGATCCGGACCATCAGCCACCAAAGACCTTTGATGTGTTTCATACTTACCAGCACCTCTAAATACCTTGGCTTGTAAGATCATTTACAAGCATCTCTAAGACATGTTCATAATTCATTATCAGTCCTTCAACACTGATTCCCTTAGAGAAACTTGTACTTCAGGGCAAACTTCCCAATGGAAACTTCCGCGAGCAGGATGGGGAAAACCGCTGCCTACCATCCACCACTTAGCACTGATGGGGCATCCCGGTTCTCTAAGAAACAGGACTGTTCAAACTGGTCATCCATCATAGATGTAAAAATGGAAGGATATTAGAGCTCTGATAATTTAAATAAAGGAGCCTCTGTATTCTGAAATATTCTCAAGTAGTCCAATAGAAGATTTCTACTTGCTTTTTCAAATTATTTACAAATAAGTAAACTTGCTTACGGCTGTAGAGTTTTGTATAATTAGATTAATTCTTTTGAACAAGGGGAGCTGGTGCGGAGATCAACACTGACCCTACCAGCACTCCCCAGTGACTAGGCAGCAGAGGCTCCATGGTCACCACTCATTGTTTCCTGCTTACACACTGCCGGAGGCTGGCTATGAAGAAAAGTTTGTAGGGATCTAAGACTTGGAATTCCAAGAGTGCCCCTGGTCAAGTGGAAGTCCTTAGCTAGATACTCGCGTACTCCTTTATACTCCAGCTCATCCTAAGTGTCCAAGGATCCCTAAGAGGGTCTCCATGTCAGACTTTTGCCTCCTATTTCCTAATCCAAATGTGCCTGACCCACGTCCATTCCTCTCAAGGCAGGGATGAACGACTGGCAAAATTATCCAAATGTTATGTGGAAAAAAAGAGAACTACTTCCGGCTGAGCCCTCTCTCATCTTTGAATATTCAAATGTTCCCTGTCCTTCAGGTCCAGGAGGATGCCACCTCCTTTTCAGAGCCTTCCTGGATGCTCACAGCTGACCAAACTCTGCCCCATAGGATGTCATTATTGCTCTCCTGGTACTCCACTCCCTCTGGTATTGTATACTAGTATCCAACCTCCCCTAAAACACTGCGAGTTTCATGAGGCAGACACTGTGTTTCATTAATCTCCAGCAAGCACTCAAGAAAGATTTTGGAATAAAGAAATTAAAAAAGGTTATTATGTACTAATGCCTGATAAAATGTTATTGTAAAACTAACTCCTATCCTTACAATATGTGTTATCTTACCTTCCATAATTGTAATTCCACTTATATGGCATGTTAAAATTTATAATGTATTTTCATATACATTATTTTTAATCAATATTAATTTCCAGTGCTGTGCCTTACATGTGATATTTTGGGGACACTGCCTCTGTTCTTTTGCCCCCAAATTACAACCAGCAGTTGGCTGCCCGCATCCCTAATTAGAGACAATGCTTGGGTGACAGACCCAACTCCACAAAAAGTTCATAGCCACGGAATTATGATGTGAGCGCAGCAGTTAGATCTCTCCTGTAGGTGAAGAGAAAAACCCTTAGCCCCCAAAGGGAGTGTTTTGCTTAATATATTTTCAGGGTGGGTGGGGTTTTTTCCTCTTCTTTTTAAAATTAACACTTCTTGTCCCCATAAATTTATTTACCAGATTCAAATTGCCATTTTGTTTTCTTCTACTTTTCATCTAGATTATCTTATTTTGTCCTCATCATTTCTCCTTTTTCTATTTCTCGTAAATGTTCAGCTCTTTTTTTGGATTTCCTAATTCTTTGAGCTCTTTATATTTTTATAGTCTAACCATTTGCAACAGACTGAATGTCTGTGTCCCCAAGAATTCATATGTTGTAAGCCGATGCCCAGTGTAATAGTATCAGGTGGTCGGGCCTTTGGGAGATGCAGACCCCACCTGAATGGGCTTAGTGCCCTCATAAAAGAGACCCTAGAAAGGCTCCTTGTTCCCTTCCACCATGTGAAGACACATTGAAAAGACACCTGTCTGTGAACCAGGAAGCCAGGCCCCAGATGTCAAAAGTATCAGAATACGGCAAATAAAAAAACATAGTTTACCCAATGCTCAAGAGCCGATTGCTTCCATCTCCTTTCGCAAGCCTAGCCCCAGCTTCAACACGGCGCCCTGCTTAGCCCCTTCACCACACTGGACCCAGCCTTCCACTCAGCGCCCTCGTCTGGATCTGGAACCCAACTGGCCTGTTTCTTTGCCGTATTGTTCTATTTCTGGTCCATAGAGATGTTTTCTTATTTTTAAGTTCAGTGTGAATCTCTGGGTTCCATTTTTATATTTTACCTCTCATTATGATACATTTTGAGAAGAGGCACACATCAAAATATAACTCCTCGCACGATCTTAACCAGATGTCTGGTTTATTGTGTGGATGTTGTGTGTGTGTGTGTTTGCTTGCTTAAGTGGAGCCACTAGAGCATGATTATATGCTTATGGGGAAGGCTGAATTGAGAAGGAGAATTTGAAGGAGAAAGGGGGTAATTGGTCCACTGAGCTTCCTGAGAGAGAGGAAAGGGATGGGGTTGAGAGGATGTGGGAGATCTGACCTTTGCTACAAGGAGAGACTCTCTCTTCTGTGGAAAGAAGAAGGGGAAGGCAGCGGATATGGGTAGCTTTAGTTTAGGTGACAAGTTGAGGTGGTTCCTCACATGGTGGTTATTGCCTGTCCCTATGAAGCAAGACGCGAGGCTATCAGCTGAGAGGGGGAGGCAGAGGGGTGAGAGGAAACAGGTGTTTGCAGAGAGAGATGTTTTAAAATAAGAGTTGACTCTTTCAGTCTCTAAAAACTACTTAAATGCTGGAGTTGACAAAAAGTATAAATGTATCACATTTTGACTACTCTACAAAAAAAAAAAGAATTATCAATGGCTCTGTTATGCCTGAGAAATAAAGATATTTTAACTTTTAATAACTCTTCTAATGAGGTTGTACTTCAAAAGGGTGGCCATGGGGAAAATTCGTATTTCTTTTTCTGAGCTTTGGTTGGAAAAAAATTGCATGTAAAGATTAGGCAGCCTGAAAACTAAATGAATTTGTTTTTGATTTTCTTGATTACTTTCATTTGTTTTTTAAATTTGATTTTGGACCACGTAATAATAGCTGCAGAATCAGTTTGCCTTGGATTGAATCCTGGTCCCTCCATTCATCAGCTGCGTGAAATTAGGCAAGCTATTTGATATCTTTGTGCCTCAGTTTCTTCACTTGTAACATGGTAGAATAATATTTACCTCTCAAAGCTATTGTAAGGATCAAATTAGATGATATTTATAAGGCACTTAGAACAGTGTTGAACACCTATCTCATAAAGTATAGCTGTCCTTGTCTTTTTTAATGGATATAAAATATTCCACTGTACAGCTATGTCATAATATATTTAGCCAACTGCCCATTGACAGATACTTAGGTTGTTTCTAATACTTTTTACTTTAATAAACAAAAATTTGGTAAATGCATGACTATCTGAAACAATGGGATTCCTTAAATACTGTTAGTGGGAGTGTAGATAGGTGTAAATCCTTTGGAAATAGTTTGATACTACCCTATAAAGTTGAAGATGGACATACTATGTAACTCACTCATTCTGTGTGTAGGCACATATCCTAGAGAGACTCTTCCACATCTGTGCCAGGGACATGCATATGGATGTGTATAGTAGCATTGTTCTTAGTAGCCCCAATGGAAAGGACCCAAATGTCCAATAGTTGTAGACTGGATAAATGTGGCCATGGAGACAAGTGAACTATCACTAAAAGCAACTTGGAAGAAACTTACAAGCATAAGTTTGAGCAAAAGAAGGAGGCCACATCCTAAAATTCATATGGAATCTCAAGAGACCCTAATTATCCAAAACAATTTTGAAAAAGAACAAAGTTAGAGATCTCACACTTTAAATCTTACTAAAAACTACAGTAATCAAAACAGTGTATCGCTGGTGAACAGATAGACATATAGAAAAATGGAATAGAGAACCCAGAAATATATCCACACACATATAGTCAAATGATTTTGACAAAGGTGCCAAGATCATTCAATGAGAAAAGAAGTCTTTCCACAAATGGTGTTGGGGAAACTATATATCTGCATGCAAAACAAGGAAGATGGACCTTTACCTTACACTATACACAAAAATTAACTCAAATGGATCAGAGATCTAAATGTAAGTCCTAAAACTATAAAACTCTCGGAAGAAAATGTAGGGGGAAAGCTTCTTGACATTGGATTTGACAAAGATTTCTTGGATATGATATCAAACACACACACACACACACAGAAAAATTAGATACACTCGACTACATCAAAATAAAAACCTGTGCATCAAAGGACACAATTGACAGAGTGAAAGGGCAACTTACAGACTGGGAGAAATATTTACAAATCGTATGTCTGATAAAGGGTTAACAGGCAGAATATATAAAGAACTCATATAACACAACAACAACATAAAGCCAGTTAAAGGCTTGAGTTAACATTTCTCCAAAGAAGATATTCAAATGGCAATAAGCACATGAAAAGATGCCCAACATCACTAACCATCAGGGAAATGCAAATCAAAACCACAGTGAGATATTCATTCCCATCATGATAGCTACTGTAAAATAAAAAAGGTAATAACAAGTGTTGGCAAGGGTGTGGAATAACTGGAACACTTATGCACTGTTGGCAGAAATGTGAAACAGGGCAGCTGCTGTGGAAAACAGCATGGCGGTGCCTCAGAAAATTAACACTAGGACCACCATGTGATCCAGTAATTTCACTTCTAAGTATATAGAATTGAAATCGGGGACTTGAAGAGATGTTTGTACATCCATATTCATATTAGCATTATTCACAACATTAGCCAAAGGTGGTAGTGCCACAAGTGTCCATCAATGGGTCAATGGGTAAACAAAATGTGTGTACACCATGCACACACACACATATTATGTAATATCAGTCGGGCCTAAAAAGTAGTGAAATTCTAATACATGCTACAACATGGTTGAACCTTGAGGACATTGTGCTGAGTGAAATAAGCCAGACATTAAAGGACAAATAACGGATGATTCCACTTATTTAACTATTTAGAGTAGTCAAATTCAGAGACAAAAGTAAAATGGTGATTTCTAAGGACCTAGGGAAGGAGGGAATGAGGAATTATTGTGTAATAGGTACAGAGTTTCGGTTTTGTAAGACGAAAAAAGTTCTGAAGATGGATGATGGTAAAGATAGCATATTAATGTGACTACTTAATGCCACTGAACTGTGCACTTAAAAATGGTTAATTTTGAGGAGAGGGAAAAAATGGTATAGATGATAGAGGCTCTGTTCATCCCTCTGGCGACCAAATCAAAGTTGTGATGGAAACAAGGAGCAGCAGCAAGGAAAAATTGCCTGAGATCTTGATGAACAAGCCATACAACTGGAGAGAAATCCAAGAAAGCACCTTGCAACTGCAGAAAGTAGGACGGAGCAAAGATGCAGGCCTGCCTGGTCTCAAGTGTCTGAGTGGGACAGAGGCTGCGGCAAACACCTCTTAAAGGGGCCACGTCTGCGAGTGGATTTTCGTAGTGACAGACCTGCTTGTTCTGTGCACCAGTGCCAATTTGGCTGCACGCAGGGGGCACGAGGGATTTACAGGAAGGCATTGTCAGAGTGAGGGTCGAGGTTCTACTCTCCCTGTTCAGAAGTGCCAGCAGTATCCATTGTTTCCTGTTGAGCCCTCCCCTCTTCCAGTGCACAGGATACAGCGCCACCATAGCCGCGAGGTCATCAAACTGGATAACAGAGGTTGCTCCGCCCAGAGGATTTCCTGAAACCTCACCTCCCCCAACTTACGGCCCCACCCAACCCACATCCAGGTATAGCCTCAGCGAGTCATGTGCTCCTGGCTGAGCAGTGCCTAGACTCACACTGGAGACAGCTGGCTTCGGTTTCCGGTGTAGCCTTTTGAGGCAACGATAAACAGAAGCACCTGTGGATTGCTTGCTGAATCTTAACAGGTAGCCCCAGAGGGGCAGAGGCTTAGCTTAAATTTGGCCTGCAGCTGAACCCCTCTCAGGACTGTGCCACTGGACAGACACTTACTTCACAAATCCACACTAACAAGACCAGGAGACTTAGGAGCTTTGCTTAGTACAAAGAAACAGGCATGGGAAGACAGCCAAAATGGGAAGACAAAGAAGCAGAAGCCATATGAGGGAATAGAACAGAGATCCAGGAATAATGGAGTCAAGTAATCTAACAGATGCAGAGTTCAAAACACTGGTTATAAAGATGCTCAATGAACTTTTGAGAAGTGTAGATAAATTCAGTGAGAACTTCCACAAAGAGATAAAAACCATAAAAATGAGTATGGAAATTACAAAAGAGAACCAGTCTGAAATGAAGAACACATTATCTGAGATGAGAAGTATATTAAATGAATAAAGGAATAAACGAAGTGAGTAAAGAAAAGGATCGAATAAATGACCTATTTAGAGGACGGGAAAGCCAAGGACATGCAATCAGAATGGCAAGAGATAAGATCCCAAGACTATCAAAATAATTTAAGGAGCGTATGGGACACTATTAAGGGTCCAAATATCCATCTGATTGGTGTAACTGAAGGAAATCAAGATGTTGAACAGCTGTTTGAAGAAATAATGATGGAAAACTTCCCTAACCTGGTGAAGGACATGGACCTAAAATCCCAGGAAGCTCAGAGAATTCCAAAAATCAGGGATTCAAAGAGGCCCACACCAACACACTTCATAATTAAAATGCCAAAGTTTAAATGCAAAGAAAGAATGTTAATAGCGGCAAGAGAAAAACAGATAATTACTTATAAGGGAACACCCATAAGACTGGCAGCTGATTTCTCAAAAGAAACTATGCTTGGTACAAAATATTTGACAGGATGAGGACCCAGGATCTACAATCAAGGATACTTTATTCAGCAAAGCTATCATTTAGAGTCGAAAGACAGATAAAGAGCTTCCCAGACAAAAATAAGCTAAAGGAATTTATCACCACCAAGCCAGTATTACAGGAAAGGTTGGAGGGTCTTCTTTAAGAAGAAAAAATACAAAAGACTCACTTCAGATTAAAAGATACACACAGACTAAAAGGAAGGGGATGGCTAAAACTTACTGGATTTCATTAACCAATGTCACCATAATTAATTAATTAATTAATTAATGGAAGGAGATGGGAAAAGATATTGCTTTGATGGACCTAGAAGGTATTTAAGTCAGACAGAGAAAGATAAACACTACATGATTTCACTTATATGTGGAATCTAAGGAATAAGAAGAACAAACTAATCAAAAACAGACTCACAAATATAGTGGATAATTTGGTGATGGACAGAGAGAAGGGGGTTTGAGGGGCTGGG
>NW_011888873.1:3478983-3480568 GCF_000151845.1 Pteropus vampyrus | reverse complement strand
AAAATAATTTAAGGAGCGTATGGGACACTATTAAGGGTCCAAATATCCATCTGATTGGTGTAACTGAAGGAAATCAAGATGTTGAACAGCTGTTTGAAGAAATAATGATGGAAAACTTCCCTAACCTGGTGAAGGACATGGACCTAAAATCCCAGGAAGCTCAGAGAATTCCAAAAATCAGGGATTCAAAGAGGCCCACACCAACACACTTCATAATTAAAATGCCAAAGTTTAAATGCAAAGAAAGAATGTTAATAGCAGCAAGAGAAAAACAGATAATTACTTATAAGGGAACGCCCATAAGAATGGCAGCTGATTTCTCAAAAGAAACTATGCTTGGTACAAAATATTTGACAGGATGAGGACCCAGGATCTACAATCAAGTATACTTTATCCAGCAAAGCTATCATTTAGAGTTGAAAGACAGATAAAGAGCTTCCCAGACAAAAATAAGCTAAAGGAATTTATCACCACCAAGCCAGTATTACAGGAAAGGTTTGAGGGTCTTCTTTAAGAAGAAAAAATACAAAAGACTCACTTCAGATTAAAAGACACACACAGACTAAAAGGAAGGGGATGGCTAAAACTAACTGGATTTCGTTAACCAATGTCACCATAATTAATTATGGTGGGATGGGAAAAGATATTGCTTTGATGGACCTAGAAGGTATTTAAGTCAGAGAAAGATAAACACTATATGATTTCACTTATATGCGGAATCTAAGGAATAAAAAGAACAAACTAGTCAGAAACAGATTCACAAATATAGTGGACGATTTGATGACAAAGGGGAGGGGGTTTTGGGAGGCTGGGAGAATGGAGTGAAGGGTTAAAGAAGTACAAATTAGTAGCTGATGGATGGTCACAGGGATGGGGAGCACGGCATAGGGAATGCAGTTAGCATTAATACATTGGCTAGGTGGTAGGTCAGGGGAGGGAGAGATCAATGGCGGGGATCATTTTATGAACTATATAGATGTCTAACCAATGTACTGTATACTTGAAACTAACTAAAATAAATAAATTTTTTAAAATGGTTAATTTTATTTTTTTTAAAAAAAGCAGATCACAAAATAATACATACAATAAAATTCCACTTACATAAAATTCAAAAACAGGCAAAACTATGTTTTCATAGATGGTAAAACTGCAAGGAAATGATTCTTAGAAAAGTCGAGATAAATGGTTATTATTTCTCTTGGGGACAGGAAGGGATGAGGGAGGGACTTTTGGGGTTCTGGCTATGTTCTCCTTTTTGTTTTGGGTTGTTACGTGCCTGTTCGTTCTATTACTCTCTTTAACTGCACATATATTTTAGGTATTCTTTACATTTGATGTATTTCATTGTTAAAAAGGAAAAGAAAATTTTAAAGCACTTTGCTCCTATAGATTATTCGATCGGACAATACTGTGGAAAAAAAGCAACCAATGGTTTGCTGGAAACCTCACAGTCTCCCACCAAAACAGCTCTAGGATTTCTCCTTTCCATCCTCTTTGATAGGTTTG
Source organism: Pteropus vampyrus (assembly GCF_000151845.1). Taxonomy (NCBI): domain Eukaryota; kingdom Metazoa; phylum Chordata; class Mammalia; order Chiroptera; family Pteropodidae; genus Pteropus; species Pteropus vampyrus. Next base: position 3,479,062 of record NW_011888873.1, on the reverse strand, counting down.
CAATTGGCAGCTGTCCAGCTACCAACATCACACAAGCTTGTCCAGACACTGTGCCAGGAGGTCGGAGAAGCTGAAGGGA
>NW_011888873.1:3477530-3478933 GCF_000151845.1 Pteropus vampyrus | reverse complement strand
CAAACTAATCAAAAACAGACTCACAAATATAGTGGATAATTTGGTGATGGACAGAGAGAAGGGGGTTTGAGGGGCTGGGGAAATGGGGTGAAGGGTTAAAGAAGTACAAATTAGTAGCTTATGGATGGTCACAGGGATGGGGAGCACGGCATAGGGAATGCAGTTAGCATTAATACGTTGGCTAGGTGGAGAGTCAGGGGAGGGAGAGATCAATTGGGAGGATCATTTTATGAACTATATAGATGTCTAAACAATGTACTGTATACTTGCAACTAACTAAAATAAATAAATTTTTTAAAATGGTTAATTTTTTTTTTAAAAAAAAAAGCAGATCACAAAATAATACATACAATAAAATTCCACTTACATAAAATTCAAAAACAGGCAAAACTATGGTAAAACTGCAAAGAAAAGCAAGGAAATGATTCTTAGAAAAGTTGAGATAAATGGTTATTATTTCTCTTGAGGACAGGAAGGGATGAGGGAGGGACTTTTGGGGTTCTGGCTATGTTCTCCTTTTTGTTTTGGTTGTTATGTGCCTGTTCGTTCTATTACTCTCTTTAATTGCACATATATTTTAGGTATTCTTTACATTTGATGTATTTCATTGTTAAAAAGGAAAAGAAAATTTTAAAGCACTTTGCTGCTATAGATTATTCAATCGGACAATACTGTGGAAAAAAGCAACCAATGGTTTGCTGGAAACCTCGCAGTCTCCCACCAAAACAGCTCTAGGATTTCTCCTTTCCATTCTCTTTGATAGGTTTGCAATTGGCAGCTGTCCAGCTACCAACATCACACAAGCTTGTCCAGACACTGTGCCAGGAGGTCGGAGAAGCTGAAGGGACTGCCAGCAGACTGGTCTTTGAACTGGATCTGGGGCTTGATTTTCAATTCATACCCCTTCATGACACAACTACTTTCAAAGTTTTTCAGTTGTTAGAAAGTATCAGGTAAACTTTTTTAACCTTAATAATTCAGTTCAGTGTAGAAAAGAAAGATGTGCTTTAAAAATATCTAACTCAAAACTCTACTTCAAAGTGCTCCTGGTGACTGACCAGACATCGTCAGCATTATCACCCATGAGGGTTTACTGACCATTTACCATGTGCATTATCTGAGGTGAGAGCTGGGATAGCAGGGAGAAAAATATCTTTAAACATATTATTCGTTAGAAGCCACACAACTCTTTGCATTCCAAGAACTTCAAGTGAAGTATAAGTAATTTCAGATTCCTTGAATGCGAAAGACAAAAATACTATACAGTACGCCCCAAATATTTAAAGAGTTGGATGTTCACCCCTGGGGTGAGGAGTTGGAGAGCACAATGGTAAATATCGAGGATTTGGAGGAGGTTATTGTCATAAAATATTGTGGAGCGACAATAGAATAAGTAAATAAAT
>NW_011888873.1:3472810-3477480 GCF_000151845.1 Pteropus vampyrus | reverse complement strand
AATATCGAGGATTTGGAGGAGGTTATTGTCATAAAATATTGTGGAGCGACAATAGAATAAGTAAATAAATCATGCCATTGGTCCCTTCAGGGCAGGACTGGGGAAATACTTGTAGAATATGCATCCATGTTAGACGTGGCCTTGCAGGGGCCTTCTTCCTTGAGCCCCGGCCATCTCTTTAGTTTCTGGGTTCTGTGTCTGAAATTTGGCTCAGGTCTGGGAACTGAGCAAGGGATTGTGACCTGTGATTCAGATGACTGCCCTTAGCCCCCTGCTCCTCCATGCTTGCCTTTGTTTTGGGTTCCAGCTAATGAGAAAACCTTGCCACCTGCCTGTCTGTTTTGCCCCAGGGATGACATATTCTACCTTGCAGGCATTTCCCCTTAGCGGTGTCTTGATCACCTCTTTCTCTGCAGGCTTCCAAGAGCCACCCCAACAAGGAGTTTGGCCTATCTCCTGGGGTTTTGCCAGGATAGTAAATTCTATCTCCCAAGAAATTTCTTATCCAGCCTCACATTCCACAAGTCTTGATCGAGCACCTCTTAAATTTCGATTGCAGGGCAAAGCCCCCGGTCCCTGACCATACATGCTGGCTAATTCTTGTCAGTCTCTCAGTTTACGGTCTCTTTCCTCTCTTATTATGCCCGCACGTCTTCACTGGGTTGTCCTGGGATTTAACCCTGGTTATCATCCTGGCAGCCGAGAGAGGAAGAAGTGGGGCACTCCCAAGGGGAGATACTGTTGCCTGTGGGAGAAAGGTTTCTACAGTGTCTCCCGGTATAGCAGAAGTGCTGACTTAGGAGGGAAAGTTGAGCCTCCTCTGTCAGCCTGGAGGATGGGTGGGGGGCAAGGGTGGGGAGACTCTTACAGAGCCAACATCCACAGGGCATTCATTCAGATGTCCCCATCCCGTGTTTCAGAATCCCAGGTTTTTTCCAACAGGGTCCTAACTTTTGTGCGACAGACCTGCTTTGGTTCAGCATGCAAACATCTCCAACTGCTCTGTCTTCAGCCTGCTGCTTCGCTATCTGCTCCTCCGCTGCTGGAGAGAAGGGCCCCTTTGCAAGTTACCACTGAGGCTCCCAAGCTTAGCGGTTAACTGCTTGTTTCTCATTAGCCCTCTGCAGGGCACCAGTACAATTTAGCAGTAACCATCCAACTAACTCGCTGTTTCTGTAGGCACATCCCCCCATGTTGCTCGAATGCCTGCACTGCTGCTGCGGCCCCTCCGCTGGGACATTTTTTTAGATCAATACCAGTGAACTCATCAGCAATGAAGCCCCTACCTTGTGCCAGGGACTATTCATGCCCCTCTTACCAACCAGGATAGCAGCCACTTGGCCCACTTGGTAGTGCATGGAGTAATTTCAAATCCACATTTCTCACCCTGGCCCCTGTGAAGGAGAAAGGAAAGGAAAGTTAGGTGAGAGAGCCTAAAACCGAAAGTTTAAGAAAGTTCAGTAAGGCAGAAGGGGAGTCCTTCAGGCAAAGTCACCTGTCAGAGGAGTGCCACGTCTCTCCGAAACAGGCATCCCTCATGGGCCTTGCTATGCACAGTCTTTGGCTGAGAGACGACATGTCCTCCGCTTAAAAGTGGTAGTGGATATCAGACACAGCTGCTGGCGCATCAACTGTTTATGCTTCCTACAGCCAGAGATCTGAGAGGTGCGTTTTCATGGCCTCCACACAGACACCTCGGATATTGGAATTCTTAAGCACATACTATGAAACAACTACTTTCATGTATTGAGAAGAAAAAAAGTTAGCTTGAAAATATCTCCAGGGAACCAGAAAATATAAACATTACATTAACAAGGAAATAAATAGAACTTCTAAAATTGAAGACCTGAAATTAATTACTCAAATATAGTTTAACAGCAGGCTAGACAGAGCTAAAGAGAAAATTACTGAGCTGGACGTTGGTCAGAAGAACTTATTTAGCTTGCATCATGGAAGACAGAAAATATAGAAAAGAAGATTTTAAGAAACATAGAAGATAGAATAAGAAGGTCTAAAATATATTTAATGAGAGTCTAGAAAGAAGATGAAAAGAATAAGACAATATTTGAAATTATAATAACTGATAAAGGAGACAAATTCACAGATTGAAGAAGCTCATCAAATCCTAATCAGAAAAAAAAAAAAATTTCTACCTCTAGACACATCAAGTGAAACTAAAACAAAACTTTTTTAAAACCCTAAAACAATAACAACTGTTTTAAAAATCCAAAGAGAAAAAAATTTAAGCGGCCAGAGGGAAATAACGAATTGCCTTGGAAAGAAACCCAGCCAGACTGAGACCTGACCTGAAACAGCAGCAGGAAGCCAGAAGACCAAGGGCGAGATCTTCAATGTGAGGCGAAAAAATAATTGTCAGCCTAGAGTCATGTCAGGATGGAGGGCAGATAAAAACATTTTCAGACAAACAAAACAGAGAGTTTACCACCAGCAAAAACTAACTCACTACAGGAAATTCTAAAGGATATACTTTTAAAAGGGAAAATGACCCCATATGGAGGGCCAGAGATGAGGAAGGCATGGAGAGCAAAGGAAACCTTAACTGTTCGGATAAATCTTATAAACACTGACTGTAAAAATCGATAATAATGATGCCTTTCAGTATTGAAAAAATGATAGACAAAAGTGATATAATCTCTATAGAGGGACATTTGGCTGTATCTATCAAAATGACAAAGGTACGTACCCTTCGATTGAGCAATTCCACCAGGAATTCTAGGAATTTGTTTGAAGGTTATATATTTCTTAATATAATTAGTCTTCCCGATTGTTTTGATTGCAAATAAGAATATTTCAGATATGTGCGCACTTAGTGAAACTAACAGAACTCTGAAATCGTATCATTCTTACCAAATTCTTTGATTCTGACCAGCTCTATCTATGTTTACTTCCATGGGATTTATGATTACTTCTATTTCTAAATGTTTTACAATTGAATCACAGTATAAATGCATTCAGGAGATCATGTTATTTAGAGATTCTATGATAAATTAACCTATGAAGTAGCAATTTTTTTAATATTCTAAACGAAGTAGACCCTAACTTACGTTTTTTAATTGCAGAAAGTTCTCATGTTAAGTGAGAATTTTCAAAAGCTCTTAGCTACTTCTTTGAACTCAAAATGAATTTTTCCTAAATACAGTTTTATTAATGATGATTATGTTTACAAATAATCTCAAGATTTAACCCACAATAAGCTTAAATACTTACAAAAGATGGTAAAAAGCAACATTTACTACTATTGCTAGAAAATTGAAAATGGATGAAAAGAATTATAAATCTTTTTCTTCAATGTTGGCGCATCAGGAAAAGTGGGCAAAAGTGGTGTAGATACAATTAGACACACAAAAAAGGAGACTTTTTGTAGAACTCAGCCCTTTTGAGGCCTTTAGAAATTCATGGAAAAATCATAAAATTTATGATTTCCTTTTTTCTTGAAACAATGTCTAGCATAACACTTTCACTTTAAGTCATGATTAGTGTCATTGTTGGTGCACAAATGGAACCTAAGAAAGAAAGAGAAGGGAAATAACCATTTCTAAAGTAAGAATTGAGAAAGGAAAGGAGGGTGGAGAGAGTAAAGGAGCATGAGTCTGTTCCCAAGAAAGTAGTTGCATGAGATTAAATAAACTGAACTGTAAATGGTAAAAAACAAAGGAAAAGTAGATAGAGGCAGGTCTGTCCGCTGAGTAATTATCACAATGCCTGGCCCTCCTATAAGCTTAATGAATGTTTATGAACAGGGCAGGACTGAACTGAACTAGATTAAGATGCCCCGGAAATAGTTTTAGGGTAGATATTAGTTAGCCCTTTTGACCACCAGGTGGCAGCATCATCTTAAGACCCCTTGGGTGTCCCATGGAAAACCCAGCGGACTGGAGTTGGAGGAGCCCTTTTTCAACTATGGATTTTGTGTATGGATATTTGTTAGTCAAGTATTCATAATTTGGGAAGAATAGGTATGGACTTTTTCAAATCCGGTGAAGTACGGCTGGAATAATCTTATTGATGGAATTTGGGCCCCAACTCCCCGTATATTTTAACCTGAAGTCATTGTTCTTCAAAAATTAACCCCCCCAAAGTACATTTCTAACCATTAATGTCAAATTGAAAACACACAGAGCAGGTAACATAGCAATAGTTTTGATAACCAACATACAGAAAGAACTATTGCTAAAAGATGTTACCTTTTTAATGGTAGCTGTGAACTGACCTATTTCCCAAAAATATAATTATTCCAAACTTCATTATTTCAGGCTGATTCATACATGAATATTCTTCTGGGTATTACTAAAATAAAAATCAGGTGAAACAGATTAAAAACTATATTTAATGGTCCCCAAAGAAACCCTTTTTTACAAAACCTTCCCTCTGCCCACGCTGGAGAATGATACCAACATAGTTTGAAAGTTTAAAGCAAGTAAAGTAGAAAGTAAAACAATGTTCTTAAACTGTGTTGACAAAGATTTGAATTGAACCCTTAAGAAGACATAAAACATAACTGAGAGATATTCCTCTTTTTTTCTTAATCTCTCATTTATCTAAGCTCTGATCGCTAGGTTGGGATCTCTTTTTTTCTAGTCTGGGAATGTGCATGATTGGGACCACTCTTCCTGATTTCTCCGTCCTCCATGTGCACATTGACAGTCAGA
>NW_011888873.1:3469403-3471345 GCF_000151845.1 Pteropus vampyrus | reverse complement strand
TATTTTTTAAAATATCCTTTAAAGTTAAAAAGGAAAGATCATAGAAAATCACAAATGCCAATGGAAATAATTTAGGCTCAAATTAGGTAACAAAGAGCCACCAAGATATTTTGAGAGGAAAATAATATCATTTGTGGTTTAGGAAAATAACTCCTTGAAGGATAAAGATCTGAAACTGAAGGTAGGGGAAATAGTGAGGAATTAATGCAAGACATTGGGCACATGAAGATGAGTCCCAGATTCGCACAGCATCCGGGGATGGGGAGAAGGTGAAAAGGAAGGGAGACTTTGTGGAAAATGAGTTTTGGGGACAAGAGAGTGTTGAGGGAAAGAGATAACTGATAATTGATTTCGTAGATTAGGTCACTAAGAACATAATTAAGGAGGTAGGGAAAACAGGATGAAAAAATATGGATGAAAAGTTAATGGATTTGGTTGGGGAGTTGCCAGCAAGATACAGCTTGAAGATGCCTAACGGGCATTTGGTCACACAGCTAGGCAGATTCCATAGCTTAGCTTCTGCACAGTGAATTTTGGTCAGTGACTTCTTTGCTATCAGCAGCAGAGAGCTGAAAAGGTAGTGATGTTGCTGAATATTAAGTGGAATGGAAGCATTTTTCCATGAGCCGACACTGATTTTTGGCTCTCTCTACAGTGTGAAGTGAATTCTGAGGGCTAGGTACAGCAGTTGGAGGAGAAAGAAAAAGAAACAATAACTAATAGATGGTTAAAATGCCTCAGATTGAAAAATGCAAAGACAGTAACTGTATTATGACTTCAAATGTATTACATCTGTTATGACTGCAGATTTATTTAAATGTGCTTTTTGCCTTGGGGTTGTCAGCCCAGGAAGTACTATATAACTTAGTGAAAAACATTCAACATTGCATTTATACACTTAAAGAAAGATTTTTTAAAATTGTGGTATGTACAAGCATCTTTAAATCCTGAATATTCTATGGTTTGGCTGTTGGTCTTTAATCAGAGATAACTCCGTAAACTCTTTTGATGCCGCATTAGACTCTCACCTGAGAAGACTGAGGAGAAAGAAACACACCAAGGTACCCACCCATACATGCACTTAACTCGCACACACGGAAATAAAGACATGAGAGGAACAAAATAAAGTCAGGTGACCAAATCAAATTTCAAGCGGTATCCACCAGTGAGGCTTCCTAAAAGAAGCTTGGTAGTCTGTTACTTTTATCTAGGTAAGAGATTCCCAAGGCAATAGCCCAAAAGACCGGAAATGGCCGTAGAAAGGTCTCAGGCACACTTCACCTCTTATAGAATTGCAGTGAGCATTAATATAATGTCTAAAGATGTCTAAGATAGAATACCAGAGGAGCAGTCTGGAACAAGAAGACACAAGAGTCTGGATGAAATTGCCTGAGGGTGAAAGGGGCCACTTCCATGATCAAAGCCCTGAGCTGTGTCCACTGTTGAATGCCTGGCCTATTACAGGCACAATGGCCCCTTGGGCATCAGGCATGTGCAGTACCTGCAGACAGGTGTTGCAGCTGCCTTCACTCTCCTTTGAATCATGCATCTCACAATCATATCCCATTGGGAACACCTGATTGGCTGAGCCCTGTTCAGGACCACATTGGAGCATCAGATTGGCTAAACTAAGCTGACATACCACCTTTATTCCTTTCTGGTTTCTCCAGCAGGAAACATTCCCAGCCTGCCATTAAGGTTCCCACACAGAGCTGTACTCAAGCTTAGGAAGAGTGTTCAGAGGTTGGGAAAAAAACAAAGTCTATTTATAATTTTTTAAAGATTTTTATTAAAATATAGCTAACATACAATACTGTATTAGTTTTGGGTCCATTACAACATTTATTGTCAGAGACATTGAAAAGTTTAAAGTCACAAGATTTCTAGAAACTTAGAATTTTAAAATTTATTCAGTGAGGACAAGATATTTTAAAATAGATTC
>NW_011888873.1:3466965-3469353 GCF_000151845.1 Pteropus vampyrus | reverse complement strand
AAAAGCTCTTAGCTACTTCTTTGAACTCAAAATGAATTTTTCCTAAATACAGTTTTATTAATGATGATTATGTTTACAAATAATCTCAAGATTTAACCCACGATAAGCTTAAATACTTACAAAAGATGGTAAAAAGCAACATTTACTACTATTGCTAGAAAATTGAAAATGGATGAAAAGAATTATAAATCTTTTTCTTCAATGTTGGCGCATCAGGAAAAGTGGGCAAAAGTGGTGTAGATACAATTAGACACACAAAAAAGGAGACTTTTTGTAGAACTCAGCCCTTTTGAGGCCTTTAGAAATTCATGGAAAAATCATAAAATTTATGATTTCCTTTTTTCTTGAAACAATGTCTAGCATAACACTTTCACTTTAAGTCATGATTAGTGTCATTGTTGGTGCACAAATGGAACCTAAGAAAGAAAGAGAAGGGAAATAACCATTTCTAAAGTAAGAATTGAGAAAGGAAAGGAGGGTGGAGAGAGTAAAGGAGCATGAGTCTGTTCCCAAGAAAGTAGTTGCATGAGATTAAATAAACTGAACTGTAAATGGTAAAAAACAAAGGAAAAGTAGATAGAGGCAGGTCTGTCCGCTGAGTAATTATCACAATGCCTGGCCCTCCTATAAGCTTAATGAATGTTTATGAACAGGGCAGGACTGAACTGAACTAGATTAAGATGCCCCGGAAATAGTTTTAGGGTAGATATTAGTTAGCCCTTTTGACCACCAGGTGGCAGCATCATCTTAAGACCCCTTGGGTGTCCCATGGAAAACCCAGCGGACTGGAGTTGGAGGAGCCCTTTTTCAACTATGGATTTTGTGTATGGATATTTGTTAGTCAAGTATTCATAATTTGGGAAGAATAGGTATGGACTTTTTCAAATCCGGTGAAGTACGGCTGGAATAATCTTATTGATGGAATTTGGGCCCCAACTCCCCGTATATTTTAACCTGAAGTCATTGTTCTTCAAAAATTAACCCCCCCAAAGTACATTTCTAACCATTAATGTCAAATTGAAAACACACAGAGCAGGTAACATAGCAATAGTTTTGATAACCAACATACAGAAAGAACTATTGCTAAAAGATGTTACCTTTTTAATGGTAGCTGTGAACTGACCTATTTCCCAAAAATATAATTATTCCAAACTTCATTATTTCAGGCTGATTCATACATGAATATTCTTCTGGGTATTACTAAAATAAAAATCAGGTGAAACAGATTAAAAACTATATTTAATGGTCCCCAAAGAAACCCTTTTTTACAAAACCTTCCCTCTGCCCACGCTGGAGAATGATACCAACATAGTTTGAAAGTTTAAAGCAAGTAAAGTAGAAAGTAAAACAATGTTCTTAAACTGTGTTGACAAAGATTTGAATTGAACCCTTAAGAAGACATAAAACATAACTGAGAGATATTCCTCTTTTTTTCTTAATCTCTCATTTATCTAAGCTCTGATCGCTAGGTTGGGATCTCTTTTTTTCTAGTCTGGGAATGTGCATGATTGGGACCACTCTTCCTGATTTCTCCGTCCTCCATGTGCACATTGACAGTCAGACCCCTCCTCTCCTTCTGCTAACAGTGCATCTACAGCAGTTATGTTTATCTCCCAGATATGGAAAACTCCAAAATCGCATTCTTCATACAGACCTCCCCTTCTCTACTAAGACTCAGTTCTCTGTCTGCTGAACATCTATCGTTAGGAAACCTTGGATCTTGGAGCCCGCAAGAACAAGATAGAAGTGACGTTCCATTTCCTTTTCATTACTATGCAGGATTTCTCACAAGAATTCTAACATCTATTCGAGGGTCATCAGCCTTGCTAGAAATGCATTTCATAGCATTGAACTTGAGTCTTACATTCCTGACACTTCCCGAGGAGTGGCACTGAGAAATAGTGGGTGCAGGTCCATGGTATTCTTGAAGTTTTGTAAATGGCCTGAAATGAATGAGGATGCATGTACCCAAATTATTATCCTCAGCTCCATCGGTTAATGTGGTTAAGATGTGATGAGGTCAAAACCACAATGAGGTATCACATCACACCTTTTAGAATGGCCATCATCAAAAAGAGGAGACAGAACAAGGGCTGGCAAGGGTGTAGGGAAAAGGAATCCTGGAGTCCTGTCCATAGAAATGTAACTTGGTGCGGTACTATGAAAAACAGTATGGAGGCTCCTCAAAAAATTAAAAGTAGAACTAGCATATGATCGAACAATCCCACTTGCGGGAAGAAAACAAAATCATTATCTCAGAGATATCTGTATCCCCATGTTCAATGCAGCATTACAATAGCCAAGACATGGAAATAACCTAAGTGTCCATTGACAGATGAATGAGTAAAGATGTATGTATATACATATATATCACAGAACATTACTCAG
>NW_011888873.1:3459227-3465255 GCF_000151845.1 Pteropus vampyrus | reverse complement strand
ACCCATACATGCACTTAACTCGCACACACGGAAATAAAGACATGAGAGGAACAAAATAAAGTCAGGTGACCAAATCAAATTTCAAGCGGTATCCACCAGTGAGGCTTCCTAAAAGAAGCTTGGTAGTCTGTTACTTTTATCTAGGTAAGAGATTCCCAAGGCAATAGCCCAAAAGACCGGAAATGGCCGTAGAAAGGTCTCAGGCACACTTCACCTCTTATAGAATTGCAGTGAGCATTAATATAATGTCTAAAGATGTCTAAGATAGAATACCAGAGGAGCAGTCTGGAACAAGAAGACACAAGAGTCTGGATGAAATTGCCTGAGGGTGAAAGGGGCCACTTCCATGATCAAAGCCCTGAGCTGTGTCCACTGTTGAATGCCTGGCCTATTACAGGCACAATGGCCCCTTGGGCATCAGGCATGTGCAGTACCTGCAGACAGGTGTTGCAGCTGCCTTCACTCTCCTTTGAATCATGCATCTCACAATCATATCCCATTGGGAACACCTGATTGGCTGAGCCCTGTTCAGGACCACATTGGAGCATCAGATTGGCTAAACTAAGCTGACATACCACCTTTATTCCTTTCTGGTTTCTCCAGCAGGAAACATTCCCAGCCTGCCATTAAGGTTCCCACACAGAGCTGTACTCAAGCTTAGGAAGAGTGTTCAGAGGTTGGGAAAAAAACAAAGTCTATTTATAATTTTTTAAAGATTTTTATTAAAATATAGCTAACATACAATACTGTATTAGTTTTGGGTCCATTACAACATTTATTGTCAGAGACATTGAAAAGTTTAAAGTCACAAGATTTCTAGAAACTTAGAATTTTAAAATTTATTCAGTGAGGACAAGATATTTTAAAATAGATTCCTTCTTTCCAAGATAATGCAAATTACCTTTTGGGGTAAGGAGATAAACAGAGAGGGATGGCAAAGAAGCATAAGACTGTTAGAGACCAGAAGAGGGGAAAGCAGAAGGGAAAGTGAACTAATTCTAAATAGTAGTATTCTACCTTAGACACCTTTAGACATTATATTAATGCTCACTGCAATTCTGTAAGGTAAATGCTTTTGTTCGCATGTAACAAATAAGAAAATTGGAGCTCAAAGTTAAGTGATTGTTCGGGTCACCCAGCTGGAATGTGGTGCGAGCAGGAATCCAGCTAAGACCTTTCTGATCCCCAACGTTCAAGCTTTTCCCCTGGGTTATTGTAGCTTCATCTAGTGCTCCTAAGAAAAGTTGCTGGACAGATGTTCATGAAAAGTATAGTCAGAAAGAGAGAAAAGAATACGTACGCATAGCTCCATATTTATGCATATGTCTATTATCTCCATGTCCATTGAAAGAGAAATAAGTAAGAAGGGAGGAAACTCAGCAGATTCCGAAACGAGAGTCAAGCTCTCCAGTGGCATCTCTTCATGTACCAGGATCGTGGGATTCAGAGTCATTCCTTCTTGTGACTGTTCTATTCTTCATAGTTCTTCAATAGCTCTTTACACTTACACCTATATGGTCCTGGTCCTGGACACTTGCAAGGACTTACAGCCAGGCAAGTTACTGATTCTCAGCAAAGTTAGGATAGCAGAGGCATTCACACTCCAGCAATCCTCAAATGGAGCCAAATGCTGGACTTGGACAATAGGTAGGAGGTTGATTCACCCCTCTGTAGGGGAAGTCTTCCAGCTTTCCACCTTGGACTTTTCAAAAAAAGCCAAGAAGCTCTCTTCTAACAGGAAAAGTCCCTGTTGTCAACGTACTTTTTGTTGTCACTTGTCAACACACTTTTTTTTTTTGTATTGAGAAACCAGAGCAAAACATAGGAGTGAACTTTGTAGCTGTTTCACTCAAAAACCAAAGACCTGCCAGATTGTTTAGAAACAAACAGTGAACAGATGACTATGGCTTTTAATCAGGTATCTGCAAACACACATGTATATTGCCTTGTATATAGTCATATACAAAATCATTGTAGTATGAACAACCTTCCTACGGTTCTTTATAAATCACTGGTCGGTCCTATGATACATTTTCCTGCCTTCAAAGAGTTAAGTAGAAATCCACCAAAGGGTTTAGCTATTATGTAGCTTCAGTGAATATATTTAAGTCAAGGACATCTTAATATGTGATATCTCTGGGCATGGAGCCCAAATTAGCTTTATGGTGCTCAATCGCCCATATTTATTTTTAAGTGAATGCTTTATAATCATTATTCTATTACCCATGATATAAACTTTGATGGGTCAGTATGTAAGAATGAAAAAGCTTAAGGCTATGCAACTTATAACCACAATGGCAGAAGGATGGATTTTTCATGCCAGTTACAATATGAAAGCCAAAAAAGTCAGGAGAATTTTCTGGCCTTTATGGCAGTTCAGAGTCCATCTGCTACATCTGCTATTTGGCTGTCTAAATGGTTGAACTTTATTTCCTCTACATTATACTGAACTTTTAAGAACAAACAAAAACTTTCATCTAAGGATTGTGCACAGATGTGTCACATTACTTATTTAAATAGACTTTTATATACATCTCATTTTTTATATCTTAAATAATATAGTGTATTTGTTCTTTAGAGTTATAATTTTTGAACATTTAACCTGTGACCAATGCCACTTCAGCAAATGTACTGCAGTGTCTTGCACAAAACAACTATTCGACAATATTAGATTTGTGAAAAGCATCGTTATTAGTCCACATAAACTGGAAAAGCAAGCAAAATTATTTAGAATTAGTACTATTTGTCTGTGTGTTTTAAAAAATTATAATCATTCTTGTTCATATCAAAAAATGTTACTGTATGATGTTTGATTATATAACATAATAAAAGTTGTTATATAAAAAATATATAATATTTCAAAATAGTCCACATGACATATTTCTTGGCATTCACAGATTAATAGTCAATGTTGCATGAATTGAATTAAATCAAATTCTTATCACGTTGGAATCATAGACTGGAAGAAATCTCAAGATAGCAAATGATGCAGCCTCCTGCCCTAGGAGCGGACCAACATGCCTGCTGTGAAAGACAATGATGGTCTTTGCACATATAAAGATATCACCACCAAGTAAGGTTTCATATCACTTGATTTCCTCTCCTGGTACGATATTCGATCTTACAGAAAAGAAGTTGTCTTATGTCTACCTAAGCTGTTTTTCTTTTAGTCGACTCTTTAGTTTGGAATAAATTTCAATTTATAGAAAAGTTATAGTATGGACTGTTCACATTCTTCACTCCATCTGCCCTAATGTGAAAATCTTATAAAACCATGGCATCTTTGTCAAACTAAGAAATTAACGTGAGTCCATCACTATTCACTACATTCCTGACTCTCTTTGGATTTCACTCATGTTTTTTCTGTTTCAGGATCCAGCCAGATAGCATTTAGTTATATCTCCTTAGTCTACTCTGGTTGGTGACAGTTGCTCAGTCTTTCCTGAGCAGTTTTGTAGAATGTCCCTCAATCTGCGGTTGTCTGATATTTTTCTCACAACATGACTAAGGTTAGGGTTGTGTGGAAACATCACACCAGTACATGCTATCAACATGCCATCACTAGGAATATTAACCTTGATTACGTGGTTAGTGTTGCCAGATTTCTCCACTGTTTTTCCCTACTCTGTTTTTTAAAATGAGTCACTAACTCCAGCCTATACTCAAGAGAGAGGGGATTGGGCTTTTTCTTCTGGAAAGAGAAGTATCTGCATGAATTACTTGGAATTTTTCTGAAAGGAAGATTTGTTTCTTCTCCACATTTATTTATGTAATCGTTTACTTATTATTGGACTCATGTATGTTTATTTTATTTTAGTTTATAACCCAAAACTATGTTATTTATTTTTTTTGCTCAGATTGGTTTAGTTTTGGCTACTTTAGGCTATTTTAGATTAGTGTGTTAAAATGTACCTGCAGGATTTTAATTTACAGAGGTAACTGAGTGACAACATTGAAAAAAATAATTTGTTACTTACAGTTCCTGAGAGAAGAGGGCATGACACGCCACGCAGGGTCATGTGAGGAAGCACCAGGTTGGATTGGGAGGTGGACCCAGGCTTGAGGGTAAGGCATAAGCCTTTACTGGGGCTTCTACGGGAAAGGCAAGGCAGAAAAGAGAAAACAGCTTAGGATTGGCTAGTGTGGGCTTTGGGGCATAGACTGTTTCTAATTGTCTGGTACTTGGCCCTGGGTTGATATAGGGCTGGGAAATATTAGTTTGGTATGTGCGTTACATAAAAGAGGTGGTTGGGAATATGGATTTGGCATTGGTTAGAGGATGTGTAACATAATTTTCACAGATCCACAAAAGCTGTATTGCAGGGGGGATGCAAACAACTTTGGTGGTTAGTTTGGCCCTGTGATTCCTGAACACCAAATAGACAAATACAGAACCTAAGAAAACACAATTATAACAGTTGGCTCCCGTGTCCCTTTGAGATCTCATCATTTTGTTCTTTGAGCACATCTTTACCTTCTGACACTACAAGATGCTCCACGCTCACTTTGTATTTTCCCTGCTCTATTCCTAGAATCAGTCATTTCTCCAAGGATCTCTGTCTCCTTTTATTGGAGAATGGTATTAGAAACCAAAATCTGGATGCTGGTATAGTCCTTGATACTGAGGTATCATTACTTCTAGGCCCTCTAAGAAAACAAACTAAGGAATACATGTGTGTATACAAATTCATGGATACACCCATATTTTTAATTATCTGTCTGTCTATCTGCCTATATTAAACTAAGCGGGAGTTCATACCAATGTCTCCAGCACTAATCTAGGACCACAGAATCATTCTCGACATTCCCCTTGCTTATGTGTAACTTTTTTTTTTTTTTTAAACAATGAGAAACCTGGCTCTGGTCTACCTAAACCTTTACTAACTATAATCACTCAATTTTGAATGAAGACAGAGAGCAAAGAGGCAATGTGCTCCTCATAATAACTGTCCACACTAAGCACTTCTCTGCTATGACATGGCCAAGAACATAGAGTCAGTCTCCTTGGGTTCAAGTCCCAGTTTCCTCACTTAATAGCTATGTGGCCTTGGGTAAACAAGTTAAATGATCTGTGCCTCCGTTTCCTCTCCTCTCAAAAAGGAGCCATAATAACACATACTCCATGGGGCTGATGGGAAGTTTAAATGAGTTTGTAAAAGTAAAGCACTTAGAGCAGTACCTGGCTCATGGTAAGTGCTCAATAATTAACTTTCTTAAAAAGTCTATACCAGAAGATTTATTTAACCAAAGTGCCTAATAGCCAACAGTGACCTGATGACTTTGAATTTTAAGTGTAAATATGATTCATAAATCAATATAGTACATAAAGAAGAACCACTTCAGCATGAATAATCTTCAGCAGTTTAATATTTGCTCTATATGAATCAGTGTATTCCTCTGTGGCAAACCTGTTAACCATAACTTCTCCAAATTTCACATCATTCCTTTGGTGTGGCGTCATAGGATCTACTTTCAATCCCTTTTTATCATTATTATGGTTTTCTACTGCTCTTATTTCCTTTTCACTGAGAAACTTGAATTATTTTTTCCCTTGAAGTCTGATCTTCCTTCAAGTTTGAGGTTTTTATTTTATTATGTAGTACTCAATCGCTTTAACATTCCCAATGAGAAAGCGGCACAGAAGTATCAGTATGCAACTTTGACATTTTAGGAATATTTTAAATCTTTGCTGTGGCAGTTTCTTTAAAAATGTAAAAACATCTGAAATATTTAGCCTTGACAATGATGTAAAAGATATGTCCTAAATCTCTCATCATACATATCTTATCTGAGCGTTATAGTTGCTCTGTATTTGTCTTCCACTTTTCCCTTTAAAGTTCATGGCTCATGGCTCACAATTAAATAAGGTCTTGTATAGTTAGCCAAAATAAAAATATTTTAAAATTTGTAGAACCAGGGAGAACGTTCAGAGTCTATCAGGGCAATATTTACAAAACTCACTTAATCAAAGGAGTAATGTGGAATTTATTCATGAAAAACTCAAGATTATTGTAAATACACAGATTCT
>NW_011888873.1:3457213-3459177 GCF_000151845.1 Pteropus vampyrus | reverse complement strand
TATCATTATTATGGTTTTCTACTGCTCTTATTTCCTTTTCACTGAGAAACTTGAATTATTTTTTCCCTTGAAGTCTGATCTTCCTTCAAGTTTGAGGTTTTTATTTTATTATGTAGTACTCAATCGCTTTAACATTCCCAATGAGAAAGCGGCACAGAAGTATCAGTATGCAACTTTGACATTTTAGGAATATTTTAAATCTTTGCTGTGGCAGTTTCTTTAAAAATGTAAAAACATCTGAAATATTTAGCCTTGACAATGATGTAAAAGATATGTCCTAAATCTCTCATCATACATATCTTATTTGAGCGTTATAGTTGCTCTGTATTTGTCTTCCACTTTTCCCTTTAAAGTTCATGGCTCATGGCTCACAATTAAATAAAGTCTTGTATAGTTAGCCAAAATAAAAATATTTTAAAATTTGTAGAACCAGGGAGAACGTTCAGAGTCTATCAGGGCAATATTTACAAAACTCACTTAATCAAAGGAGTAATGTGGAATTTATTCATGAAAAACTCAAGATTATTGTAAATACACATTCTCTCTCCCTCCCCTTGGAGCGTCTGATCTAGTAGATCCTAGCCTCCAAATCTGAATTTTTAACAAGAGTTCTAGGTGATGGTCATCATCAGGCAAGTTCGGGAACACTGATTTAACCCAGGACCCTGATTTTATATTAGGAAACTAAAGCCTGGGGAAGAGGATCCACCCCTCCATCCACCCGCCCAACATTCATTAAGCACCACTTATACAGCACTATGCGGGTACCTTGGGAGTATAGACATAGTATAGACAGGTTTGGGACAGTACATTGCTATAAACTGCTGGTGGAATTGCAAATTGGTTCAGTCTTTCAGGCAGCCAGTAATTCCAGATGAAAACAGTATTTCTTAAATTGTCACTCAGACTGTTTGCATAAGAAGCAACCTGAGGTTCCTGTTGAGGATGTGGAATTCAGTCTCTCATTTCAACCTGTCAAATCAGAATCTCTAGTTGTGAGACCTGGCAATCTGCATTTTAAACGAGGTCATCAAGAGAGTTTTTCATTCACTAAAGTTTAAGAACTGCTGCCCTAATGAGCATGAAGAGTCAGAGCCCTAGCTGGGTGAGGAGGTAATCCACACAGAGGGGCAGCCTAGTGTGGGATACCGGAGCCCAAGAGGAGTAAGAAAAGTGTGCCCATGGATGGAGAAGAAAACAAGCAGGGTGAAAACAGTGTCTCCACGGAAGGGCTGTCAGAGCCCCAGCAGATGAGAGGATCACCGTTTGAAGGGGCAGGGTGCCCTGATATTGGGGTGGTAGAGTCTGAGTGTGGTGAAGAGGGCCCCTGCACAGCTGTGTGGCCCAGCACCAGGTGTGAAGCCCACGGAGGGAAGAAAGGCTTCGGGGAGGGGGTGAGCCAGATGTGAGGTGTGCAGGCCAGAGTGGGTGAGGAGGACACCTCGTTGGGGAAAGCACACTGGCAGCCTTGAGAGGTTGGTGACATTTAGGGATAGCGTTTAAATACCTAAGGACATTAAGGATAAGGAGAGTCAGATTTCTCCTTGTTTGAGAAGGGAGTTACACATATGGAAAGGAAACAAGACTAGAATGAATGTTGTGGTATCGGATTTGAATTGAAGAAATTCATGCGAACTTGTGGGTTTGATAGATAAGTGGATATACATGTAAAGGTGTTTATTAAGAGGGCCTGGATGACACTTCAAGAGCAGTAAGTTCACCTAGATGTTCATGCATTAGTTTCTCAATACCACTCCCCACTAAAAGGACCTGGGATCATTGGAGAAATGGCCGATTCCAGCACTGGAACGGGGAAAGCATAAGAGGAGCCTGGAATATCTTTTCGGGCCAGAAAACAAGGAAGTGCTCAAAGAATGTCAGGGACATGTCGGAGGACACAGGAAACAGACTGAAGGAGCTCCCATCAGCCAAATCTGAGACAATCTGAGCATTAAAAAAAAAAA
>NW_011888873.1:3453767-3454964 GCF_000151845.1 Pteropus vampyrus | reverse complement strand
TTCATACTGTTTCCTCTTATGCATGCATCCCTAACCAGTATGGTTTGGTTTTATCTGTTTTTGTGAACTTTGTATGAATGAAATCATACTATACAAATTCTTTTGTTTCTTGCTTTTTTAAACCCAATATTATGTTTATAATAGTACATAATAGTATCTCTCTCTCTCGTTCACACACACACATACACACACACAGAAATATAGCTTTATTTTGAAGTGTGAGGAATACCCAACACCTATCCCAACACCGAGGAAACCTGCTTCAATTAATAGATGAAAAATTTACTTATAATTAGCACATGTAGTGTGTGAATACAAAATAGTACAAAATAGTAATTGCTCAAGGTGTTTCATGTTGCTGTAGTTCATTCTTTTATCATTGCTATATTATACTCCATTGTCTAAATATACTACAATTTATTTATCTACTACACTCTTTATTGGACATCTACACGCTTCAGTTTGGAGCTATTGTAAATAATACTGCCATAAACTTTCTTGTACATGAATCTGATGCATATATGTGTGAGTGTCTCTAGGGATATACCTAGGAGTGCAAAATTGAGAATTGAGAATTGAATATTCTCAATTTTCCCAGATAAGGCCAAATTGGGGCTGTACTAATTTGCATTTTCTATCTGTCAGTGATGAAAATCCTACTGCTCCACATTCTTGCCAACACTTGCTATTCTTTTTTTTTAATTAGGTTTATTGGGGTAACATTGGTTAATACAATTACATAATTTTCAGGTGTACATTATCATTTGACATCTGTATATTCTATTGTGTGATTACCACTCAGAGTCCAGTTTCCTTCAATTACCATATATTTGATCCCCTTTACCCACTTCACCCTCCCCCATCCCTTCTATATTTGACCCCCTTTACCCCGTCTACTTCCTCCTTCTTCCCCCTCTCCCCACCTTCTGGTAACCACTAGTCTATAGTCCATGTCCATGAGTCGCTTTATTTCTCCTGCTCATTTGTTGCTTTTAAGTTTATATCCCACATATAAGTGATATCATGTGATTTTCAACTTTTTCTGTCTGGCTTATTTCGCTTAGCATGATTATCTCAAGAGCCATCCATGTTGTTGTCACAAATGGCAGTATTTCGTCTCTTCTTATGGCTGAGTAATATTCCATTGTATATATGTACCACAGCTTCTTTAGCCAATCATCTATCGTAGGACACTTC
>NW_011888873.1:3452854-3453717 GCF_000151845.1 Pteropus vampyrus | reverse complement strand
AAAGAATGTCAGGGACATGTCGGAGGACACAGGAAACAGACTGAAGGAGCTCCCATCAGCCAAATCTGAGACAATCTGAGCATTAAAAAAAAAAAAGATGCTGTAGTTGCCAGGAATTCGGGGGCGAGTGGAGAATCAGAACTTAGTGTTTAGTGGATACAAAGTTCATTTGGGGAGGATGAAAAAGTTCTGGAGAAGGATGGTGGCAATGGTTGCACAACAATGCGAAGGTACTTGATGCCACTGAACTGCACTCTTAAATTGGTTAAAATGGTAAATTTTATGTAATGTATATTTTACCACAATAAAAAGTGACAATGATGATTTATAAAACACTGAATAAAAAATAATCCAGGAGGAAAAGTTCTTCATGTAAAAATACTGGCTGATAAATGTAGAAAAACAGACTTTGTGGAAAATGAGTTTTGGAGACAAGAAGTGATGGGGGAAGGAAATAACCAATGATCGATTTCATAGGTTGGAATTATCAATGTAATAATTGATGTATGTAAGCATGGATTTTCAATAAATGCCAAATCCAATGGGTGAAAGCTTTGTTGGGGAAAAGGACATTCATATAGTTTCAGAGTATCACCCCACAGATAATTATTAAGTATGAAGGATAAAAGATACCTTTAAAATGGTGCCAGATATCACTTTAACTGAGCAACCAAATTGAGCATCACCAATGACAGGACAAAACTGACTTCATATGCCTCCTGATGTGATAAAGTGAGAAGCACAAGACCTAACATAGAGGTTTCTTGGCAAGAATTTTAGTATGAATCTAATCTTCGAAAACCAAATTGTGGGATATTTTGCAAAACTGCCAACTTAGATTCCATGTCATTGTCATGAAAGAT
>NW_011888873.1:3442753-3448705 GCF_000151845.1 Pteropus vampyrus | reverse complement strand
CATGTCCTGGCCACTGTGAATAGTGCTGCTATGAACATCGATGTGCAAGTATCTTTCGGATATGAGTTTTCAAGTCTTTGGGGTAAATACCCAGTAGAGGGATTGCTAGATCATATGGTAGATCAATTCTTAGTTTTTTTAAGGAACTTCCATACTGTTTTCCACAGTGGCTGTACCAATTTGCAGTCCCACCAGCAGTATATGAGGGTTCTTTTTTCTCCACATCCTCTCCAACATTTCTTATTACTTGTCCTGTTGATTATAGCTATTCTCATAGGTGTGAGATGCTATCTCATTGTGGTTTTGATTTGCATTTCCCTAATAACACTTGCTATTCTTAAACTTAAAATTTTTGCCAGAATAGTGGCTGCATGAGTATCTTGCTGTGATTTTAGTTTTCACTTCATTTGTTATTAATGATATTGCATACCTTTCATATGTTTATTGGCATAATATATTTCTCTGAATATGTTTTGTTACTTAGACTTATTTCCCCTATTCCATTTGAATATCCTTAAATCAGATAAATTTAGGAGATTATAATTTAACTAAAGTTCGTGAAGCCAATTTCACAGTGAGTCAACATCAGGGAATCAAGAACTGAGGGGAAGAGAGAAGATGAAGTAGGGAAGAGAGACAGATGAAAAATAAGTAGAAATAAAAATTTTAATGGAAAATCCAGAGGGATTAGAAAAGAGATGTAAAATTGTTTTAAAAGAGGGATGAGGGATGACAATTCGTCTTTTAAAGAAGCTGTTTTTCATAGACTGTAAGATTGGAATGGGTAAAAATGTAAATTAAAAATGGTAAAATGAAAATATAACCTCATATTATTTCATTATATAAGAAAGAATGTAAATGAATACGTCCTCTAAGAGTCTATCCCACAGAGTATACAAGAGGCGCCTTCTGAGAACCTCACACGTGTAGACATGGAATTTGAGCTTTTGCTCTTTTTCACTTCTAAGACAGACTTTAAATGTTCAATACCTTTTGAGGAACCACAGAATTTGCTCAGTGTGGGTCTCCTATCTGCAGTGACTTAAGGTAAAACCAATCTGTTTAATATTGTTTATTATGGAATTGGAATGACTGTTGTTGCCTAAGGTGTTGGTGTAATAATTTACTGGAGGGGAAGTGGTTATGGTAATTGAGGTTTCTGGTTTGGCCCAGAACTGGAAATTCTTAAAGATCACATGCCTGTCTTCTTAAGGACTGTCTAGACAATAAAAGTTAAAAATTATGGATTAAGGTTACCTATTTACAATAATTAGAGATGTTATTTATTTTAACTAGTTTGTTTGCAGAAGAGCACAAAAACAAAAAATGTCACTAGTTTGACTCAGAAAAAAAGAAACGTTCCCTTTATAAAGAAGTTCCAGTTTATATAATCCTCAATTTCCTTGAGGAAACAGGGATATTAAAATATTGAAAACCAGTTCTTCTTGTCCTATGCATGAGTTGATTCACTAGCCTAATTATAAAGGATGTAACAATAATTCATTCAGAGATAGTTTACACACTAGTAACTAATTCTTACACACATCATTGAAAATGGAGCCCACATCTTACAAAGAAATAAACTAACTCATATCAAATTACCGAAGAGGCAAAGGCCAAAAATAGAATTATAGATGGGTTACTTAATTCTATTTGACTTGCACCAACGTTTCCTTTCCCAGATTCAGTCCTGAATCCTCAGCCCTCTACAGACTTTTGGATGCATGACATCTAATCACATATTTGCAGTCCTGACCTTTTGTTTGAGCTTGAGACCTGCCCTTTAACTTTCTGCTGGGTATCTCTATTTCCAAAAGCAAACCCCATATCAGATCCCCCTTGGGACTTCCTCATTTATTTCATCTATTCGAGTCTCTCTTGACTGCCTAAAATCTTGAAATCTTGCCAGATTCCTTCTTCTGGTCTATTCACCTCTCCCTTCTTAATCTAATCAGTAGCAAATCCTTACCAGATCATTCCTTTTCATTTTAGCCCCCTGCTCCCCCACTTTGCCTTGTTTCTAATCCAGATCTTTCTCTTTCTCATATGTACACTATCATACGCCAGTATTCTGTACCAATGGCTCCAGCTAGCCTTAGGCTCTTCATGCCAGATTCATCTTTGAGCTTTGCACGTCCAATTCGTTCTATAAGCACACCCTACCACACCTGTCTGTTTTGGTATCATCTTTGTGCTCATCTCCACTGCATCCTTTTTCTTTTATTATTATTTTCCTCTTGTATACTTCTTTGATGGGGCCTCTCTGACAGCCCTTATTCTCTGTAATAACTCCCTTATTTTACTCTCTGAATTCTTTCTTTGACACTAGGAATTATGTAGAAGTCTGGGTTGTTCCTTACATTTTAGGATTAGCCCTACCGCCAGTGAAGTGAACAAGTGTCCTTTTGCACTTTGCTTTATTTCACTTATATCCTGGATATCTTTCCTTATCAACACATACATGTGTATTTAACGCTGAGTATGGATGCAGCATATTCATTTAATAAGTCCCTTACTGGTGGACATTGGGGGTTTCTCCAGTTTTGTTATTATCAAACTTGCTGCAGTGAACATCCTTGTGTATCAAGAGGAACTTTGACAGCCTTAGGTAAAATCATTGCACTGGGATTGCTGGATTTAAAGTACATACGTATACCTTAAATTTGGAGAGATGCAACTAAAGTAGCTTTTGAAATAATTTTCACTGTCTACTCTCACGTTTGATATCACTAATTTTCCTGCCACCCAGGATTTGGACATTGACAAAGGGGGAGCTTTGTTTAATGGCAGTTCATTCTCACAGAGTATTAATAGTGGAGAGAATGAAAAGCCAGGAGAAAAGGGAATTGAAGGCCAGAAAACAGACTTGCAATGGCTGGTGTATAGTTCCATAGACTGGGTTAATCTGGCATCCAGGAGAGCAGATTGCATCATCTTTCTTTGCCAATGATCAGCTGAAACCCAAATCACATCTAAATGTACCCAACTATCAAATAGGGATAATCTTTACCCTTATTTTATTTTTACAAATATGAATAGAAATGAAATGAAATTTTATTATCTTAACCATTAGAAATTCTCCAAAGGGATGATTGTAAATTGTGTGAACTCAGAACAACAGAGTTCAAACTTGATCAAGACAAAGAAGTCTGCAGAGTAGCGACTTTCCTTTCTGTCATCTTAACTGCTTTTGTGTGACCAAATGTTTCCTGTGCCAAACAGAGGGAGAGAAGTGAGCTTGTCTCTTAATTGCTTTAGAGTTTTGTTTGTCTATTTAGCGTCCCTTTTTGAAGTCTCAATATATAGAGAACAATAAATGCCATTTACCACTATGTGCTATTTTGGATTCTTCATTGGTTTTAGAAGTTGGATAAAAATACTTACCTGAAAGCCGATCAATTTTGAAATTACACCAAGAAGTATTGTGCTGTAATTCATCCAGTGAAATAAATTAAATTGTGGCAACAACAAAGTGTGTTATTTTTTTTTTTTAATGGTAGGATGTAGACATTTTAGTTTAACACATATTTTTTTTTAACTTTTGGGGGTGGGAGAGCCTGGAAGCAAGGAATAAACAAGAAAGCTTTGTTTGGGTTGCTGAATGGTGTTATTAGTATATTATAAAGCAAATTTTGACAATGCAGGTGGGCCAATTTAGAAGAGTCTAAAATAAAGCACATTCATTCAGTATGTGAGAGATTAATTTTAGACAGTTCCCATCTTTTTCACAGCCTTCAGAAGTCCAACCTTAAGATTATCTACCAGGATGTGGTATCTCATTGAAACCAATGGAAGCTTGCCTTGTGTGATCACTTCCTGATGAATGGAGTGAGCAGAACACTGTCCAGGAGGTGGGGGCATCTCTTTCTTAAGGGTGAAGCCTAGCTTCCTGGGTGTAAAAGAGGCGGGTCCCAAAAAGTAAAGTGAGAGATTTCATCCCCCACCTTTTGCTCCCGCTGGTTGCTCCTTTCCTGGAGCTCCCAGCTCTCCAGTTTCTTTCTGGTGGTTTAAAGTTTTTGCTCCCCGAAACAGCTTCGAGGGCAAATACAGCCTTTCTAAGATCCTTGCCAGAGAAGGCAGGTTCAGTTCCCGCGGACCAGCAGCTCCAAGCCCGGCCCTGGGTCCTTATACTCCAGGACCACCATCCTCCATCTTCAAGGTTGACTGCAGATGCCTCCACCGCCTGAGGATTCAGTGCCAGTTCCACTCCACGCCTCGTAGTGGAATCTCAATTCACTTGACTCCTTGATGGGCCTGTGAGCCAGAAGGCCCTTGTTCCAAGCCCTCTGAAAGGCCCTGCCCAACTCTGTGACCTGCACAAGCTGGGAAGTCATTATGTATTAAGCTGCAGGATTAAGCGAATTCACACCAGGTGAATGACTGAGCTGCCCGGTCCTCCTTGGGTGTTTTACTTTTAAAAGAAGCTGCTTAGTAACCTGGAAGAATAGGAGTAGGAGACGGTGGTGTAGACGTGGCTCGAGAGGAGTTTGGGTACTGCAAGGCTCTCTCCCAGACCCAGGGGCTGGGAGCAGTGAATGCTCTGTGTCCAGGCCCTGCCAGTCCTGCTGCTCCTGGCATTGTCCGCTCCAGAGCATGACCTCCATACAGACCCTCCTCAGTGCCGACCAGTACTTAGTAGCTGCTGAATAAATAAAAACTTGTGGAATGAGGAAAGACCCACATTCCATCACTGCCGATCGAGGGCCTAGAAGACCCTGGCTTCCCGCCGCTGTGGGCTTCCTCTAGCATGTCGCCCACACCTTCTTGGCCATGGCTGGGCTCTGGGTGGAGGACTTCCCGGGGCGGGGGCTGGATGGAAAGGGCTGGATACCGGACACGACTACGTCCAAGGAGCCTAAACTCCTGCAGCGGAAGCCAGCGTTAGAGGGGACTCCGGTGGCATGTCCGGCCCCCCGCGAGTGGAGCGACCCGGCCCTGCGTGGAGGCCCCGGTGGCGACGACGGCCGTGGAGAGGGGGGTGGGGCCCAGGCGCTTCTCAGGGTCGGGCTGGAGTTTCCCCCGCGAGCCACTGGGGCAGGCGTGTCGCAGAGCTCTTGGACCGAGGGACCCGCCTTCGCTTTCCGCCGCGAGGCCCGCGGCCCCCGGGCTGAGGTCACAGAGGGCCAGGCGCCCTGCAGAGGCCCCGGGGGCGACGCCTCCGGGACGCGCCACCGACTGCTTTCGGTGCTTTTCACATTTTCCCACCGCCCGCAACCGCCTTCGGGTCTTAAGCGGCTCAGGGCGCGGCGTGGGGTAGCCTTTGTGCCCTCGGTGTTTGCTGGGCCTTTTCCTTCCGCAGAGCGCTTCCTCCCACCCCTTTCCTCTGGAAGGTCCTGTGCTTTCCCTAGAAGTCAGAAAAAGGTTGAGAAGGGTGCGGAGACTTCTCTTTAGCTCTCCTTCCCGTTCCGAAACTCTAAAAACCCGAGACGTTTGGCCGCAGGGAGATATTTGGGGTCAACGGGAGGGGGCAGGCGGTGCATTCCGCGGCCCTGTCCCTGCCACCCAGTCCCCCGGCTCCCCTTCCCCGCCGCGGCTCGGCTCCGCGTCCCCGCTCTGGCGGCGGGCCTCGGGAGCGGCAGGGTTAAGCCCTGGAATGTGGCGGCGAGGAATGTGCATGCAGATGAGCCGAGCGAGGGGCGGAGCGGCGGGGGCGGGCCCGGGCGGGGCGCATGCTAATCGCATGCAAATGAAGAGGCCCGTCGCCGCCGAGGCCGCCGCTCAGCCGAGCTTCCCGGATCCCAGCCCAGACGGCGGCGGCTCTGGCAGCCTGGGCGCCGCGACCCTCGGCGGCCACAGGGGGACGGGGAGGAGGAGGAGGAAGAGGCGGAGGCAGCGGCGGCGGCCGCGGGGAGGAGGAGGAGGGTTCGATCGCCTGCTCCGACGCAGACATGGTGGACTGATCCCCGGCGGATTCCTGGACTGATTCCTGAGGCGCCCCCCGCGCGTGGCCCC
>NW_011888873.1:3420217-3442083 GCF_000151845.1 Pteropus vampyrus | reverse complement strand
TAGACACTCCGGGCCCGGAGTGACCGGTGGAATGGGCGCCTCGGGCTGGCACTCCGTGTCCAGTTAACGGACCCAGAGGGGCCACCTGAGCCCTCTTACAAGCACGCTACCGCCTAAAGTTGGCAGAATTGAGGCTGGAGGGTACATTCGGCATGGGAGGCGGGACGGGCTCAGGGCCCCGGAGGAGGCCTAAGTGCAAGGTGGGGGACCAGCCGTTCAGATCACCTGTAGCATCTCCCTGGCGGTGCTTGACTCCCAGCCTTGACCGGGAGTTCTTGATGGGGCGCGCCACAGGTCAGGCCCGGAGGTCCTGAACGTGGAGGGGAGTCCCAGGTACACCCTTCCTCTCTGGGCCTTGGTAGTGGGTGTAATTGGCTTCGCCCCTCAGAATTTAGTTACGTTTGTTTGGGGTTTTACTGCCTAGTGTTAGTTTTCACTTGAAAAGTTAAACTGATTCCCAGACCTTGAAATGGCAGATTGTATTTTGAAGTAAGTTGTAAAATGACCACTGAAACTGAACCTTGGTTATTGAGGAATTCTGACTTGAGCTTAGCATGATTTCTTGTAGTTTTCAACACACACTTTTTATTCTCCTTGGGAGGCGAAGAGAAGTGTGATAATCGTCTAAATCAGCGTCTAAGAAGTTCAGAAGCTAAAGTGTAGCTAAATGTTCAGAAATGTTGGTCCCCTATCCCATCTTTCTTTTTAGCCTTAAAAGGAAAATCTCTTAGAATTATTATAAGAATAACAGGAGATAATCCTAATTATAAATTTATAAATTTTCCATTAAGGAAGTATTCCTAGTTATAAGTTTAAATAATACATATATTATTAGGGTTGACTCCACTCTTTGGACTCTTTATCATTTCTAAAACTTCTTTTCGGCTCTTTATGGAATGTGGCCTTGGGGATTTACAACCTTTCTAGGTGCTTCTCCTATGAAACATTTCCCTTTTCTCAATTTGAAGCTGAAATAGTTTCATACTTTGTATTCTCAGTTACTTTTATCGTAAGAATATTGCTTTTGAAAGCTATTAAAGAGCAATTATAAGAAAGTCATAAATGACATTGTAAATTTATGAAACAATCCTCATTAAATTATCCATGAAGGTATCGGTTTAGGTTTCCCTCCTGAAATGAGAAAAGACACCTGTGCAGTCTGTCTTGCCACAGCCTAGCTGTCTGTTGCTGGCCTGATAAAAGTTATGACAAGCATCACACCTTTATTGTCTCTCCAGACATATTAGTTGTTGTCATAAACTTCACGCTCCAAGCCAGTTATTGCACTTTGAAACTACTTAACAGGTAGTAAATGTCAGTGATGGTGGTGTGCACGCAACAGTGACTTTTAAGGCACCTGTATAAATATTTGACTTTTACAGTTGTGTGATAATTCTTTCTGCTTTCTGATACTTGAAGTTTCAGATTGTTGAAACTGCAGTGCATTCTTGAAGTATTTAGGCATTTTAGGTTCTCTTTTTCCATTTCCATATTTTATTAATATCATTTCATTTATGTTTACCAGTAAGGGTTATAAGAATATGTAATGCTAGGTTAAACAAATAGAAAGTGAAGTAAAATTATATGGCTTGGTTTTCCCATATCACTACTTCCTAAGCAAGTTAAGCATGTCTTTTTAAACTTTTAATGGATTAACAATTATTATGAACTCTGTTTTCAGGAAACTAGGTAACAAATTCATTTGTTGGAGACAGTTTTGATTAAGATGACTTGTTATTATTCCAGTTTTCCTTGAAGCTTTTGGATCTTTAAGTATTTATAAATTTGGTTACAAATATTTCTGGATCTAAGTGTTCAAGTTTTAAAAGTATTCCATGAGATCAGTGTCAACATTGACATATTTCATGGTGTTTTCTTTTAGGAAAAGTAAGTGTCTGTAAGTCTTGAATGGAATAAGAGATGTTAGGAGAGGATATTTGGAGTAACTATTGACTCTAGTCAATTTTGTTACACACTTACCAAACATATGGAAAGAGAGATGTTACATAGGCCAATTAAAGTGTGCCTATTCTTCTACAGGATCAAATTACAAGTCCTGGAAGGAAAGTAACTTGATAAACTGTGGATCTTGCAGTACTTTTGAACTTTTAAAGCCATTTAATTAAAATGATCATGATGATTTATTCAGTCATATTTATGTTAAGAAAAAGAATCTTGTGTTTTTGATAGTCGATTAGAATTTGAGAGGTATTTCTGATTGTATAAATAATTATGCATATTTAGTGGGGAAAGGTCTGGAGATTTTACAAGAATATAATTTCATTCAATAAGTAGTCATTTTAGAATACCGAAGTGTTATTTTAAAATACTTTTAAGCTTTTGGAGATAGATGACATAATGCAAACTTTGCTGGGATGTAATCAAAGCTTATTGAGTAAGTTTAGATGAGTTTCTGAATCCCTGTAAAACTACATTTTTCAACTCTAAAAGAAAAATAATACCACCTACTTCATAGGGATATTTGGGAGCCCTTAATTAGGGCCGAGCCAAATAGTAGAAGCTGTAGTGTTGTCATTCCAGTTTAGGAACTGAATAAATATGTATGTAGTTCAGGTTACCTCTGAAAATAGTAGATATATTAGCATATATTTACTCCATGTTTATTGTGTGACAGCCACTGTGCTAAGCTTTTAACTGTGTGACAGCCACTGTGCTAAGCTTTTAACTCCTGTGAGGTAGGTACCGTTATTATCTTACAGTTACAGATGAGGAAGTTGAGTTACAGAGAGGTTACCATTGCTTTTAGACGCGGAGTCAGGATTCGAAGCCACATAGTCTGGTTACAGAGCCTGTGTCCTTTTCATTCCTCTAGATTGCCTGGGCACCTGGACATGCTGGGCAGTCTTGGAGTGAAGTAGAACCTCTTTGCACAGTGTTGATTTTTCAGGCTGATTGACCAATCTCTATTGATCTTCAAAGGTCCCTTGTCAACGTTTTACGATTCTGTGATCCCTGAGTTAGCCACACATGGGGTCTGGTTCATGAACGCCTTGGGAGTGTGGGTTGGGAACCCATCAAGTTGACCCTATTGAACCACAGCTCAGGTCCAGGTAGAACTGAAAATTCAATATATTCTTGGCACAATAGAAATTCTATATGGGGGAAGAGTTAGGAGCTTTGTCTAATCCCTGAATAGGTTACAATTTTACTGTAACAGTATTGACTTTGCCCTCTTTCTTCCTTTCCCCCCACTAATCTTGGGGAAATCTCCCCGTCCATGGTTTCTTGCCTCACCTTCAACCTCAGTTGACCCCTCCCCCAAGAGTGTTATTTTGCAGGTCTGCTCCCTCATTCATCTCTATTTTGCTCACCATGGACACCCTTTGACCACACCAGTTGGTGTTTATGGTAGGCCATAGATCATGGCCAAATGGTCTGGTGCAAAAAAAAAAAAACTATATTGAATATAGAAGAAAAAATTTGGATGAATTCATTGCCTCTTGGAGCAGTAGGGGGCTAACGTACACAGGCCTCAGAGACAGGTTGAGTGGTTTTTCAAACTCCTAGTAGAATTCTGCTCATTTTCTATTGTTGGATGGAATGTTATCCAGAGATACAATGACTTTGTCTAGTTGAATTTAAAAGATTTGCCACCACACGGTGACTTTATGTTAAAACTTGCTGATAGACCATAATCTTTGGTTTATGGCTAGTGTCAGACATCGCGCAACCTTTAATTTCTAATTGAAGGGAAGAAACCCTGGGGGATGGGAAAGGTGACAATGAGGAGAAAGAGGATCTCAGCCGGGTATCCTTGAAGAGGGAGTTAACTTTTGGGTGTTCTGTGCCATCTGTAGCACATGATTAGCATCTGAGGAACTCTGTATTGTCTTTCAAAGTCAAAGCAAGTAATTTTACCTACTGCTACACCTACTGCTAGAGTGTAAGCCCCTCAGAAGACCTGATTGCTTCTTACCGCTTTCTGTTTCTTTGTGTGTGGTATTTTTAACTGAGTGTTGGTTAGGTCAGTTAATGAAAAAAGGTGTTAAATTTATCAAAGAATACTAGTTGAGCTACTCTCTTATTCCAATTTCATATTGTTGGGCTTTCAAAAAATTTACCCATAACTACCAACGACCAGAGTTAATTGATTTTCCAGTTAGATTAAAAGTAATTAGAGAATTAAGCTGCTACATGTTGACTAATTGTCAGATGTGAATTACTTATAAGTGCAAAGAAAACAAAATTAGCACTGATAATCTTAGTTGCGACTGCCATGGTCATATATTGCTGAATGTGGTTCCGGGTCTGGGTGCCAAGTGATCACTGTGGATTATCTGAGTGATTATGGTTTTGAAGTGTGAAGAGGTTGTTAAAAGAAGGTTTTTTTTAAAAATCATTTTGGGAAGCACCAACTTAAACTAAACTATGCTGTCTTCCAAAAATTCCCAAAGAAACATTTCTTGTTTTCAACACAGTTTGCTGTAATGCCTATTGGAGTGAGCAGTGAGTGCTTAGTATATGACTAAAGATTTCTTCAGTGACTTTAATAGTCCATAGTTTGCAGTTTAATTTTGTTGGAAGACTCCAGACAGTAATTGCCTTTTCAAGAAAGACTATTATTTATAAATAAGTCACTTTTTTAGCTGCGTAGTCAGCCATTGTGACCGTAGCCTTCAAGCAAGCCACTCTTTAGATTTCACGTGAGGAAGCCCTGTTTGAGGGTGAGTGTGGCAGCTGCCCCGCAGCCTGATCAGGCCCTGCACTGCATGCCTGAGGGCATTGGAGCTGGTGCCCTGTAAATGGCACTTGCTTACTTTGCTTGAGTAAATGTCTTTGGGAAAATGATGCCACCACTATAGAGGGATGTGGCCAGCTTCATGTTGCTGACGGAGTTACTGAAATGGTAGGGAACCGTTAGCCCAATACGGTGTACGTTTCTTGAGATAGGGCCTGAGTCTGTGTATGCTCGTCTTGTGAACTTGATTGCTATTGGTTGAACTGATTTCTTTTTAGAATTTTAGACTAATTTTTCCCATCCATTTCTGAAGCTCCTATTATTGGAAAAATTACCACAAAAGTATAGGAAAGGGATTTTTAAAGGCACAGTTATGTATATAGGTTGTGGTTCAAAAGTGATTTACCAAGTATGTAAGTTCAGAATGTTTCAATGCCTTCAGTGTTTTTTTTTTTTAATTTATTTATTTTTATTGAGAAGAAAAATCACATAAAAGTCACCATGTAAAACCATTTTAGAGTGTATGATTCAGTGGTTTTTAGTATATTCACAATGTGTAACCATGACCATTATATAATTCCTGAACATTTTTATCACCCCACAAAGAAACCTCTTTATCCATTAAGAGCTCACCCTCTGTTCTTTTCTCACCCCTGCTGCCTTTGACAACCACTCATCTATTTACCGTCTCTATGGTTTCGCCTATTCTGGAAATTTCATATGAATGGAATCATATGATTTTTGTGTCTGACTTCTGTCACTTAGCGTAATGTTTTCAGGATTCATCACGTTGTTGCATGTGTCAGTACTTCAATCCTTTGCATGACTTCAAATAATATTCCATTGTGTGTATATACCACACTTTGTTTATCCGTTCCTCAGCTGATTGGCATTTGGGTTGTTTCCATTTTTTGGCTGTTATGAATAATGCTATGTGAACCTTTGTGTGTAAATTTTGTATAACTATATGCTTTCAGTTCTCCCGGATATATACCTAGAGGTAGAATTCTTAGGTCACATATTTCACTTCTTGAGGATTTGCCGAACTATTTTCTATAACGGCTGCACCATTTTACGTTCCATCAGCAGTGTGTCTCTGCATCCTCACCAACACTTGTTAGTTTCTTTTTTTTTTTTAAGCATTTCTAGTGGGCACAAAGTAGTGTCTTCCTGTGGTTTTGAATTGCATTTCCCTCTTCAGAGTGTTTCGATAGCCTTAATTTGACCCAAGCTTCCCCCTTTTATTCTAGACTTTCAGCCCTTTCCACTCTCCCCACCTTTCTGAGTCCTCTCACTTATAACTTGACCAAGAAAAAATTAGAGGGGAGGAATTAGTTCTTCTTAGTCTCACATTGCTCTTCCCTGTCCCCCATATCTGACTGCTTTGAATTATTTTAACACTGAAATTGTAAATATAAATTAATCAACCTGCTAGGTACCCTGGACTCTGAGAGATATAAAGCTGATAAGATTTGTCTCAGCTCAGGTTGCTTACAATCTAGTTTGCATAATAATCATTTAAAAAGTGAGAGAAAATCTGAGTATTGTCCATTATGTTTTCTTTAGAATCCTTTTAATTCAGCCTAATGGTTACCTCCTTCCTTTCTAATAGGTGGGAAACAAGAGTTGAGAAGAATTGAAAGTCAAATATACTAGCAAAGTACAAATTAATTTTTGTCTTCATATGATATATTTTATGAGGGATAGATGTGAATCACATAGATAGTGAATCATGATGTGTGTGAAAGTTTACAGTCAGCTTATTCAAAATGATTTGACGTTTAAAACCGTCTAGCTAGTTATAAATGGTAAGAATGAAATTAATTTTTATTAATTGTGTTTTAAAAAAACAGTTGGAGGAAACCTGACAAACACTGCTTCAGCTAGGCATCAAGGTAAATATCAAGTCGTTAAGTCATGTCGATAGACCCTTGATATGATGTGATGACAATGGTATCTTTTTGTGTATGTGAGGTCTTTCTCCCGAGAAACCACTGTCTAATTATGAGACGAACACCCACCAAATCTCAATAGAGGGACATTCTACAAAATATCTGACTAGTACTCCTTAAAACTGTCATTATCAAAAAACAAGGGAAGTCTGAGAAATTGTCATGGCCAAGAGGAGCCTAAGGAGACATGATGAGTAAATGTAATATGGTATCCTGGATAGGATCCCGGTAGAGAAAAAGACATAAAAGCTAAGGAAATGTGAAAAAAGTGGATTTTAGTTAATTATATTGTATCAATATTGGTTCATCTGTTCAAATAGGGGAAACTGAGTGTGGGATATATGGAAACATGAAATACAGCGTGTACTAACTGCATTTTTTTCTGTAAATCTAAAACTGTTCTAAACATAGTTTATTTTTTTTAAATTACAAAAACCCACACAAAACAGTTGGAAGTGTTTTTCTTCAGTCAAAGTGTGAGCATACTATGTAATTACGGTTTTTTGGTATACTTGAGAAGCAGGAGTGGGCAAACTATGGCCCAAGGGCCAAATCCCAGCCTGCAGCCTCCTTTTTGTATAGACCTCTGGGTTTTACACCATAAAGCGTTCTGCACAAACAAACAAAAGCAAAGAAAAATATGTGACAGATTGTATGTGGCCCACAAAACCTGAAATATTTGGTCTTTGGCCCTTTACAGAAAATTTTAGCAACCTCTGATATAAAATAAGATGATAAAGTCTTTGAAATAATTCATATAAACATTTAATATGATAAAATGGCATATTTATCAGGGATCATTGATCATTTACTTCACAAATAAGGTGGACTCTAGGCACTGTGTAGTATAAAGGTAAATCAGACATGGACGCTGAACTTGTAGAGTTGCCTTGCTCCTCATGTTACTTTCCTTCTCATGGAAAACACAGCATGATACTTAAGGTTTTACAAACCCATTCTCCTCCGAAGTAGCTGGAATAGTACATAGGGACATGAGAAAAACAGCCAAAAGTGAACTTTTGGAGATACCATAGTTGTTTGTTTACAGTTCAGTGTTGGAAGTATAAGTCTTATAGTAATCTATTTTGGTAGTTAGAAACTCTGACTTTCCAGTGACGTATTGCTAGTATTTATATTGTCACAAAGTTGATGATATGATCAAGTAGAAAAGAATTCCATGTATAATCTTTACAAGGCAGGTGCCTGTCCGCAGTTAAGGGTGTTCCAAAGGTGCTGTGAAAGGTTAAAACTGTGTTATTCTGTGAATGATTTTTCCTATACTTTTAGCCCTGATGTCAGTAAAGAAACCAGGGGCCTGGGGGGACGATAGTGAGTAGCAATGAAAATGGAGCCAGCTGGGAAGCGGGCAGTAGTGCAGTAACAAAGTTAAGCTTTGGGAACTGTTCTTTTACTGCTGAACCGAGTGAGCAGTTATGATGGTCTCAACAGAGAATTTGAACAGAGGCGTTCTTTTAACCTGCTTTGGTCTCCCTGGAGCTGGAAGTAGGAAATTAATTTTAAAGAAATGTAGACAGTATTTTGATTACTAAAATAGTGACTGACTTTTAGTTACAAAGTGTCGCTGGCATTTCTGTAAAATGAGTGTGTCAGGATTTGGCAGGCGAAGAGGATTTCCTTCCCGGTGACTGTTGCTGCTTCTGCAGTGCTGTGTTTTCTCTGGTGTGGCTTGAGCTGTGGTGGTCTCCAGCTCTGAATGTGAGTGCTGACAGCAGTAGTAAACATCGACTTATAGAGATTTGTTCTGTAAACTCCTGGTTAAAGTTCTGACTTAGGTATGGACTGGGATGCATTGTGTACTTTACCAACATTGCTCCATTTTATGAGAGGTAATTTTTTAAGCGGCATTGATATTTGGTCAAGTTTAAAGCAGGGTAGACAACATTTACTGCAAAAGATTTGAAGAGCATGTAGTTTCATTTAGTTCAAAACTTTACCTTGCAGTTTTCCTTAGTGTTATGGTTTTTAATAGAGATAAATCGAAATACCAATCTTTTTCCTTGAAATTATGATAATGAATAATTAGAATCCATATTGCCCATGATATCCCTGGGTTTTCAGTTTTGTTAGCTTATAAATCTAGGTTTGTTCATTTTGGCTGGTCAGTAATTTCGTCCATGTTATGTGTTCTTTCCTTTCTGCTGATTATCGGGGTGTTTGAACTTGTTAGAAAAAGATCATTTACTTTCTCCCGTCATTGCTTCCCTTTCTCCTTTTCTGCTAAGTCACACAGCTAATGACATTTCTCATAGGGCAGTATGACTATAAACCGGTATTTAACTTGGCTGAATGTTTAATGTAACCTTAATGCCCTAGTTTGCTATTGCAGATCCAGATACTACAAAGCTAATTTGGTTGCCTAATACCCCTTTCAGTCCTTTTTCCTCTGTGAAGATATGCCTTTTGAGTGTATGTAGACACCTCCTTGAGACATTTCCTAATGTCTCATAGGTAAGGAGCATCTGTGTGTCTGTATCACTAATGTTCTCCATAAAATTGATTTGGGGTCAGTTGAGGATGGAGCCCTGCTTTGCATGTGCTCTGCTCCTTTGTGCCTTCTCAGCCTGCCTGTCCCCCACGGGGCGCTTAAGAACATTGCAGAGCCTGGATCCATAGTATTTGAAGGACTCTTTCCTTCTTCCAGCACTCTGTATAACTGGTCTCCTAACTGCTTTTACTGACTTGACCCCATAGTCAGTCACTCACCGACTCATTCATTCAGCCATTGGTCAGACATTCACTGATAACACTATATGCCAAGCACATATATCTTGGGGACCTAACATTGAACAAAATGGACAAATCCCTGCTCTTACAGATTTCGTATTCTAGTTTGGGGAAGACAAATCATAAAGGCATCAGTGCATGTGTTTTGATCGAAATAAACAAGGCAAAGTGATAATGGTGTTAATGGGAGCTGCTTTGGGTGGGGTAGTCAGGAAAGGCCTTTCCAAGGAGCTGACAGTGAGCTGAGACATGAGGAGAAGAAAGAGTCATCCTGTGAAGGTCTGGGAGAAGAATAGCCCAGCAGAGGAAAGGCTAGTTCTGCACTGTCCAGCATGATAACCTCTAGGAGTGTGTGGCTATTTAGATTAGTCAAAATTAAATAAACATTTAGTTCCTCAGTCTCATTCACCACATGTTAAGTGCTTAATAGCCACATGTGCAGATATAGAACATTTCCACCAGGGCAGAAAGTTCTGTTGGACTACACTGTCCTAGTGCTGGGGTTGGGGTAGGGGTGTTCTAGTTGCTGAAAGACAGCCAGTGTGACTGCAGTGCAGACAGAGGGAGGGGGGTTATAGGAGATGAGGCGGAGAGGTAAAAAGGGTCTCAATCATGTATGCCTTGTAGACCATCAACATTTTAATGGTATTTGG
Organism: Pteropus vampyrus; assembly: GCF_000151845.1. NCBI lineage: Eukaryota > Metazoa > Chordata > Mammalia > Chiroptera > Pteropodidae > Pteropus > Pteropus vampyrus. The sequence continues at coordinate 3,432,034 of NW_011888873.1, read as the reverse complement.
GAGCCATTTTAAGTTGAATGGAGCAATGATGGGGCGTGTGTGTGTGTGTGTAATGTAGTCTTACCCATTTTTAAACAAGCGCTCCCTGCTCCATGGAGAAGGAATCATAGAAACTATTGCAGTGAGATAATCTAATGAGAAACAATAGATCTTGAGCTGGAATGATGGCTTTGGCAGTGGAGAGCAGTGAATAAATCGGTGATGTTTTTTAGGTAAGTGAAAGAACTTGCTCATGCTTTGGATATGTGAGGCATGAGATAAAGAGAAGAATCAAGGATTTGGTGATTTACTGACTTACTGAAAGACCCAGGGAGGAACATGGTTGGTTGGTATCCAGTTGGATCAGGAAGCCAGAGTCTTGTTTTAGATTTATAGATCTGAGATGCCTATGAAGACATACACATGGAGGTATCTAATAGGCAGCTGGACAGGGAGTCTGGAGTTGGGGAGATACTAAATTTGGGTATAGATAGATAGTATTTTAAAATTGTGGGATGGGTGAAATTACTGGGAGAAAAGGAAGAGATTCCAGGACTGAGTCCTGAGGCATGCCAATATTTTTTTATGAAATCTTGTTCCAGCTAAGATGATTTATTTGTTCTCACTGGAACATATCTTATACTTTCCACCACTGTGCTCCGATGATGACGAAAATGATGACAGTGATATCAGTACTGTCTGTTGAGCCCTACACATATGTTATCTTGGGTTTCACAAGGCCAATACTGTATCTGTCTTATTCTCTGTTTCTAGTTCTGTGCACACTCTTAATAAATGAAACCTTTGCTAGGTACCACTCTTGCCCTTGTTTTAGGAAATGAGGTTTAAAAGGTTAAGCGATTTGTCTAAGGGCACAGAGCTGTTAAGCAGTGATGGCAGAATTCAGCCATGTCTCTCTGACTTCAAAGGTGTGCATTTAAACTGTGTACTGCCTCTGACTGTTACTCAGAAGGGCTCTTGGCCTCCTATTTGGGGTTTAGAAGTCATAGCCATCCTTTAGGACTTAACAAAGTTTCCATACTTGAGGCTTCCCTTAATAATTTAGTCCCACACTATCTTCCAGTGCCTTAATTTTTATGGTGCGTGTTTTTAAAATTGTATTAAAACTAAATTATATGTGAGATTTTGACTCTTCCAATTGACCATTACTTTTTCAGAATTTAGTTTTTATTTTCCCCCCAAAATTGTTGGTCTCCATTGGTCGAATCATGCACTGTTGTTTATCGACGCCCCCTCACAGGAGTCCCGGCACCATGTCTTACGCATATTGGGTGCTCAAGTAAAGCCTGATTTGATTCCGTCACTTCCGCTGTCATTTTCCAATGCTCTAAGTTCTTTTAGACGCTGATATCTCATGTGCTATACATTCTTTTTATCCTTGTCTTCTGGTTCTAAAAGCCCTTGACCTTGTACCACAGCCTTCTCCCAATCTGGGCTTCTGTGGAATTCTCCCCTTCCCAAATATGTCCCCTACACTATCTGTACCTCCCCACTCCCACACCCCCTCTCCCATTTGAGGACAGGTGAACTGATTATTAAGAACGGAGAATTTTCAAAGTGATAAAGCTGAGTCCCAGTTCTCCCAGATTCTTTGCTAGAGTTCTCTGTTTTTTCATTGATTTAAACCCTAGTGGACAATCTGTTGTCTGAGAATGCCTGGTTTACACCGCAAATGTGTAAATTACAGACCTTGATTGGAATTCTTTTTTACCTTGACTGTCGTAGTTGAATTTAAGTCTTGGGGGAAAAATAATCTTTCTGTAAATTGCCATGTTATAGTTTGCTTTAAACTCTGCCTAGATCTGGATTCGGGCTCTAGCATTCATAAGTGGGAAGTAATAAAAACTAAGAGGGAGGATGGTGTATTTTTGTTTAATTTACTTATGCCATGAAACTTACTTGGAAAATACAAGTCACTAAAGCGGTGATTATGTAGGAATCTTTTAACTTGTGCATTCCTTTATCCGTGTCACAAGTTACTGCACTTCTTATTTTGCCTTTGTGATGGCTTAACAACATGTTGTATATCTGCTTTTATTTGGGAATCTAGTATTCTTAAATTGCTACTTTTGGCTTGGTTTGAGATCCAAGTTTGTGAATTTTAATTAAATGCTTAGATTATGCATGTGAAAAATCTTTTGTTCCTGTGTTGCTATGAGCAACAGTTGTTAAAGTTAACCTTTTTAAAGAAAATGTGGACAAATAAATATATGAATTTTAGCCGGTTTAAAAAAAGGTCATCATTTAGAGTTGGGAATGTTCTGCCTATGAAATAAATTGTTAGGATGTCCATAATTATCATGGTGAAGGCAAGAATGCCGTAGAAGTGAAAATCATCCGACACATTGACAAAACATTCCTAAAATACTATTCAAATGAGGAAAGACTTTAAGGGGCTGCAGCCGGCTAGCCAAGCGTTGAGTCCTTTTAGCCAGTGGTCTGACTGGGTTTCCTATTGTGGCCAAAAAGAAGCGGTGTGTGCTGGTTTGCACGGAAAGGCCGTGACTTATCAGAAACTTCCCAACTTTTTTGTTTTTGGAAACCTTGTCTCTGGTCCTCCCCACACAACACTTTATCTCATTCTTAAAGACTTCTTTTGTCCTGACGGCATTTGCTTTCCACCCGACTTCTGTCTAAATTTTACTGACTCCTGGTGATTGCTTAGACTTGCTGTCGGGTCCTGTTGTGTGATTTTTTTTGATTATACTCTTTTGTGCTGTTTAAACTAGCAGTGTTTACCTAAATTAGTGGTGGTCGTAGAGAAAACACGTTAGTCCATTTGAATGAAAGCGGAGCTTGCCCTGGTCCTGCTGAAGGCAGCGCTGTTTGAGATTTCTGTGGATTCACTCTCGAGAGGGGCTAGGAATGTGGCTGGACGATGGAAGCTGGCTCCTCACTTAGAGGCATGAGGTCTGGGAACGGGCCAGTTTAGGGATTTATAGTGATAATGTAATTAATTCTCCCTCTGAGAATACGCAACTCTGCTAAGAGGTGCCCTTTGTCCTTTCCCTGCATTCTCGCTTCTGCCCCAGCTCTCTCTGGAGAAGGAACCCTGACGCTCTAGTCTTTCACACAGTTCACAGAAGGAAAACATAACTTCTCTATGTAGATTTTAGAAGAACCCATGGAGCTCACCCCTTTCAGAAGGGAGCATCAGGCGCCTCCTCACACTTGCCTCTCTGTGTAGCCATGCACTTTGTGTTGCAGAACAGTGATTTGTTTTCTTAAAAGTTTTAATTTTAATTTTTAAAATTTAAATTAGATTTTAATATTTTTTGTTAAAAATACCAGTTTTTAAAACACAGATGTAGCGTTAGCTCTAAAAGATACTCTAGGATAAGAGTGGGAACTTAAAATGAGCATGTAGTAGTTGAGATGGTTATTCATTGAACCCATTAAAGAAAGTTTTTAATGTGTAAATCATAAAAGACTACGCCTCTGTATACTAAGTTCATTTCCTTTCCACTATTCTCAATTCCTTTTTCCCGGTCCATCTTTTACTCCTGTATTCTTTATTCTGATATTCATCCGTGGTGATAATTATATAGTTCTTAAGCAGTCCATCCAGAGACCTTGAATTTGTTTGTCGGTGGGTTTTAAAGAAAGTCACAGTGTAAATGGAAATCATCTGAACATCTGATTTCATCAGGATATCAGAAGTAATGTCCCAGTCGTGGAGATGAAAAGTCACCTTTGCAAGTAAAGAAAGGATGTTTTTACTACTTTAAGACTAAATCCTACTAAATTAATACTTTGGGGATTGAAGAAACAGGAAAAAGCTGGTTTTCCTTTTCTGGTCTTGAGGAGGAAAATGAAGAATCAAGTAGTTGGAAAACCAGTTGTTTTAGAATTTTCTAGGTGAGAAGGTCAGCTGTCTGAAACGGTGTGTGTATATATAATTTTTATTGAGAAAACACCTTTATTCATGTTAAATCATCATGGCACATAGAATGAAATACTATGAATTGATAAAGATGTATTGGTGCTGAGATACAAAGGTATCTGCTGTGATTTCATTTGAGTTGAAATACATATGCATATACTCGTATATTCTGATATTTGTCAACTAGAATGGTTCTGAACATGCAATCTTTATTAGTGGTCACTTCTGGGGAGTGAGACTGCAGCTTGGGGGAAAAGACATGATTTTATCTAATTACTTTTGAGCCACTTGAATTATTATTATACACATAATTTGCTGTTTATTTAAATAAAAACCGTCTTTACAGAGAAGAAAAATCAAATATTTCATATTTATAATGTAAGAGTTAAAATCATGATATTTATAAATTCTCATTCATATTTAATATTGTTTAATTTTACCTGGTCTGTGTTTTTGGGGGAAAGTCTCTTAAATTCCTCTGATATAAGATTGATGGAAAACATAAAACATTAAAAAAAATAATATTGTGGAGGAAAACAATGAAATTGTTAATATGTGTAATTTTTTTGTATCATTGTTACCTTAATATAGAGGTAGGAAAATGTTCCTGATCTGTTGGTTGTCAGTGGAGAGAACAGTTTTAATATTTACGTATTTTAATTTTGCCAGGTAAAATAAGCATTATCCAGTTTTCAATGACTTAGTTACAAAATTAGTTTATAAAGTAAAAACTTTTTTATACAGTAAACATCATCTAAACAGAAAATATCTTTCTTCTTTTGTTTCAATGAAAACTGTACTAAGGCAGTTGTCAGCCAGCTCTGGCCCGCGGGCCAGATCCTGCCCCAACCTGTTCTTGTTGTTGTTTTAAATAGCCTGTAACCTAACCATGCGTTTTTTACGTTTTTAAATGGTTAAAAAAATATCAAAAGAAGATTTACTTCATGAAGTGTGAAAATTATATAAAATTCAAATTTCACTGCCCATGATAAAATTTTTAGAGCATAGCCATGCCCATTTGTGTGCATATTGTTGCTTTCATACTGTAATGGCCGAGTCGAGTAGTGATAGACAGAAACCGTATGGCTCGCAAAGGCTAAAATATTATTTGGCCCATTTTACAAAATGTTTGCTCATCCCTCAACTAAAGTAATATATATAAAAAAATGCATTTCTCTGTGGAAAACTGTTGATAGCATTGAGCCTTCTTGGTAAGTCGTTTAACCTAATAACTTGGCCTGACTGTAGCAGGTGTACTGATCGATAGCAGTGTGTGTCTCTGTGTGTGCTTGTGTGTGTACGTAAACCAGCCTTCCTCTTTTTCTGTCTCTTTGCTTACTTTTTATTACTTGATTTAAATTTCATTTGGTTATTTTAGTATCTTTAAAAGCCACCATCATTTGAGCTCTCAGAATTGATAATCATGATAATATCCCAATTATTTATCGAGGGCCTTTTATGTGCCTAGAAGTATGGTAGGTGTGCTAAATACATTATCTCATTTAATTATCACAGCATCTTTTTATTGTGATCAGAAACACATAACCATTACCATCTCAACTGCTTTTAAGTGTACAGTACAGTAGTATCAACAATATGCACATGGTTGTGCAAAAAAATCTCTAGAACCTTTTCACCTTGCAAAACTGAAACCATATCCATTGACCAGCTCAGCTCCCCTTTTCCTCCTCCCCTGCTGTTCACAATCACCATTCTACCCCCAGTTTTAAGAGTTTTACTTAGATACCTCATAAAAATGGAATCAAGTAGTATTTATCTTTTTGTAATTGGCGTGTTTCACTTAGCATAAAGTCCTCAAGATTCATTCATGTTATTGCATGTGGCAGGATTTCCTTCTTTTTGAAGGCTAACTAATATTCCGTGTGTATATTCATATCCAGTGTCATATCCAATAAATCATTGCCAAATCTAATATCATGAATCTTTCTCTTATCTTTTCTAAGAGGAGTTTTATAGTTTCAGGTCTTAAATTTATGTCTTTAATCCATTTTGAGTTAATTTTTGCATATGGTATAAGATAAGGGTCTAAGTTCATTCTTTTTCATGTGGATATCCAGTTTTCCCTTCATCACTTGTTAAAGAGACTAACCTTTCCCCATCAAGGATCCTTGGCACCCTTGCTGAAGATCATTTGACCATATATGCAAGGGTTTATTTCTGGACTTGCTTTTCTGTTCCTTTGGTATACATGTCTGTCTTTATATCATAGCAGTTTTTGGAAGGTGGGTGACATTATCTGTATAGATGAGAAACTGAGGTTTAATTAGAAGGCAGGGAGCCAGAATTTTACCTTAGGCTTTAAATTTTTCCAGTATGCTAAGCTCGTTTGTCCCTTTTCAGAAATCAAAAGATCATTAGTTCTTATCCAATATGAGAAATATTTGAAGGTATAATGTGTTTCACTTTTATGAATGGCTGTGTGTGTGTATATAAGTATATATGCATGTTTCTTGTCTCTCCTGCTAAATTATAAATTCATTGAAGGTTGGGATGCAAATATTTTGGTGTGTTTCCCAGCACTGTATATGTCACCTGAGGGGTAACTGTAGGTTTATATACACCTGTATGAGTATAACCTAGATTGTATAATAATGATCTTAACTTTACAGAGTGTTTACTCTAAGCCAGGCACTCTTTTAGGTACTCCACATGTCTTAGCTCATTTAATTCTTACCACAACACCTTAAGGTAGGTATGTTCATGCTCTTTAATGTTAAACTCCTAACTTCATTTGCTTGTTTATTCATTTGTATGAAAAATTCTGTTACCTGCCCCATCTTTGCTGTCTTTCCTGGGCTCTGCGGCTCTGCTGTTATTGTGGTCCTCAGTCTTTAGGGGCAAAATGAAATCCCCTTTCTCCTTCCTGCTAAGAGGTGAGCCCCATTATTTTAGCAAAGACAGAATCAGTCAGTAGTTTTTTCCTTCAAATTATTAAAATTTTAATTTTAATTTTGAGTAGATAATACATGTGCATCTTACAAAATTCAAGAGCAAAGATGCTCAGTGAAAAGTAAATCTCCTTCCCACCACTCTTGGCTTCCAGTTTCTCTTCCCAAAAGCAGATATCTGTCACCAGTCACCAGTTTCTTATGTATTCTTCCAGAGATAATTCTCTGCATATACAAACCTACATGTGCATACGTATGCAGTCTATAGGTATCTTAGCTTTTTGTTTTTTGATACAGTTGTAATACTATTTTGCACCTTGTTTCCCCCCCCTCGCTTAAGAAATTGTTCCATTCCATAGGATATATCCTGCCACTTACTGTTCTATCTTATGAATGTACTGAACCATTTTTGAATCATTTCTTCATTGATGGACATTTAAGTTGCTCCCAGTTTTTATTTTTGTTACAAACAGTGCTTCCCTGACATTAGCATTGTCTCTTACCTGCAAATAGATTGATAGAAGTGAAAGGCTGGGTCAGAGGTATATGCATCTGCAATTTTGATAGGTCGTTTGACTTGCTCTCCATGGATATGGTACCTATTTCTACTCTCGCCAACCTGTGAATTAGTGCCTGTTTCCCACACCTTCACCAAGCATTGTTTTTCAAAACATTTGATGTTTTTTACTGTTAAGAGAAATGCAAGTTAAAATGGCAGTGAAATAGCATTTTTCACCTATTATGAGTGAGGGAGAACTTTTTTTTTCATTTTTTTCATTTCTTTAAAAGCCACTTTTTACTTTTCTGTGAACTAAGTCTTCATATTCTTTACTTTTTTGTTGTTGGATGGTTGCTATTTTTATTCCTGATTTGTAAACATTATCTACATTTTAGTCATTACAAAAATAGTGGAAAAAGAATAGATTATTCAGTGCTGGTACAATAGGCCATCTTTATTAAAAAATTGAAATTTGGATCCTTGTGCTTTCACATATGCAAAAATTTTTAAGTTGATTAATATGGAAAATCAACTTGGAAAAGCAGATTTTAAGCTATTAGAAAACTATAGGTAGGTGGATATCTGTATGACATAAATGTAAATGAGAACACAGAAGAAAATGGAGTAAAAATAATAACCAGTTTTCAGAAAAAAACCCAAATGATCAATGACTATGTGGAAAGATCTCAGTTTCACTAGTGCTGACTGAGGGAGGTGCAGAGTAAAACTCCAGTGAAATACCATTTCATTTCTATCAGATTTACTAAAAGTAATGAGCCTGATAACATCAAGTGTGGAGAGGATGTGGGAAAAATCGAAACTTTCATCACTGCTGATAGTAGTGTGAATCAGTTCTACCACTAAGGAGAGCAGTTGGCAATGTATGTCAGTTTAAACATTTGCATCCCAGGATTCCATTTGTACATCCTAGAGAAACTCTCGCATATATGTACATGCAAGTTCATTGCAGCATAAGTTGTAAAAGCAGAGAATTGACAACAGTCCAAGTGTCCATCAATAGAGGATTGTATTAAACAACTGTTATGGTTTATATATAATGGAATGCTTACAGCAGTTAAAATAAATGAGCTACAATTTTCCTACATATATCAACACAGAAAAATCTTGATGGTGATGTTTAGAGAAACAGCAAGTTTCAGAAGTGTATTTATAGTGAGCATATCATTTGTGTAATTTTTTTAAACCTACAAAACTAGAGTATACAGCATTTAGGGATACATATGTATGTGGTCAAGATTTTGAAAGCAATGATCTACCCTGACATCAGGATAGTAATTTCCTCTGAGGAGAGAATTGCGTAAGGGGGTCTGTCCTAAAAGATATCTATAATTCTTTGTGTTTTTAAATCTGAAGGTAGGAAGGAAAAACACATTCCCTAAATCTTGGTGCCGTAGATGTAGATATTCATTTGTCTCTATGTTTTGATGTATATTAAACACACATTTTGAATTTTTCCACATTTCTTTTCACTAGAAATAATTTGTGCTTTAAGCAAGCAATATAAGGAATTTTATTAATAGACTTCTTAGTTTTGAATTTTGGTTTAAAGCCCGCTTGGTCATTTAAAAATGTATTGCTGGAATTTATTTGCTAATATTTTATTTAGGATTTTTACATTAATATTAATGAGAATAGTCTAATTTTTTTCTTCTCTTTCGATGATCCCTTGATTAGATTTTGCTTTTGATGTTGTACTGACTTCCTAAAAAGAATTTGGAAGGTTTCATTCTTTTCCGTGGAACAGTTCAAGTACCACCGAATTGTATGTTTCTTGCAATTTGGTAGTGTTCACATTTATAACTTACTTGATCTCACAGTTTTCAGGGAGGTTAGTTCTTGGATAATTGTTTTGGTATCTATATGGCTGATTAGATTTTTCCCTGTATTCAGAGATAAATATGGTTTTTGTAGTCTCTTGGAAAATCATCAGTGTTTTCAAATTTATTAGACAAGATAATCCCTTAATCTTCCTCTCCTTTCTGCTGTGTCTTTGGTTGTTTTCCTGTTCTCATTTATTACTTAGTGTTTTGCGTTTTTATTTTTTTCTCTTTCTGGTTTAAATTACCTAATCGCTCAGTTATTTGGGTATTTCTTCTTAAATTCACCAGTTCTTGAATTTATTGTCAGTACTCTTTGCTTTTATTTTTATTCATTTCTTTCCTCTGCTTTGTTTTTCATTTTCTGTTACTCGAGATTGCTTAATTTATTTTCATTATTACTTATTTATTAGTATTAACAGTTAAATACTATGAATATTCATTTGATCTGAGGGATTTCCGGACATGTTATCCCATCAGATTTTTCTGCAACTGTTAGCTCTTCATCAAACCTAGCATAAAAATGGACACACAGGGCTGTTTCTTTGGGTCTTCATTTCCTTACGATGGCTCCGGTGTCGCATAAAACTTATTAAGTAAACTCTTGTGCTTTTCTCTGTCACTCAGTCTTTGTCAGGTTAATTTTCAGACCCAGCCAGAGACCCTAAGGAGGTCAAGGATAACTTTTTTCTTTACTACAGATCACTGAACACTGCTTTAGTTGTATCAAAGTTTCTGATATGTTATGATTTCATCATTATTTTGTATTCATCAGTATTTGGGTTTGAATTCCTCTTTATGTCAGAATTTAGAATCTATGATAGCACAAACTTCTCCACAAAAGCATAGAAATGACGAGACACACTAAATTTTTCTGATGGAATGTGTGGCCAAAAAAATTGTCCCAAGGGCATGAAATCTCCCAGCACTATGCCCTGCCTCGGAGTTTGGAGCTCACACGGAGCTGTGAGGGCTGCTTTTAGTGTGTGTTTGGCATTGGAGAGGGGGTGAGACTAGCCTAGAATTGCAGTCTTTCCTTTCAATCATCTTCATGCTCAGAACTGGAAGCTCTTACGTGAAACAAGGTATGCCTTCCTGGAATGAAGTATAGGTGCATCCTCAATTTTCACCAGTTCTATTTTCAAATGACCCACAGTTCAAGGGCACCCTGAAATCTGCCTTCAGGAGCTGAAGTCAAATGATCTGACAGACATTTTTAGCTATTTATGGGTGCTCCCTGACAGCTGTTCTGTTTTGGTATTGGAGCTGTCGTTGCCTATAAAGCCATATTATTATTTTTATATTTATTATATGAATATATAATCTATGTAATTATGTTATATTTCATAATTTCATATATTTCAAATAAATTTGTTATTTTATAAAAATTTGAAAATGAATATTAGTGAAAAATGTGATGAATCCTTCCTTTCAATCAAATGCCTATTTGATTTCAGACAGTTGTCTATGTGCTCAATTGTGAAGAAAATTAAAATTAGAAATATTTATGTTAGTATTACATCATGTAATATTGGGTCTAAAATTTTATAATATTGTCATTTTCTTACTCTCTCCTACTCCCACATAACATTAAGCGTATTGAAAACTTTTCATGCTCAGTTTAGTATGCCTTCTTAAGAATTTTTTTAATATCAAAGTAGAAAACTGTACACTTCTTATTTGAATTGCCTCCAGTCTGTAGGTGTTTATTTATCATCAGCATTCTAGCAGAAGTCACACTCATTCCCATATTCCTCCCTGCAAAGTAGAAGAGAGAAGTAACACCCCGTATTCCAAGCTGTACTGAATTGGAATGCCTTTAAGACTTTCTCATGAATGCATCCGGTTGGTGAGATGAGAAACGCTGGCACTGTTCCTTCCAGGGCTGGACTTGGTTGTGGCCAGACACCTCACAAGGTGAGGCCTAGAGTACAGGACGTAGGGAGGCACTCATTCTCTAGCTTCTGCAGGTGCGAGTTGGCGTTGTATTGCATGACCCTGAGGGCTAGTGCCTCCTCAAATTTTATGCCCTAGGACCCCGGCTTACTTCACAGCCCTGTCCAGTTCCTCCACCTGTCCACTCTTTCCTGCTTCTGCAGAGACTGTCTCTGTGAGCCTGTTTGTCCTCAACTGAGAAGCTGCCATCTTGTCCGTTCAAATATTCAGATAACTTTTGTCCACCTCTGACCAGAACTGGGTGAGAACCAGTTATTGTTATGGATCGTTTGAGAGATGAAGCCAGTGCTGCTCTTCCAGGGTTATATATTCCGTAGTAAAGATTGCTACTGGGAGCTTGTTGCTAAATTTAATCCTCTGGGATCCTATTATGGCAGAAAAGAGGATCAGATGCAATGATCCGTGTTTTTCTCAACCTAGCAGGCATCATGGGGCTCCTCAAAATATTCAGTATGTGCCTCAGAATATGATTTGGTGGTAGACATATAATGTTCTTTCTACCCACTCTTGTTATTTTCAAGGCAAATAAAACTAGGGGTTTCTTAGGAATAGCAGATGAGCTTTTGCAGATAAAATAGAAGCAATTTCCTTAGAACTTTCCAGGATTTACACGTTACTATATTTTCAGGTCAAAGGATAGATTAGCTTTTACATCAAACCTGGTTGGATGAATATGAGAAATAACTGATTTAGAAAGTCTTCTGTGGCCTACGTATGCACACACTAGTTTAT
>NW_011888873.1:3364266-3419027 GCF_000151845.1 Pteropus vampyrus | reverse complement strand
TGGGATGTGAATCATCCCTTTGTCCAGTGTATTTGCACTGTATACATTACCCACCTGTTAGTCACTTTGTAGTGGTCTTCGTTATCAGATATTTTGAGAGAATGAGAAGAGAGGCTACATTCACATGACTTTTATTACAATATATTGTTATAATTGTTCTATTACTAGTTATTGTTAATCTCTTAATCTGCCTAATTTATAAATTAAATTATAAGTATGGATCTATTGGAAAAAATATAGTATATATAGGTGTTGGTACTATCGACGATTTCAGGCATCCACGAGAGGTCTTAGAATGTATCTGTGGAGAGGGGGGCTACTGTATATCTAGACAAGATATTTTACATTTTATGAAGAACATGATGAAATATGGACTTGTTAACCTTCTAGTTAGGCATATTAGTAATTGAGTGACCATACCCTAAAGCGTCCATGAGGGATCTGTGGAACCTGGAGAGGAGGTTATTTGGGGCTTGTTCTGGGATTTTGACAATAGCTCCAAGTTCTGTCTTTTTCATCACTGTCTTAGAGGAAAATATACATTTATCAGACTTGCAGATAGGATAAAATGGGTCAAGATAAAGTGTATGACAGAATCAGTATCCTAATGTATTGTAGACTTGATTGAGGTAATCAAGTAAATAAAATCTAATGCAACAATGTAAGACATTGCATCGGGATCTAAAACTGTTGTTTAAATACAGTATTGCCTGGTGGACATACAAAGGGAAAGGACTGAACAATTTTAATTGATAGTTTGGGCTCAACATAATAAACAGTGTGATCTGTTTTCCGAAAATGCTAAGGTGCTCTTATATGATCAGAAGAAGAAATTCTGACTTTATTCCGTGACATTATACTGAGAATATATTTGTAGTTGGTTTAAGGACATCGGTCACCTGGAGGTCATGCAGAGCTAAGGGCGTAGGGGATGGTGAAGGAACTGGGAATTATGTCACAGGAAAAATGGTTGGTGAGAAGGTCAATGCTCAGTCTGAAGAAGAGAGTATTTGGGGAGGTCCTGGGGAGGTATCTCAGGTTGGGTGAGCATATAATTTACTGTCCAAACCAAGACTCTGAGAATGAAAGAGGGCACTTTTAAGAATTATGCTGGGTTGGTGGGCATAGACTACGACTGTCCTGGGCAAATGAGAACATGAGGTCACCTAATTATAACAATCTTCAAATATTTGAAAGTCTGTTATGGGAAAGAAAGCTTAGACCTCACCTGGGAATGCTAGGACCAGTGGACACAATAAAAAGACATGCATCTTTTTCCTTATAGTGAATCACAATCTAATTCTTTCAGTTGTTGAAGAATGGAATGGGTCACCTCACAAGGTGGTATATTTCTCATCACTGCTGGTGCCAAGAATTTGTATAGCTGCCCTTTCTAATCTTGATAATATACAGGTTAGATGAATCAATTTGTACCAATCCATCAAATATTCGTGTACTTATTCTTTCCAAGTACTGTGCAGATGTCCATTTTCTCATTACGTTTAGCTTAACCATTTGTATACTCCTGGCCCCGTGCCTTTCATGAGAAAAGGTTGGACTCCATGGCTTTAATGGCTTTTGTGATAGACCTAGCTCTGCAGTCTTTGATCTTTTGTGCAGCTGCAGAATCTGTCCGTTCTGCAGTAGGGCATAGCCCCCTCCTCCCATTCTCCAGGGTGCAGGGCTGTCATGCCCTTTGTCTCTGGCCTTTTTCTTCACTTTCAGCATCTGCTCTTCTCTCGCCTGGGAACTCTACATACAGGCTGCTGCAGCCTCTACTGCTGTTGTCTTGTTCACTATAACATTGCCTCTATTCCAAAGTATCTTTCTCTTTTAGTTTTATCTGTGAGTCTTGGTTTTTATGCTAAATAAAAGATGCCTCTTTTTTCATCATGGTAGAGCAATCTCTTGAACCGTGAGGGATATAAGCTCTGGTTCTGTTCATTTCTTACTGGGGATGCCTGGGTCATTCATTCCTTGGTTTCCACAGGGCGCTGATGATGTGCATGATTCTTTGGTATCTTGTTAGTCCTTTATAGAAACTCTAAGAGGCAGATGTGACTGTTTTCATTTTATAAATGATGTTTACAGAGGTTAAATAATCTGCCACAGGTGACCCTGTCAGTAGGTGTCTAAGCTAGATCCAAACCCTGGTCTCTTCATTTGTCCACGTGTTTATTCGTTCAGCCAGTGTCTGAGTGCCTGTGTTGTGTGAGGGTTCGTGTCAGGTCCTGTCTGCTCCAGATTCGTGGCAAGTCACCTTCCCCTCTCCTGGAAACTGCACATGAGGCATTTTTCTGTACCTTCAGGATGCCAAATTTCTTCTTGTTTGCTAAGACAAACCCAGCCGCTGTCCTTATGTTGTTCGGAGTCTAGATGTGTAAACAGATATAGGACGGAAGTTTTGTTTTAAGCTTCGTGAGCATTAAGAAGAGAAGTGCAAGGTGTAACAGCAGTGTGCTGTGTGGCCCTTTGCTTACTCTGGGAGTCAGGGAAGTTTTCTTGGGGCACTGAAGAAGTGACATTTAAATGGAAACCAGAAGGGAGTTAGCTAGAAAAGGGGTTGGATGAAACCATTTTGGGGGACAAAGGAGAGAGCATGTGCAGAGCCTGAGCAGGGCAAAACTTGATGTCTTGGAGGTTTTGAAAGAATCTAGTGCAGATGCGGCACGAGAAAGAGAAATCGAGCGCTTGATCTGTCAGTCTATCCATCCATCTATCTTTCTATCTAGATTTATAGAGACATGGACGGAGAGAGAGGGAAGGCTTGATATAATATTGGAGAGTTAGGTAGAGGCTAGATCAAGGTTTTGGTAGTTTATCCTGAGAGCAAGATTTATTTTTCTTTCCTTATGATTTTATTTATGCTTTAAATAGGAAAGACAATGACATAATTTGATTTTCAAGAGGAGATAACAAAGGATATAGCAGTGTTGTCTCCTTCCCATGTCTGTCTTCCCTCCTCTAATTCCTTTCCCTGGAGACATAGTTCCATTTCCCCTATGTGTCCTCCCATAGATATTCTGTGCACATACAGGCAAATGCATAGCTGTTTATTTTTTCTCGCCCTTTTTTATACAAATAGCAAAATATTATATAGGCTGTTCTACATACCTTACTTTTTTCAGTTAACATATTTTATGTATCATTACATGGCAGTATAGAAAGGCCTGTTTCATTCTTTTTTATGCCTACATAATATTCTATTGTAAATATGTACTGTAGCTTATTTAACCAGTCTATGGGAAGTAGAAAACCGATTAACGGAGGAGGGATAGTATTGTAGAGGTGGAAGATAACTAGTAAGCCATTTCAGTAGTTTAGGCAGGAGGTGTTGTTGACTTGGTCAAATAGTGGCAGTGGAGATGGAAGTTAAGTAACTGTATATAAAAGAAATTTAACGCTAAGCAACAAGAAGATCTGTTGATTAGTGGGATGTTAAGGGAGCAACAGAGGATTGACTTTTAGGCTTGAGCAGTTGAATGGATGATGATATCATTTAGCAAGTTAGTTAACAGTAAGGAAGGGCAAGGTTGAGTTCAACTGTAGACCTGTTGAGTTTAAGGCATCTGTGAGACATGCAGGTGGAGAAGTCGAGTGGTCACTTTACTATTGGAGTCTAGTCTCAGGAGAGAAGGTTAGTCTTAAGATATTAATTTGGGAGATGTTATTGTATAGTGATTAATACATATTTACAACAACGGTAATTGATATTTTGAGACTGGTTGAGATCATCCTGGTCAGTGACCTGGTCAAAATGCTGATGTAGTGGAAAGTGCATAAAAAAGGCACTTCTTTTTAATCTTTGAGAAAATGATATGCAATTCTATAAGGTGGTTTTTAAAGCCCAATGAATGAGTTTGTAAAGGTAATTACAATTTGTTGTTTGTTAACAGCAATTAGCACGTTAGTAGAGTTTGCTGAGAAATTTAATTCAGTGTTCTGCCAAGAAGTTGGCTGACACACAACTTTGCAAAATTTATTTATTACAGGTGCCTAACAGGTAGCTGGAATTTCACAGTTTTCTTCTGGTCATTCGTTTATTTAACACATACTGAGTATACCTTGCATGCCTTGTACAGGGCAATGTTCAGGAAGGATGTTCATATTTAGTGTTGTCTTGAGGTAGTCATTGTTTTCAATTGCTTCTTTTGTTTTCTAATTATTAATTTCAGTTAGCCGAGTGTTATTATCTTGATTTTGGTCCTCTGGGTTATTTTAACTCAATGTAGTGATATATGTTTACAACAGTGGTTATTTTTTTACCCTCGCTTTTCCAGTAACAAAACTTCAGATATCAATGAATTATGGTTAAAATAGGAAACATCCCATATATATGCTCATTGCTAAAGTCTTCCCAGACTTTTCTTACATAGCCACAAGTGTCTGTTAGTACTGAGTTCTTTTTCCAAAACAGAGTAGAAATAGTGGATGGAGGAGATGGCTTATGAAGAATTTAGCTCCTTTAAGATGGCTCTAGTCAAAGAAATTTAAAGACATTGGCCTAGTGTGATAGCTGTCAAGTTCGACCTAAGCATTAATTTAAAAAGATTATATAGGCTTTGTCTTTACCCTAGAAAGAAACAAAACAAAAACAAAAACATTTTAGAAATAGAAAACATTATAGAAAACAAAAACATTATGTAACTATTTAGGAACTATGAATATTATGGTAGTTAAAGTATAATAGTTTTATAAGGAAAGTTGTGTGGTAGGTGCATACAACTTATTTGATAAACATATTCCCTCTTGTCAAAGCCCTAACTTTCTAAAAAAAAAAAAAAAAAAAAAACCCTTCATTTCAGCCACAATTAAAACCAACCCCTTTCTCATAGCACGGTAATAGAAAAACAAACAACATAATAAAAGATGGGCAAAAGATTTGGGCAGGCTCTTGACCAAAGAAGACATATTGATGGAAAATAAATGCATGAAAGATGCTAAGAAAGTATTGTTAGTCATCAGGGAATGCAAGTTAAAACCATAATGAGATACCACTACATACCTATTGGCATGGCCAAATAAATAAAGAAGCGAAAAAACTTGATAATACCAAGTGCTGCTGAGAATGGAGAGCAACTGGAACTCACATACATTGCTAGTGGGAACGCAATATGGTATAGCTCCTTGGCGAACACTTTAATCTACCTTTACCCCTCAATCCAGAAATCCCACTCCTAGGGAGAAATGAAAATATGTGTCCATCAATTGATGAATAAAGAAACTGGCACTTAAATACCAAAATACTATCAGTAGTAAAAAGCAACAGACTATTGATACATGAAACAACATGGATGAATCTCAGATGCGTTGTGCTAAATCAGTGTTTCTCAATCTTTTATTTATTTTCTTTCTTTTTTTGTGCGATCCCCTCCCATAGTTAGATTTCTTTCTGTCACCACATATTTGACCCGTTTCACCCCACCTACCTCCCTTCTACCCCCTTTTTAAAAAAGTAATAGTATGCCTGCTCCAGCCCTTTTACATATTTTCTTCCCTGATTGCCCATTACCCTCATGAAATTTTAATACCACAAATATATCGTCTGTCTTATATGTACTGTAGCTGTTTGGAGTTCCCAGACCGTTGAAAACTGTTGAAAGACCTCAGATTTTTGCACCCGCGAATGACAGTTTTCACCTCTTTGCAGATGGTGTCACCTTCACTCCACGTGGCGAATGCATGGGCTAAGTGAAGGAAGCCAAATTCAGGTGGCTACTGTGTGATTTGGTTTAGATGACATTCTTGAGCAAGAAGAACTGTCAGAGCAGAGAACAGGTCTGTGGTGGCAGGAGTAGAGGAGGCTTGACTACGTAGGGGATGAGGGGACTTTCGGAGGTGATGGAAACGTTCTATTTCTTGATTGGAGTGGTGGTTGTATAGTAGTACGCATTTGTCAGAAGTAGTAGAACCGTACCCCCAAAAGGTGAATTTTATGTATTTATACCTTAACAAGCCTGACTTTCTCAAACACAGTGGCCCGGATCCAATCTGGAATGGTTATAGGGAATCAGAAGGTTGGAAGCATCTGAGGCTGGTCGTTTCGGAATCTTCTGTCACCAAGTGTTATCCGTATGCTGAGAGATTCACATATAAATCATAAATAAAGCCATGAAACTTTCTGGAACACTCTGTCTCTCTGTCTCTCTGTCTCTCTCTCTCTCTCAAGCTGAAGGGGCAGTGAAAGAAGTGCGTAAGTAGAAGCTGCCTAGGGAGTCACTTGAGGGTTTGGGGGCCCAGCACCCTGAAACCGGAGGAGAATGTAGATTGATCAGGATTGGAAGTCCTAATTTTTCCTTGGGAGTTGCTAAAATAAAGTTAAGATTTAATTTGCAAAAAGAGAAGGAGCAGAAGGAAAGCTGTCTTCTGTTTCTTAGTGGAAGCTAGTTTATTGTTTGTCAGGCTGACTTTTGGTAAACGTTCTAAATTTTTGTGGCAGCCAATAGTAGAAAAAATTTTACACATTTGCTTTTTTTATAGTTAAGCTGAGACTTTTTCCTTTACTGCAGAGTCCAGTGGAATATGTTATTTTGTATCAAGAGGAGCCTGGAGAAGTGCAGGGGTTGTGGAAATACAAGTTTTGCCTTTGGTATGCCTTTAACAAAGGTATTCGAATTTGTAAATGGTGCCAAGAAATGGAGTTTCTGCTTCTATTCAAGATCTTATGTGTAAACCTTGTATGCATCTGATTCTGATGCCAAATGTTGTATTTTAAGTGCTCCGGTGACAAATGAACTACTTTTTTTTCTCTTGAAAACCCTTACCTACAATTGTCCTATATTTGGAGAAGTTTACCAGATAGTGGCATAAGGAAAATTCTGCTTCTTGTAATCTTTATACTGCAGTAGTAGGTATAGAGGTTATATAGTAAAGGCTGTTAACTACTGCACATATTAAGGACACCACCTTATGGGCTGTGTTTTGGTTTATCTATCTGAAAGTCATGAAGAAGATATTACTGACTATATTGACCAGAGAGACAGGCATCTTGTCAATAACTGTTAGTTGATATTTACAGCATGCCTTCTGGGGTTAGAGAGCACTTTTTATAGGAACACAGAGAATACAAATGAAATTGAACTTCAAATTAAATCACCCTATCAACTGGCCCCCTAGCCTGTCATCTACCACCATTAGCACAGGTGCTTCTAAGACTTATTACTACTGATGTTGACCTTCATTTGGCTGTCAAGATTTTTTTTTTTACTATAAACTTACTTTTTTCTTCTCTTTCCATACTGTCCTCTTGGGAAGGAAGTCACCATGTACTTAGGGAGTAGGGATTTACACTTTGTCTCCTTGCGGGTACGATATGTACATAAATTAAACCAGTATTTTTATAAGTTAGCAGTGTACAATTAGAAACCAAAATTAAAACAATACCATTACAATAGCTTCCAAATAATAAAATACATAGATATAAACCTAATGTACAGAAACTGTAATCTTTAAAGCTCCTAAATGCTAAAGAAAGAAATCAAGGAGTACCTAAATCAATAGGGAGAATGTTCATGGACTACAATAAAAAGAACACATTAAGGTCAACACACAATTAAAATTTTGAATTTATCCATGTAGATGACTAATACTTATTTATAATTACTGCTCTGTAGTCTTATGTTCTATAGATAGAGCTGTGGGCATTGGTTTGTGTCCAGTTCTTCCCTATTATGAACAATGCTGCTCTGAGCATTTTTACATGTCTCCTTGGGCACTTGTGCAGAGTAGATGCCCCAGAGTGTATATCCAGGACTGGATTTGGTGGGTTGTACGGTTGTATATGCAGCTTTACCTAGGTAAAGGCAACTTTTCAAAAGAAGATTGTTTTTATAAAGCAGTTTACACTCTTCTGCATTTAATGAGATTTCTCGGGTCTACACATTCTTGGCAACTTGAAGTTGTCTGACTTATAAATTTTTTTCCATTTCGGTGGATTTGTACTGGTACCTCACTGTGGTTTTAATTCTTCATTTTTCTAATTATAAATGTAGTCGAACATACTTTCATGTTTATAGGCTAATTGTTTTCCTTTTCTTTGAAATTCATGGGTAGGGTTTTGTTTTGTTTTGTTTTGTTTTGTTTTTTGGTTGCTCATCTTCCTATTGGTTTGTTAGTTTTTTATTGATTCTTAAAGAGTTCCTTAAATAGTTTAGAAACAAATTCTTGTGACTTCTTTGTGCTGCAAATATCTTCTCTCAGTTTGTGGTTTATTTTTTTACTCTCTTCATGGAGTTTTTGATGAATGGCAGTTCTTAAGTTAATATAGTCAAATATGTTCATCTTCTCATTTATGATTGTGCATTTGTTTTTTGTTCAAGAAAACTGTATCCTGAAGTCATAAAGCATTCCATTATGTTATCTTTGCAAAACTTTAGAGATCTGCCTTCACATCTGGGTCTTCAGATCACTAGGACTTGGTTTTTGAGAATAGGGTGTGGAATGGGACCAATTTCATTTTTTCCCTGTATCTAACTTGTCACCACAGTACTAAGTAGCTAAAGTCTTAACTTCTCCTACTGAGCAGTAATGATGCATCTTCCACAACAGTTTCTATGTATTAAGTGTCAGTCTTTGTATGGGTCTATTTTTGTGGTGCTATTAAACTCCTCTGTTTATTCAGTTCTTTTGCTATTATCACATTGTAGTCTGTTTATTCTTTTGCTATTATCACGTTGTCGTAAATATAGTTTTACAACAAATCTCAATATTTGGTAGGGAAAGTTTTTTAGATTATTTATATGAAGACAATGATAACACTTGCAAATAAGGACACTTTTGTTCTTCCTTGCTTATCCTTAATCCTTTTATTTCTTTTTCCTGCCATACAGTATTAGCTTAGACTTGGAATACAGTGTTGAATTGAAGTAGTAATAATGGACATCTTTGTTTTTTTTTAAATCCTACAGAAAATGTTTTCACAGTAAATAGGTATTTTGTAGACACCTTTATCAGGTTAAAGAAGTTCCCTTCTGTTTTAGCATGCTAAGAGGTTTTTTTTGTTTGTTTGTTTTTTTCTTTTTTAAGTAATGTTGAATTTTATCAAAAGGTTTCTGTTCTTTTTGAGATAATCAAATGATTTTTTTCCATGAATGGTACAGTTACATTAATTAATATTTAAATGTTAAAGCAAGCTTATATTCCTAAAATAAACCCAAGTTGGTTATGAATTATTATTATTATTGCCAGAGTTTGGTTTGCCAATACTTTTTTTTTTTCAGATTTAAAGTGCCATTTATATAAGATGTATTCTTATTTCAGGGATGTTTCCATAAGTGAACTTGACCTACAATTGTCCTTCCCAATTTTTTCCTGTCAAATTTTGGTATTGAGCATATGCACCAGGATAAAATGAGTTGAGGACTGTGCACATGTTTTCTGTTCTATTGAATCATTGGTGAAATATTGGCCTGATTTCTTTCTTGACTGGTTAAACAAGCCTATAAAATCATGTGGATGTAGCATTTTAACTGCTCATATAGTTTATTTAATGACGATGAAACTATTCAGGTTTTCTCTTCTTGATTCAGTTCTTTTAAATTTCACTTTTTAAGAATTTGTCCATTTCATTTATACGTCCAAATTTTTAGCATAAAGTGATTCATAATAAATTCACATGTGTTTAAACTAGGTAGCATCTATAGCTTTGTCTCCTCTTCATTTCTGCCATTGTCTATTTGTACTTTCATTCTTTTTTTCTTTAACTGTGTTTGTTACAAGTTGGTCAGTTTTTTCCTTTTCAAAGAAATGAGTTTTGACATTCACATTGTTCATTCTCTTTATCATTTGTTTTCTGTTTCATTACTTTATGCACCAATTATTTCTATACTTCTACTTAGGTTGATTTTACTGATTTTTTTTTAAAAACTTCTTAAAAGTTAGGATTCTTAACATGTTAGATTTTGGTCGTTTTGCTTTAAAAATACACTTACTAGATAGTAACTCTGTCTACATGCTGCTGACCTGAATCTCATATATTTTCACATGCAGGGTTTCCTTTATCATTTAGTTTTAAAAATTTTATAGTTGTTAGCTATTTTATTTGCATTTACCCATAATTATTTAGAATTATCATTCTGAATTTCCAAACCACGATTTGTTATTGACTTTGATTTCTAATGTAATTGAGTTGGGGTCAGGTTTCTGGTCAAGATGGCAGAGCAGATAAATGCTGTGCTTGCCTCCTCATGACCACCTCAAAATTAGAACTAAACTACAGAACAGCCATCATAGAGAATCTCTTGAAGTCTAGCTGAACAGAAGTCCTATAACTAAGGACATATAGAAACCATATTGAGACTAATAAGAGAGGCAGAGACACGGAACAGGCTGGTCCCACACCCACATGTGGCGGTTAAAAATCGGGAGAGATACCTTGGCTACAGAGGTCCCCCCACCGAAGAGTGAGGAGTCCCAGCCCTACACCAGGATACCCAGCCCAGCATTCCAGTGCCGAGAGGAGAAGTCCCCATAATTTTTGGCTGTGAAAACCAGTGGAGATTGTGGCTGAGTGAGACAGATGGCTGCTGGACTCCCAGGCGTTCTTCTTAAAGTTAAGGCCTATACACAGACTTACTCACTGACAGACTTACTTGCTCTGAGCTCCAGAGCTGGGGTAGCTATTCGAAAGGTGCCAGGGACATACGGGAAAGAACTGAATTGTCTGGCTTCAGGGCAAGGGCTAGAGGGGCAGCTTTCTCCCAGACAAAAGTGCTGGGAGAAGCCATTGTTCCTTTGTTGAGCCCTCCCCCAGCTCAGCCTGCATGCATAGGTGGGTGCCATATCTGAGTCTCCATCAACCTGGCTAACACCATTCGCCCTACCCTGGTGATTCCCTGAGACCCTGCCTCACCTAACTTGCGGGTCCACCCAAGCTGCTTCCAGTGGATTTTCCATAGAAACTGCCTATCTTGGCTCATGGTGAGGACTTTTCTAAAATCTCTCAAAGGTTCACAAACCCCGAACAAGCAGCATCTGGCCTTGGCATGCCCCATACTTCTTATTAAGCAACCCCAGGCCTGGCACTACTGGCAGCCGGCCTCAGTTTGCAGCTTAGCCTCTCCCAGGCACCTCCAAGTCCAGCACAGTTGGCAACCATCTGCAGATCACTTTATAGCTCATACCAAATGGCCCCAGGCAAGGTACAGGCAGCGGTTGACATTGGCCTGCACTAGAACCCCTCCCAAGAGGCCCCAGAACCAACACACCCAGTGGCCAGCTTCAGGCCACACCAGAGTATCACCCAACTACTTCCACAATGACACATCCAAAGGGCAGACTAAGTAGGCATCAGAGCCCAACTAAAGCAAGTCCTGCTCTTTAGGGTCAGCCCTTGCATAACAGCTCTTCCGCTGTAGTCATGGCCAGTCCTCACATCCAATGACCTTGCAGGTCAGTCCCTCCCAGTGAGTTGCCAACAGCAGTTAAGGCTCAGCTACAACAGGAAGGCACATACGACCCACACAAGGGACATACCCGGAGCACCTGGTGACGAGGGAGGAGGTACCAGTGGGTCCTATGCACACCTACTACATAAGATCCCTCTACTAATACCAGGAGACTTAGGAGCTCTACCTAATACATAGAAACAAACACAGGGAGGCAGCCAAAATGGGGAGACAAAGAAACATGCCCCAAGTGACAGAACAGAACAAAGAACAGAAAAAGAACTAAATAAAATGGAGACGAGTAATCTACTAGTTGCAGTGTTTGAAACACTAGTTATGAGGATGCTCAATGAACTTAGGGGAAGAGTAGATGAACTCAGTGAGAACTTTAACAAAGAGATAGAAAACATAACAATGGAGATAGAAAACATAAAAAAGAACCAGTCAGAAATGAAAAGTACAGTAACTGACATTAATACATTAGAGGGAATTAACAGTAAATTACAGGAAGCAGAGGATTGAATCAGCAATTTAGAAGATAAGGTAGCAGAAAACACCCAATCAGAACAACAATAAGAAAAAATAACTCCAAAAAAAAACGAGGCTTGTTTCAGGGACCTCTGGGACAACATCATAGGGTTACCAGAAGGAGAAGAGAGAGAGAGCAAGGAATTAAAAACCTAATTGAAGAAATAATGATGGAAAAGTTCCCTAACTTGGTGAAGGAAATAGACATACAACTCCAGGAAGCGCAAAGAGTTCCAAACAAATTGAACCCAAAGAGGCCCACACCAAGACACATCACAATTAAAATGCCAAAGGCTGAAGACAAAGAGAGAATCTTAAAAGCAGCAAGAGAAAAACAATTAGTTACCTACAAGGGAGCTCACGTAAAATTGTCAGCTGATTTTTCAAAGAAACTTTGCAGGCCAGAAGGGATTGATACATGAAATATTCAAAGTGATGAAAAGCAAGAAACTACAACCAAGATTAGCTACCCAGCAAAGCTACCTTTTAGAATCAAAGGACAGATAAAGAGCTTCCCAGACAAGAAAAAGCTGAAGGAGTTCATCAACACCAAACCAGTATTACAAATTATGTTAGAGGGACTTCTTAAGAAATAGAAGGGAAAAAAAAGATTAAAAATATGTATAATAAAATGGCAATCGCTACATATCTGTCAATAATTACTTTAAATATAAATGGATTAAATGCTCCAATCAAAAGATAGGATAAGAAAATAAGACCCTTACATATGCTGCCTACAAGAGACTCACTTCAGATTGAAAAACACACACAGACTGACGGTAAAGGTATAGAAAAAGAAATTTCATGAAAATGGAAATGAAAAATAAAAAAGCTAGGTAACTATACTTAAACCAAACAAAATAGACTTTAAAACAAAGGCTCTAACAAGAAACAAAGAAGACTCAGTAATTCTACTTCTGAGTATATGAAGAAACTTAAAACACTAATTCAAGAATACATATCTTCATTGCAGCATTATTTACAATAGCCAAAATATGGAAGCAACCTAAGTGTCCATCAGTAGATGAATGGATAATGGAGTGGTACATATATACAATGGAACATTCCTCAGCCGTAGAAAAGAATGCAGTCTTGCCATGTGCAACAACATGGATGGACCTAGAGGGTATTATGCCGAATGAAATAAGTCACACAGAGAAAGACAAATACCATATGATTTCACTTATATGTAGAATCTAAAAAAACAAAATAAATGAACAAACAAAACAGAAACAAACTCATAGATACAGAGAACATTTTGAGGGTTGCCAGATGAGAGGGAGTCAGGGATGGGAGAAAGGGGAGAAAGAGATTAAGAGGTACAAATTGGTAGTTACAAAATAGTCATGAGGATGTAAAGCTTAGCATAGAGAATATAGTCAATAATACTGTAGTAACTATATATGGTGTCAGATGGGTACTAGATTTGTCAGGGTGATCACTTTGTAAGTTATATAAATGTCTAATTGCTATGTTGTATACCTGAAACGAATATAATATTGTATGTCAACTGTAATTGAAAAATAAAAGTTACTTTAAAAAAAAGAACTGGGGTCAGAGAATTTGTATGTATAGTGCCAGTCTTTTGACTTTATCAAAACTTGCTTTATAGTCTATTATGTTGCTATTTTAGTGAATATTGTGTCTTGAAAATAATGTATATTCTACAGGTAGTTATTGCAATGATTCTTTCTACATAAGACTTGAGACTACTGCTTCAACGGGAGAGTGGTCAAATGCTGCCTGCAGACAAAGACAAAAGCAGATTCGCCGCACTGTTATTAGTGGGAAGGTATTGACTTACACATGGGTCATAAACATGAACTATTAACTTAGAAATTTTCAATACGCAAGAATACATTGGGATAACAATTTTTCGTGCACATAAAGAAGCATACTATTCAATAAACAAATAGAATTATAGTTTTACTCTTAGACAAAATGATTGATGAGACCTTATAAGAACAGCATTGAAAAGGAAAAATAAATTGCTTTTTTGATTTATGTCCACTTTTGCTTTCTTTACTAATATTATGGTATGACCTTAGTAATAAAAGCAACAACCTTACAGAGTTTTCACTCTGGGACAGTCACTGATTTAAGAGTCTAGACCCCAGAGTTATACTTCCTGATTTCGAATCTTGCCTCTTTTACTTAATAACTGTGTGACCTTTGTAACTGTGCCTGCTTCCTGAAATGAGGGTACTGGTTGTACCCACTGCATATTGTCATTTTGGGAGTAAAATTGGATCATTGTGCCTCTAATAATAGTAGCCAATATCATTTAGCACTTGCTCGGTGCCATACACTGCTTTAAACATTTACCATAGGTTAATTTAATCCTCAACAGCCCAACGAGTTGTATTCTCAGTGTCTCCATTTCAGATTTATTGAAGCTTAGAACACATAGAGATAGTAGCAACACCTTTCCAGAACTGCTGACTTCTGTTACTGAAGCAGGGAATCCTAACCAGAACCACGCCTTTGTGCGGATGAGACAGGTTTGTGAGGAACCACGTGGGGAGTTTTTAATAGAGGAAGCGGAACGGGTTTCTGAAGGATTTCAAGGCTGTTAAGGATCATCTGATTTCTGTCTGAGTACTAGTCAGTTCCTGGTGTCATAATAAAATACCACTAGTTCTGGAGGCTAGAAGTCTAAGATCAAGGTGCTGACCAATTTGATTTCTGGTGAGGGCTCTCTTCCTGCCTTGCAGACAGCTGCCTTCTCACTGTGTCCTCACATGGCCTTTCTTGGTGAGTATGCGTGGAGAGAGAAGGATATCTCACTTTTTCTTTTCTTGTAAGGCCACTCTGATTTTGGCCCTTACCCTTATGACCTCATTTAACCTTAATTACCTCCCAAAGGCCACATCTCCAAAGTCACATTGGAGGGGTTAGGGCTCTAACATATGAGTTGGGGAGGGGTACACAGTTCAGTCCATAGCACCCCACCACCACCCCAGGGGACAAATATAGCATCCTCTATGCCTAAATAGGTTCTCTATTACCTTCTAGTGAGTGTCAGTTTTTTAAAAATAGTTATCACCAGAGCGATATAGGTTCACATATATATCACCAGCAGGTTTATTTCACAGTATTTGGTATTTCTGTAGGGAGCGAGGTGGTATTGTGTTGTTAAAATAAGGCCGTGGCATTTCTGTGGAGACCCTGGGAGTTTGTCTTTCTGTGTATTGGAAGGTGTGTATCATTATGGAGGTGTATGCATCTGACATCTTCATGTTTCATATTGTACATTTCCGATTAAATAGATACAGTCTAGTAGTCATTCATTTAACAAATATTTAATTATCTTGCTGTATGCCAGGTACTGTTTGTAGGCTTTGATATAGTGAGAAGCATAACAGAGCAGGGTGCTGCCTTCACAGAGTACATACTATAGCAGAGGGACACATGTTAACAAGCAAACACACTAAGAAATACATAGCACAATGTCTGTGTGATGTGAAGAAAAAAAAAACACAAGAATAAGGTGATTGAGGAAGCAGTCTTGGTGGGGTGGGGTGCTATTTTAGAAAAGCGGTAGGAAAGAAAAGGCGTGAATCAGGGGAATATCTGGGAGAATGTTCCGGACGGAGGGAGGGGCTGTAACACGAAACGCAAAGACCCACTAGTTGAAATCTTGACCAGTAGGGTGAAGGTGACATCCCCAGGGTTTGGGGTCATAATGCCTGCAAATGCTCAGTAAATGTTAAGTATTGCTGTTATTAATGTAATTATGGTATAGATATAACTGCAATGAACAACGCTTTTTCTACTCAAATGTACCTTTTAGTTGGAAAGTGCTGTTCCAAGGATCAGCTTGCCACCCTCCTATCCTTTTAAAATCAAGATAGCTGTTACACTTTCTGAGTCAGTCCTCAGTTTATGCACACTAATGGAGTCATGTCGTGCTTCTCTTAAGTTTTCTACCGAAGTGTTCTTAATGCAAAGATTGAACCCGAGAGAGAGAGAGAGAGAGAGAGAGAGAGAGAGAGAGAGAGAGAGAGAGAGGAGAATGTGTGTGTGTGTCCAGATCTTTCCATAAAAGGAACATTTCTTTGTAATGTCTTGTTTTCTTCTAAAATTCATGCCAATTTTGTGTACTTCTAAATAATGTATTTGTGCCTATTTTAATTTTGAAATACCACTTTAAATGCCTTGTCTCTTTTGCGGATTTGAATACTCTTGCCCCCAGGCACATTCCCTGGCCGGCACCAGTATGAGAAGCCCTGGAATGGAGCCACACGGTGTACGTTCTGGCCTGCGTTCAGCAGCAGGCTAATGTTACCCAAGGGTATTAGGGTGTGGGCTGGGCGGTTTTACTGTTAGCATCCTGTAAAGTGAAACACAAGAATGTTCAACTTCCTTCCATAAATTATATATAAAGTAAAAACCAAGAAAATGCAGTTTTCTTCCCAGAATGAGCAGTTTTAAAGTGAAGCATAAGAAAATTCTCCTGTCAAGAATGGACAGTGAAGTTCATCCTGTTACTATCAGAAATGAATCACCAGATAGGACAAGTATTCTCCCCAAATCACTTTTATTTGGCTTTGGAATTCATAATGTGAAACTCAGTTTTGCAGGCTAATTTTCTTTTAAAATTATGTTTTATTGAATTCATGTTAAAATTAACTTGGCGGCCTCTGGATTTTTATTAATAGTGGGTGTGGGTGACTCAAGCATGGCCCTACACTCTTACACCAGGCATGGCTCTTGGCTGCCTCAGTCCTCACCAGCATCTCGTTACTAATTGACTAGTGTTGCCTGAGAGCTGAGACTCATTTGCTAACTAGATCTTGTTAAGTACCTGAACCTCTGGATAATTGGGAACCAGTCTAAGTAGTGGACTCTGGTTATCAGGCTTCTTGTTTTATAAATTTTTAATAACATACAAACGTTGTGAAGCAAGAATTGTTAAGTTCTATTTCTAAAATGTGAAATGAAATATATTGAAAGTTTTTACTAAAATTGAAAATGGTACGTATTTTGACTTATGTCATGATTTTGTATAGGTTAATGTTCCTAGTGTGAACTCTTAACAGAGAGGCTAAACTATTAGTGAATATGAAATTAAGATTATGGGTACAGAGATGTAAAGAAGGAAATGATAATAAACTTTTCAAGCATCTTCAGGTCCCTGCATTTCAGAATCTTGTGTAAATGGGAACAGTTGATATACCATTTGCGCATCTTCAGAACTTCTCTGTGATGAATTCGTTTCCCTAGTTTGAATTAGTACTTAAAAAGCAACAAAGTTAAGTTTCTTTTAAATAGTTGGTTAATCAGTTTCATTACTTTAGTTTTAAGTACTTTATTAGTCTGAATCAGGGAGCTTTCCCTCTGGTGTGTGTATATGTGGTGGAGTGGTTGCAAAGATAATGTAGTAGTTTGGTGAAATGTGACCGTTTCGACTTGAATAAATACTAATTGTTGACATAAAATCTTAGTGTTTAATTTAGTATTCTGTTTTGAAATTTCAATTGGAAATCGAAAAAATTTACAGATTTAGAGAGTATTTTACTTAGGAGATTATTGCTAAAATATATCAGGGTGAAGAAAACTACTTGGCTTAATTTCATAATCTTGGAGTGTTGCTAAATCATTCTTTTGAAAGTTAAAATTAATATTTGAAAGTAATAATTAAGGCCGTGGCTGCCAGGACTAATTGAAATTTTTGTAGAGAGAAACTGTGTGATCCCAGATGTCATTACTCATTCATGAAATGTCTCACTAATAAGAGGTTATATTGGTTTCAGTTGTTTTCCTACTAACTGTTTACAACAGGGCAAAATTTGTTTAATGATGTTCATTGAACCCAGAACACCATCTGTCGTAAACACAGAATGCATTGCAATTAGAAGATAATATTCCAGGGAACATAATTATTTTTAAATATTGGGGAAAAAGCGTCACCTCAGTAACATCTAGGGTGTTCTTGAAACCACTGTATTTTTCATGTATTTTTAAGTACTGATTAGATTTGGTTTTATGTGGCTGATGAAATCTGACAGAAATCACAACACAAGGAAGAACGGTCATAGGCAACATAGTGTGCTCATAAAATTCTGTGCTTTAGAGTTCGGACTCCATAGATGGATGGAGAGAAAGTTTAAGGAATTTAGCCCCACAGTTGAGAAGCGGAATGGCCTGGTGGTTGAGAGCATAGTTTCAGTCCTGGCCCTGCGGCTTACTAACTGTGCAGCCTGGCAGCAGATTTTTCTCCCTCTTTACTCATAGGGTCGTTTTAGGGATTAAATATGTGTTATTTATAAAAATTTTAGGATTACAACCGCCTCAAAGTAAGTGAATCTAAACGACTTTTAAGTAAATAAAGAAAATTCCAGGCAATATTTATTTTCAAGCTATTTGAAAATACACCTAGCAAGCATTTTTCTTTTATTTTTGTTGGAAAGATGCTAGATCGGTAATATTGAAGAATTTTAAAATAATTATCCATATACCCAGTATTTAAAAACAATGTTTGTTTGCATATTATCTTCTAATTATAATTTATTTTCATGCATGTTTTATATTATTGAAATCATTATTTATAAAGTAATCACTGTGGGCAACCAAATGTGATTGGCCCATCCTGGTCACATGCTTGTTGGTGAGTTGGTTAGGGATAGGGGGTCCCAACTTCAGCCACATGGGAGGGGGCAGGGCAGTCTTTCCTCAGAAGGAGAGAAGGGGTACTAGCAGCTGAAGCAACAAAAATTCACCACAAGGAGCAGTGGGCTTTCTCATACTGTGTGACTGGTCTTTCTTGTTCAGAAATATTTGTTTACTAGATAGGTAGGATCATGCATTGACAGTCATTTACCCAATACCATAAATATTCCATCTCTTTCAGGGATTCGAGCTGAGAGAACAATATAGTGGGAAGAATGTTTGACTAAAGGGCCAAGAGAGATGAAGTCTAGTTGACTGGTCTGAGCTCCATGACCTTGGACGAGCTTTCTAGGCCTTGGTTTCCTCTTGCGTAAAATAAGACATCAGATTAGATGATGTTCTTTTTTCCACCCCTAAATTTTTCCTGCCCTATGCTATTGAATTGCTTTTTGATATTTTTTTTTGATATAACGCTCATTTAAGATTGACTATCAAGATATATTTTTTAGTTTTTGCTGCTCTCCCTTTTATCTGTAGTTTAACAGCATCTGAACAGAGTAAGTAAAAAGGACATCTTTATCAAGATTGCCGTGCAGTAGTTTGCTTAAAGAATGGAAAAGAAGAAAGGCACGTGTCTAACAAAAAAAAGTGAAAAAATGTTTGACTAGTAATCAAAAATACATAAGAAAGAAAAACATTTTTACCCCTTTGAAACTGACAAAGCTTTAAAAACATTATTACAGCCAGTGATGGATGTAGTACCATGAAATAAGCCCTCTCACGTAGCAGCAGTGAGACTGTAAATTCAAATTACTTCTGGAGCCAATACAGCAATTTTCTGATCTGAACTTAATTAAAGATATAACCTTAGATTGGCTTTTTAAAAAATATCATTAAATATTCTTCTATAATATCTTAATTTTCCTATGTAGTTTACGGGACATGCCTGCCTTCGTCTCTTACCTTTCTGAAGTGCATTAGTCTGACTTCACTGTCAGAGATGCATGAAGTTCCCAGGTTCGGAAGTTTTGATTTGAGGACTTTACGAGCTTATTATGACACACATAGGATGAACTCCTTAGTTAGTTATCTCATCAGTGATAGAAGGTCTTGATACCAGCTTTTGGTTGTGTCTGCCCCAGATTCCACCATGGCAGAGATTGTAGTGACTTATCTTTTACGGGCAGCTGAAATAATTCTTCTCCAGAATAGTGGTCTCAATCTTCTATTTTCCCTAGGCCTGGAGCTTCCTCCAAGTGGAGTTCTGATGGAACTCCATGTGCATGTGCCATTATAGGGCCAGTCTCTTGTAGCCAACAAATTAGGCCATGATTTCATTCTAATTGTCAGCATTGGGTATTGATAGAACTAGACTTTGAGAGGACATAAGTCCAGAGAATAAAAGGAAGTAGGAAAATAGATTGCCAGGACTTGGAAATCATAGGTGATGGATTGTCTACCCTAACTGGGTAATGCTGTCACTCCAGGCCAGTAACTACCAGTTTATACACCTCAGGCAAGTGTACATCATAATTCTCATTTAGAATACTTATTTGCAGGAGTGTTGCTCTCTTTGTCTTGTCTTGAGACAGAGTGATTAAAGATTTAAAGTGTAATGAGCTATCTTCAGAATGCTGGCAATCTGTTCACTAAAGAGATTGGGATGAACATTTTCTGCAACTGGGGCAAGGAAGAGGGGTGTGGGCATGGACTCAGTTGTGGTAAACGAAACAGCTAGGTTTGTCAAACCTTCCTTGGTTGACTTGTCAATTCCAAAGAAAAAGGCTTAAAAATGAGATGTAGGTAATTTAGAGTCCTTGGGAGTTCTTCCATGCCCCAAGTACCATGGGTTGACAGAATGATGCTGGGAATCTTTCTCTGGGACAAGATGGGGGAAGCTGACTTGGGATTTAAGTGTGCACTGGCCGGCCTGCTCATGAGGGTAATGTACAGCCTGGGTGGATACCAGGCCCTTCCAGATGTCTGTCTGTGTACAAAGATGGTGCTGGGGGTGGCGATGTGAAAGACACCACACTGTCAGTGAGAGAGGACCGCCAGGAGGGGTAGCAAGCAGCTGTGGTCTGGGAAGTTGCGCCAGTGACATCAAGAGTCTACTGGGCGGTTGAAGAAGCTGGAGTGACAAACAGGGAAGGAGAGAGAGGTAAGCAAGGATCAGAAGTGAGGTAGGAATAAGAGCAGGCTGCATCTAAATACTTTGTATTTCTAGATCAGTAGTTCTCAACCTTTAATGTTCTTAAGAAACAACTTATTGAAAAACACAGTTTCCTGGGCTGCTCCCAGTGATTCTGATTTGCTAGGTTAAGCTGGGGCCGTACCATCAATTTGCATTTCTAACAGGCTCAGAGGCGATGTCAGTGCTCCTGGTCCTGAGACCACACTTACAGAGCCCTGTTCTAGAACGCAGTGCATCACAGGCAAACTTTTCTTATCCCTCCAATCTCAACATTTCTGAAGAGAAAAGAAGAGGAAATAGGAACTTATGAATTCTTGTTCTATCCCGGATGCTTACATATATGTATAGCATCATTTAATTTTCACAAACATAAAATAGTATAATCTCTATTTTCTGTGAGGCTATGGAGGCTCAGAAAGATTAAGTAATTTGCCCCAAAGCCACACAGCTAGTCTGTGTTATGACTGATTTTCTGAGGTCTTTACTATAACCCATATTATTTTCTTTACAAGTAACTGTACCACAGGGTGAAGTTTTGGGCGGCGGGGGGAGATTCCACATCTATGATAACATGCAGTTCATACTCAGATTACCCTGGTGTTATTGTAGATTTCTACATTTATCAAGACCTAAAATGTGGCAGTTGTACCAAGTGAATTTCAGAGATTTATAATTGGTAAAATCTCTTCAACTTTTTACTCAATGTTGTAAAAAAGGTAACAATGAAAAGTAATGAAATTTTAGGATAAAGCTGAAAATGGCACAGAAATTTCTGATGTGTTTTATTTAGAATTTCAATTTTGTTGTGAGAGACTTAGAGTGATATAAAACAAAAGATTGTCCAAAAATTTCTTTCCTTTAAATTCTGTGTTCTGAAACATCATAAAGACAAACCTGAAAGCATATCAAACAAATATAAAAATAGTGAGGTTAAACATGTTTTTCTCTGGTGAAGTATATATTTGCACATGCTAATATATTTCATTCTGTTTCATTGTTCAGTGTGAATGGGAACAGCCTTTATAAAATAAATACTTAGAATGATTGTACTGATTAATCTTTTTGTTTTGAGTAGTTAAAAAAATAAAAGTAGGTTATAAGAAATTTTAGAACCCTGTAAAATTATACTTCTGGAGTTAGCCGATTTTCCTAAAGCCGCCCTGAAACTCTGGTTTACCTCCCTGAGTACAAAAGGTATATGCAGTGTATGAGATTGTAGCTCTCTCACAGCACTTTAAGTATGCACATTTCCCCCATCATATAAAAATACCAGTCTTGGCAAAACAGTGGATTTTTGGATTGAAAGTGCTACTGGAAAATACTGTAAAAAAAAAAAAAAGCCCACAAAGTTATCTCCAAGGTTTAATCTGGTAATGACATATTCCATATTTATATTGTTGCTAATAAATACTGAAATTTAATAAACCTGGAATAGAAAGCTCGTTTAACTTTATTTAAATTAGATCTAGATCTTAGATATTTAACTAAGTGACTACATTTAATATTATCATACTGCTTCTATATCTTCCTCTCCATTCTAATATTAGATAACATTTTAATATTAGAGAACATTGAGATACAGCTCTGATTTTTCTGTTGAGCTAGTGTAATATTTACCAAAGTCTGCATTTATGTTCCCTCCTGCCTCCTCCATTTTTCTGCTTAGATTAAATATGGCTGCTTTCTCCAGAGACGGCAATCGATAAGTGACAGAGCGGGCTCCAGATTTTGGGGAATCACAGTACATCTTTACTCCTTTGTATGTATCCTGGCTCCAGCTTTAGCTAATGAAGTAATCATCCGTGTTCCTCTGCAACTTCTGTCCCCAAGTTTGACCTCCTTGCAGCAAGGACGTTCTTATTTAAGTGGGAGTCTCTAGAAGTTCTCTCTCTCCCAAATCAGGGTGTCTTGAATAAGTTAGAAGAAAAGATCTGAAAAGCATTTATTTTAGTATAGATGAGCAATTAAGATATACTCACCAAACCTCCTTCTCACGCCACACTAAGGTGTGAGATTTAACTTTTAAGAAAAGACAGGGCAAACACAGGCATTATAAAGATTGTATGGTGTCCCTGATGTGTAACTCAAAACAAAGAGTACCAAATAGCAAAGGAATTGTGAGTATATCCTCCGAGTTTTGACTTTTTTTCATACTGGCTTTCTCAGTTCCTTTTTGTAAAAGTATTAAATCCAAAATTATTTTTAACATATTGGGGTGGGGGCAGGAGTAGAGGACTCTATTACTGATGCTCTGAGCCCCTCAGCACCTACTTAAACTGCTATTGGCTAATCTGGAATTACCTTTAGAATCTCATTCTTCTTTTTTTAAAACTCTTTTATTATTATAAAACACACACACACACACACACACACAACATAAAAGAAATGCATAGCTTAATGAATCGTTGTAAAGAGAATACCCTTCTAACACGACCCAGGACACTAGAACTTTGCCAGCCACCCCAGAAGCCTTCTGTAGCTCCTACTCATGAAAATAATTATCCTGATAAAGCTACAAACACTATGAATTGATATTTTTAAATGTCCTCTAAGTTTTTTAATCCACAGATTCTCTCTTCGTCCTATTTCCTGCTAGCATCCTCATTATGCAATTTTGTATTTTTTGTAAATTAATAGTAGATCTAGACATTTGATCAAATTCAGGAGGTATATGTATATGTAGGTATGTAAATATATATGTGTATATATGTGTGTATATATATGTGTGTGATATATATGTGTATATATATACATATATATACGTGGAGGGAGATATATGTAGGGGGAGAGAGAGAGAGATGTATATATAGATATATAGATATTTTGGTGGTAGAAAGCACACAATGTTTGAGATGTTTCTCAGTGACATTAAGAAGGCAATCAGTTTGAGCCATTAATTTGAGCCATTAATGCCAGGTGTCTACATCTGTGAATTAATTGGAGGTTACAAAATGATGATCTCATTCAGTCATTCTTATTCATGTGTTAGCTGGACTGTTGCTATAAAGACAGATTTTCCTTAGCTTGCTGCTTAGTTACCTAGCAGTACAGAGTTCATGGCAGGCTTCTAGGGTGCTAGGACTGTATTAGCTATCGGGTCCCCTGGCCATCTGGAGCTTGAGAAGCTGAACACACCTGGAAAGGGCCATTTTAATTTCATTTGTGTTTGTTTCATTTTGGTTTTAAAAGACACTGTAATTTATATTCATAACTGAAGTAAACATTTAAACTGTATGCCCATTTAAAAAAAATCAGTTATTAAAGAAAAATATTCATCCTCTTATTAATAATTGAATTGTCAGTTTTTAGTAGTCATTATTGCCCTACAAGTAGTTATAATTAATAGGCTCGCTATATTTTTTAGTTATTACAGTATTATTGGCTTTTTTCCCTATGCTGTACTTTAATCCCCATGACATTTTGTAACTACTAATTTGTACTTCTTAATCCCTTCCTTTTTTCACCCATTCCCCCCCAGTCCTCCTCCCATCTGGCAACCATCAAAATGTTCTCTGTATCTATGAGTTTGTTTCCGTTTTGTTTGTTTATTTTGTTCTTTAGATTCCACATGTAAGTGAAATCATATGGCATTTGTATTTCTGAGTCTGATTTGTTCCTCTCAGCACAATACCCTCTAGGTCCATCCATGTTGTTGCAGATGGCAAGATTTCATTCTTTTTTTGTGGCTGAGAAATATTTTATTGTATGTATGTACCACCTCATCTTTATCCATTCATCTCTTCTTGATGGACACCCAAGTTGCTTTCATATCTTGGCTATTGTAAATAATGCTGCAGTAAACATATGGACTTGCTTTAGCTGGGCTCTGATGGCTGCCTCGTCTGCCCTTTGGGTGTGTTGTCCCCAGATGCAGCCCCAAGCAGTGCTGTGGCTCAGTGCAAAGCCAGCCACAAGGCATGCAAGCCTGGGTCCTCCTGGGAGGGGCCCTGCCACAGGCCAAGTTCAACTGCTGCCTTTACCCTGACCAGGGCCACAGAGCAAGAGTCACCAAGCAATCTGCAGGTGGCTGCCACCTGCTCTGGTTTTGGAGGTGCCTCAAGAGGCCAAACTGTGAACCGATGCTGGCTGCCACTATTGCCAGACTTGGGGCTGCTCTGCAAGAGGTATGGGGCATGCCGAGGCCAGATGCTGCTTGTTTGGGTTTTGCAAACCTTTGAGAGATTTTAGGAAAGTCCACAGCATGAATCAAAGACAGGCTCTTTATATGGAAAAGCCTCTGGAAGTGGCTCGGGTGGGCCAGCAAGTTGAGTGGGGCAAGGTCTCAGGGAATCACCAGGGCAGGGCCACCTGTGTTAGCCAGATTGATGGAGACTCTGATCTCGCTATTTTAACAGTGACTTAAGGTAGCTTTTAAAAGCAAAAAAAAAAAAAAAAAAGAAAAGAAAAAAATAAAGAAAAGAAAAAATATATCATCATTTAATATTGTTTAAATTAGACTGCATTCTAAAAATTAACCCAAAGTTTACACTTTTTTGGTTAATTCTTAGGATACATTTATTAGATCTTTTTTTTTGATACATTCATACTGGTTACATGTGTAATTTTTATTTGATATATGTGTAATGATTGAAAATGTGGGCTCTGGAAACTGCTCTCATTTGAATGCCGGCTCTGCCCCTTGCTGGCCGTGTGATTTGGACCAAGCTACTTATTCTCTCTCAGCCTCAGTTTCTTCCTTTGTAAGGTCATATCTAACTCAAAGGTTTGTTGATGAGGATTACATGATTAGATAGGTGCTCAAGATGTGTTAACTATTTCTATGATTACCTTGAATTGTAAAGATTGTATATTGGAGTTATGTCCCACTGCTGAAGATTCTGGTCCCCAGGGAATCACCTTCCCTTCTCTTCTCTTCCTTTCTTTTCCTTCCTTCCTTCCTTCCTTCCTTCCTTCCTTCCTTCCTTCCTTCCTTCCTTCCTTCCTTCTTTCCTTCGAAACATTTTAAATCAAAATGGTCAACTACTTTTGCTACATTCTCACCATTCTGGCTTAATATTTATTCTTATAACAAACATTTATTGAGCCCGTAAATTGAGCTGGGAGCTGCAGATATAGGGAGTTGGTTGAAGTGCTGAAGACAGGCTTCATGGAGTTGGTGGGCCCCTGGGTGGCCCTTAAGGACCAGCAGGGAAAGCGTTAGGGGCTGGCATAGACGGTGGCTAGTTTTGGCTGAAGGGAAATTAGAGAACAAGTTTGGAAAAGAAGCTAGAGCCTGGATAGTAGGAGACCTTGGATCTCGAGGGTAAGGTATTTGAACATGATTCTTTATAAGTGTCTTTCAAAAAGTTTTTTGATAGAGGAGTGATGGCATGGAAGGTATATTTTAGAATGAAGGATCTGGGAGAGTGTAGCTAGAGAGATTAACAGGGAGAGTGACTGGGGCGGGCAACTAGGTTGGACCATACTGTAGTGATCTAGGGAGATAAGGGTGCCTGGGTGAAGTGCTGGTGTTGGATGAAGTTGTGTAAGAGCTGTTACTCCATTATTCTTCCCTCTGTTAGCATTTGCTTGGACTATATCCACTTGAAAGTAATACGATGTATTTTAAGAAAATGTCATATAATATAAACTTTTTTTTTGGTCCTTCACTGTATATGAGTGCCTACTCCTAATCCAGAATCTCCTTACAGAGTCATTGACCCAAGAACACCCAAGCAGAGGCTGAAATAATTTTTCCCTGTGCTTCCTGGCAAATTTGGTGGTTTAAATCAGGGGTTTTCAATTTGTATTATGAAGCTTGATTACAAGTTTATTTATTTTAATTTCTAAATTTAAGATGAGGTGATGTTATTCTTGAATTTCCAATTCCCTTTTGTTCTTTGTTCTTGAATTTTAACTCCCATGACCTTGTTGTTCTCAGTGAATGAATTATGAACTTGACCAGAAAGTTACACATTGGAAGGCTAGGCAAAATGTATTTCTCTCTTTTAACTTTTTATTTTGAAATAATTACAAAATAGTTGCAAAAAGAGTACAAAGAATCCCCGTACACCCTTCACCCAGATTCCTCAAATGTTAACATTTTACCATGTTTGCTTTACCATTCCCTCCCTCCCCCCGTCTCCCTCCCCTCCCCCACACACATATATTACCTAATACACATTAATTTTTGTTCTGAACCATTTGAGAGTAAGTGGCAGACATTGTACCCTTTACCCCTAAATACTTTAAGTTCGCATTTCCTGAACACTTACATAGTCACAGTACAAGGATCTATTCTATGTACTTTATTCAAATTGTGCTAAATTGTCCCAATATTCCCCTTTATAGCAGCAGCCTCCAACCGTTTTGGCACCGGGGACTGGTGCTCCTATGGGAATCTAATGCCTGATGATCTGAGGTGGAGTTGAGGCGGTGATGCTAGTGCTGGGGAGTGGCTGCAAATACAGATGAAGCTATGCTGCTCACCTGCCGCTCACCTCCTGCCGTGTGGCCTGGTGCCTAACAGGCCACGGACTGGTATCCCTGCTTTTTAGGACATTTTGCCCCCAAGTCTACTATACAATTCAGACTCACCTGTTTTATCTAGTTATAATGTCTCTTTATTCTCCCATAATCTGGGATAGTTTCTCCATGTTTTTTTGTCTTTGATGAACTTAACAGTTTTGAAGGCTATTTATTTGGCTATCCATCATTTGTATAATGAATGTCATTCGATTTTTGTTTGTTCACTGTTTGATCATGATTAGATTAAGGTTATGCATATTTGTTAGAAATACCCCAGAAGTGATTTTGTGTCCTTCTCACTGCCTCGTATTTGGGGAGTGTATGACATCCTTTTTTCCCATTGCTGGTGTTAACTTTGGTCTGCTGTTTAAGGAATTGTCTGTCAGGGTTCCGAAAACATTGTCCAGTGTGGCCGCTCTACCGGATGGCTTTCGTGGGGCGGGGTTGGGGTGGGGGGGTAAGGGAGGATTTATGTGCCTCTCAGTTGTTGAAAAGTTTTTTCTCCTGCAAGTTTCTCAATATCCCCTTGCTGTTTTTCTTTACAATGCAGTTTCCAAAAAGTGCCTCCTTTTTTTTCTACCAAATTGTTGCCTTTCCGAGACTACCTCCTGGAGTCTGGGATATACTTTTAAATTCCTTCCCTTTAATATGCTGTGATTACCCCCTCCAAGTATTTTCACAGTTAGGGTTAAAGTTCTCACTGAATTCATCTACTCTTCCCCTAAGTTCATTGAGCATCTTTATAACCAGTGTTTTGAACTCTGCATCTGTTAGATTGCTTGACTTCATTTTTCCTAGATCATTGTTCTGTTCTTTCATGTAGAACATGCTTCTTTGTCTCCTCGTTTTGGCTGCCTTTCTGTGTCTGTTTTTAAGTACAACGCAAAGCTCCTAAGTCTCCCGGTCTTATTAGCGTGGCTTTGTGTAGTAGGTATCCAGTGGTACAGTCCTGAGAGGTGTCCAGTTGTAGGCCAAGTTTAGCCCCAGCCTGTGCCCCTCCGGGACCACCTGGTAAGATTCAGCAAGCAGTCCCCAGATGGCTGATACTCATGCTGTGCTTATAGTTGCTTCAGGAGGCCACATCAGAAACCAAGGCTGGGTGCCACCAGTGCAGGGCTTAGAGATGCTCAGCAAGGGGCACAGAACATGCCGAGGACCCCACTGGATGTGGCTTGGGCGAGGCTAAAGTTGGGAGGAGCAGAGTTTCAGGGAGTCCTCTGAGCAGAGCGACTTCTGTTATCCAGTTTGATGATGCCTCAGCTATGGCTGCGATCACACTCTGAGAGCGGGAAAAGCTGAACAGAGGAACAATGGATGCCGCCAGCACTTCTGCCCAGGAGAAAGCCTTGCTTCTGGCCTTTGCCCTGAAGCCTGACAATTCAGCATTCCCTACCACCACCCTGCCTCGCCTCGTATGTCTCTGGCGCCCCCTCCACTCCCAGCAGCCTACCTGGCGCTGGAGCTCAGAGCGAGTGAGTTCATCACTGGAGAAGTTCGGTCGCGGTCACGGCCCCTTTAAGAGGAACATCTGCCCATGCCGGCTGTAGCTGCCGCAGCCTCTGTCTCACTAAGCCACTCGAGACCAGGCAGCCTTGCATCTCTGCCCCTTCCTACCTTTGCAGGGTGATTTCTTATTTCTCTCCCTGGTTGTAGTGCCTCTGTTCTTCCAGACCCCAGGTGACTCTACTGTTTGCTCTGTTTCGTCACATTTCTGGTGTGGTTGCAAGAGGAGATAAAGCTTCCATGCTCTACACCATCTTGCCCCTCCTGCTAATCAGTGTATGCATTCTTAAAAATCATCATGGTATGCAAAATCACACAATAAAAACCACGAGCTTATGGGAAAATGGGTTTGAGGGCATGTATTAGTTTGCTAGAGCTGCCATAACAAAGTACTACAGACTGGGGGACTTGAACAACAGAAATTTATTTTCTCACAGTTCTGGAGGCTAGAAATCCAAGATCAAGGTGTCAGCAGGTTAGTTTCTTCTGAGATCTCTCTCCTTCGCTTGTAGATGGTTGTCTTTTCCACATGTCTTCACATGGTCTTTCCTCTGATGTCTGTGTCCTAATGTCCCTTCTTCTTATAAAAGACACCAGACATGTTGGATTAGAGCCCACCTGCATGACCTCATTTTACATTAGTTGTCTTTTTAAAGGTTCTGTCTCCAAATACAGTCACATTGAGGTACTGGAAATTAGGACTTCAACATATGAATTTTGGATAGAGAAGGGAGATGACACAATTCAGCCCATAATAGGACACAGCTGTCAAAAAACATCAATGGCACATTAAAAAAAAAAAAAAACATAACCCTAATAAAAACTGTAGCACCATTTTACATATGTTAAGTCCTTAGAAATACATAAATACTCTAATAAATATGACTCTATACCTTTAGAAATATCTGAAGTTTGCTTGTGGGAGTGATATTGGAAGGATTGTGAGTTATTTCATTAGATGGAAAGTTGTGACAGCAGATGTGGATGTGTGTGGCCCCTAACTCCTGTGGTAATCTGAGGTTGGAATATTTTTAAGGTGTGCATGTGTGTGGGTGTGTATGTGTGTGTGTGCACACAAGCTTAGTATGCCTACCAGCTTGATTTAGCTGGGCATTGTTTTCTGCATTCAGCTAGTGTTTCTTACAGATCAAAATGAACATAAGCAAACTCAGACTTCTCATTGTGTTCTAATTGTTCCCTAATGTATCAGTCACATTTGAACACCAAATTTTGCATTTTCAAAGTGTCTGTTACAGCAGAACTGACAGTAGCTCACCAAGATTTGGTATTTATTTTTT
Organism: Pteropus vampyrus; assembly: GCF_000151845.1. Taxonomy (NCBI): domain Eukaryota; kingdom Metazoa; phylum Chordata; class Mammalia; order Chiroptera; family Pteropodidae; genus Pteropus; species Pteropus vampyrus. The sequence goes on along the minus strand of NW_011888873.1, from coordinate 3,389,040 downwards.
ACTTACAGGGAATTTGAAATTTCTCTAATCTTCTGGTGGTCCCGAGGGCATATTTATGTAATTTATTTGTTCTTGCTTTTTCAACTTGTCTTTTTATATTTTAGAGAGTGTGTTAGGAGATTTGGCTTTACATAGCTGCCGTTACTACTGCTACTCAGAATCTTCTTTCATACAGAATTTCTCTTCTTAAAAATACTTCAGTCACAGTAAGTTAATTGTGTGAATTAATGTTCTTTATAGTGAAATTTTATTATGACCCCTCCTTTTCCTCTCTCATTTCCATAGGCCTTATTTATATAATTAATTTCTCCATACTTGGTCAGAGATTAGAATTCTTTTTATTATTTCCTAAAGTTTCGTTGTTTCAATAACATTTCTAAATCTTTAGCCTAATTGGTCTAGGTAATTTTTAAGCAGGGAGTGGAGTGAAATAAAGCAGTCCTCACTTTCCGTGGTTCTGATGTGCACATACATCAGCTATCATGGTTTACTTTAATAATATCAGGCCTCCAGCAATACGGTTCATATTTCAGCTACCACGGTATATTAACTGTGAGTAACTGAGTAAAGTACAAACTTTGCTTCAGCTCACAAATCACTGCATAAATAACACAGGTGCATCATGATAATGACAAATCACATTCGTTTTTTCCACTCTGTCCATGATTGTCACTATGCATCTGTTATTCAGTTCACGCAGACAACAAAGTGTGTACTAGTTGTACTGCCTCTTTGTCTCCTAGTGATAAACCCACACGTGATTTTACAAGAATGAATAGTTGAAAGGAGGAATTGGCCAATAAAAATAAAAGTGTAGCAAAGAAATGAAAAACAATCATGCTAGAGCATTAAGATTCTTATACTGATAGATAAGTATAGGTCTCAATTAAGTCACCATTTGGGTTGCCTGCTAATAAAAGAATTATCTGTATTTAACAACTTTATAGCCAGTTCGAGATCTTACATCTTTTGTGACACAAGTTCTCATGGTCAGCTATTTCTTCTATAACTATGTTTGATACAAATTTTGCAAGATTATGTGCACAGTGTAGTAAAAGTTTCTGCCATTCTGCACACATATTCCTCACTGTTACTTCATGCCACGATGCTTGAATGTTTTCTGATGTACGTCATATTTCTTCCAAAATTCAGCTATAAAAAAATAAATGCATTATCTCTAGTTATAGCATCAGTAACTTGTCCAAAAGTCCATCTAAGATTATAGGCTATAAAAGCTGAAAGAACTCCTTGGTTCATTGGCTGTATTGGTGAAGTCGTATTTGCTAGGAAAAAGCAAATTTTCACATTTTCATTTAAGTGCCAAGGAGAATCAAGGTGACCTAGAGCACTAACAGTAGTAGTTGTGCTTTAAAAGTTAAATGATTTTGCCTACCTCTGGAAAAAAAAACACAATGGAAGCAAGTCTTGAAACAATGATATTGTAACCCAAGATCTTTTATCTGTACCAGATGACTGATTGAGATGCTTTTTTGTGTGGTTGGTTATGTTGGCAGCTGATCCAAATTTAGAAAGGAGTATGGCAATTTGTCAAGGTATAGAAATATACACATATCCTAAGTTATACAATGTGAAGAAGGTAAGCCCTGTTCAAACTACTCTTGATAAGTTTTTTACAAGAAAATACTTTTTTTCAAATTTTTTAAATTAATTTATTTTTTTATGGTGACATTGGTTAACGAAATCCAGTAAGTTTCAGCTGTACATTTTAACAGTAAGGCATGTATATGTTTACATTGTATGTTCACCTCCCATAGATTTTTTTCTGTTATCACCTAATTGACCCCTTTTACTCCGTCTCCCCTCACCCCCCTCTGGCAACCACTGGTCTGTTGTCCATGTCCACGAGTCTCTGTTTGTCAAAAGGAAACGCTTTAAATTCTCAATGTTTCTAATTGTTTCTAGTGTTCTCAATGTTTCTAGTGTTTTCATTTCTCTATACATTTATAGAGAGCTCTTAAAGATTTAAAAAATGTTTAAAGCTCATGCAACAATTGTAGTCTTTTCTATTAATTAAGATCACTTTGCATGATTTTGACTTGCACGTTCATTTTTATGGGCCTGCACTGCCACGCAGTGTGAGGACTGTATTAAAAATAGCAGTTTGCCTTCCATCGCCCTCACTTTCCTTCAGCAACTCCTATCAGGTGTTTTATGGTGTGACACATCGAGCTCTATTCTAGACTCTTAATGGTATTCCCTAGTAACATTTACATGCTCCCCAGTACTCTATACTGCAGCTTATTTTCCAGCTGCCCCTGCCTGACATTGGCTCACCTTCCCATGTTTCTGGACTGCAGAGTTGGCAAGGCTGGTTTTTTGTGGGACCTCTCGGTTGTCTAACTCTTAAGAATGGTACTGCTGTATCACCTGGCTCTTCTCCCCTCCCACTCCCTGTCCCACACAGGCTCTGCTCCCCAGTAGCATTGCCGTTTGCCCTTGTCTCATTACTCTAGTTCAGTGGTTATCTTTGGTTTCTAAAGCATGTGGTTAGATTCACAATTCCTTAGTCATATAAACTTTGACTTTTCAGATGTATTCATCTTTCTTTTGTGTTTCAAGAGGCATCGATGTGTGTCCAGTGTCCAATTTTTGGTCTTTTCTGTAGCACTTTGGTGAGAGGAGATGACTTCAGTAAAGAGAAGTCCTTTAATTTGAGTGACTAGCAGTGAAAAGCCTTAGGATAGCACAGATTTGCATCAGGGACAAAGAGGATAAAAGTAAAGCTGTAAGACTGTTTCCTCAGTGAACCGTAAAGGAGAAACACTATGGGCAGTAAGAAAAAGTGGTAACAGTAAAAAGGGAAGCAGGCAGACTCGTCCATGTGGCCACTGAGAGAGAGTTTAGAGTTTGTGTCCTGGGAGGTGCAGCACTCAGTGTGCCGAGGGTTACACTGACTGCAGTGGTTCCATACTCACTGGTCCATACCCCACACCCACTACCGTGGGCTGCGGGCAGCAGTGGACTGAAGCTGGGAAATTGTTCTCTCACTACCAGAAGAGAGATGAGGCTCACGGCTGACAAGAATAGAATGGCGATCCTTCTAGTAAAAACAAAAGCAAAATCCTTGTCATATAACGGGGAGGATGCAGAGAACTTTATTTAGGTAAACTGTGAGGGTAAGAGACTTCTGTGATCTGATTTGGGGGCCTAACCAAGTAAGTGAGCTGAAAGCTAAATAGCTAACTTAACAAATGAGCTTCTGGAACCTAACTCTAGTAAATCAAGATGTGTCTCTATGTCCTTTATTATTTTTCATTTTGATTGTTTGAATTGAGCCAAGTTATAAGTCAGTGCCAAATTACTTTGGAAGTATTCTTTGTCTTGATTATATGTGTTATTATATGTGGATAGCCCTCAAATCATTAATTTACATGTTTTCTACTTGTGAAGAGATGTTGGGTATTTTCTAGGTCATAATACAAAGGTGATTTGTGATCTAGCTAGTGGATGCCTTATAGTTTTGTAACATTATTACACATAGAATTGATTCATCAAAGTAGCAAGATGAGTGGGAGTGGTTTCTTTGAACATTGCAGGTTGTATTAATTTTAGATAAAACGAGATTAGTGTTCCTGTGGACAGCTGAGCTACGTTACTGAATTACTCTATTCAGCTGGGGCTCAGTTTAACAGAATGGTACCTTTAGAGTTTTCAAGAGTAATGAGAAAATGGAACTGAAATTAAAATTCTCTCTTGCAGTTTGAACAAAGTGATTTCTGTGAGCAGCAACTAAGAAACTCTGTAGAAGAAATTCACTTTCTGCTCTTTTATTTAGTAAGAGTTGATAATCTTAAACTTCCTGTTACTTTACTTGGAAAGTGTTAATGCAGATCAGTGTCCTGCATTATGTGATTTGACACTTTTTTTATTTTAAACTAATGGGAACAGAAAGAAGTGATTGGGAATTAATCTTCAAAAGACAGAGAAAGCTAGAACTAAGTTAAGGATTCCTGTTTTCTTTCTTATTCTTTTTTTTTTTTTTTTTAATCAAAACTATTTTGGGAAATTCTTAAGCCAGTCTACACTGTTGGAGAACCTTGTAATATGTATGGCTTTGGAGCTGGTAGAGAAGTGAGTCCTTTCCAGTGGGTATGGGTCCTGGACTGGGTCAGATTTAGGCCACCTAGACCCACCTATTAGAAGGATGCTCCTCAGTGGAGCCAGATCTTCTGGGTATTCCCTGACATCGATTGGCTTCTGGGGACATGGACAGATCTTTTCAGAAACCAGGCTGTGTGCAGTTCCAGGTGTCAGCCTCCAGTATGACATCCACATTCTCATTGCTATAATGACTTTTTGACCGACGATATCCTTTAGAAAAGGTACATTTTGGATATTTAAACAGAAGTACTAATAACTGTTACTAGGTACTATTACAGAGGTAATAATAACTAATAAATGTTACTCAGTTAAACACTGTCTTAACAATCTTCACCTGTAATATACCATAAACATTCCCAAGCCTGTGCCTTTCACATTCCATTTGAACTCAAACCTCGGTTAGGCAAAGTTACTGTGAGGGTGAGTCAGGGAGTAAGGGTTAGAAGGGTTGGAATGGGGTGAAAGGGCCTCTCCTGACTTGAGAGTCAGAGCCACATTCATGTCTAACGTTGGAAGGGCCTCTTGATTAAGGTTTGGTATGTGGAGAATGGAAAGCCGAGTTGGTAAGCTTTCTTCTTTTCCTCCTAAATTCCACCCTGATAACAACAGAAAAGCATATTTGACCTCCATGGCATTAAAATATTTGAGCATTAAGGGTCAGGTGCTAGGCTTGAGGAGCTATTGAAGCCAGGCTAAATACAACTTTAGTGGAGATGTGGTGTCTAAACAAACTAAGGAATAGCACACTATTTCTATTAGTAACTCATGTTTAATTTTGAAAGAACACAGCAGGCCTTTTGAAGGCAGTTTAAGGAATGGGTGTGGAAGGGGGTGTGGGGGAAGGAAATCTCAGCAGAATGCTTTTAGATATTTCCTGTTATATAAATGCTACATACTTCTCATGCCTTCAGACTCGTAGCAAATGGGAATGAAGCCCGTCGAGGCTTACATTTAATTACTGTTACAAAGAAAGAATGTAGAAATTGTATAGGTAATGAAGGAACCTTGAAAACTGGCACAAAGTACAAGTTTTCATTTTTCATCCATATCCTATACATAGCATTTAAATATGGTATACTTGGACAAAAAATAAGTGTTTGATTTTTTAAAAATGCTTTTGTTTAATTCATATGACTTTCTGTTTTAGTAAAAGAATTTGTCTCCAGGTGGACATTCTGGATGATAAAGTGCCTCATTTATTTTGTCCCCAAAATAAACTTGATACATTTACATAGCAATATTGTAATGTGTGCTTGTGATGAATAAAGTGCTACACTGATATTATGACACTTAAAGCTTTCTACTTTTAGTTTTGCAGTATGTTAAACTCTTTTTTCATCTCATTTATGTTTTTTTTAACCCCACTTTGACATAGTCAGGTCTGTCTATACTAGTGGCTGAAAGAAACAGCTAAGGAAAGCTTCCCTTTCCCACTTTTCAGAAAACTAACAGAACTGGGTAAGACACGTGGGGCTGTGGTGTGTTATAGCTGTGGAATTCAGGGATGAGAGTAGCTATGGACTTGTAGCTATTTTCTGTTATATAAATGCCATACCTGTCAAGTTCATTGCAGTGTTCCTGTGGGGACCAAGATAGTCTTGCTATTCAGAATGTGTAGATTCAAGAACTGGCTCCATCACTTAGCAGCTCCTTCTGGACAGTGCTCTTTGTTTCTGTGAACCAGAGTGTTTTGTAAAATGGGAACTCATTATATCTACCTCACAGGATGTTTTGCATGTTAAGGAATTGGAATATATGAATGAAGCAGGCCTGAATCAGTGTGTATGTGAAGCATGCTTCAGCAGGGTCAAGGGAATTCTTATTTCACTTGCTGCACGACCTCAGGTCATTCTCTCATTGATTTTTAAAAATTAATTCAACCAGTATTCATTGAGTATGTACTATGTATGTTATTCTGTGTGCTCAGGAGGGTACAAAGATCAATGAGTATAGATTTGGACCCCAAGGTGTCTAGACTGTATGACTAGAAAGTAGCCAATACCTTAAGAAAGAAAGAAAGAAAATACTTGGGGATGCAGGGTAGTCAGAACCCTGTTGTGTAATAAGTAATCTGTCTGCTCTCTATCCCGAGATCTAACGCTCTCCGAAGGTGAAACAGTGCTTTTCATGAGATGTCTCTTCACAGATGGGAAGCACAGAGTTCTGTAGCACTTGCCTCAGAGCTTAGACGTGTAGCTGTTAGCAAGGCACCTGGTGGTTGGGTGATACAGGTTCTGTCCCAGCACACATGACATCATATGTGAATTAGACAGATGCACCAGGGAAGTTTCCTATGAGGACAAGCCATCAGAGTATGTGGACATCTCTGAGGGAGGTGGGCTCTTCGGTGTGGCCAAGGAGTGTGGTTCTTCTCTGTGTGAACTGTGGTGCTGATTTTAAAAAGGCATGTACTGATTTGAAAGAAGCTAATTTTATATGCTGGAGTTAGATGTACCTAAGAGCTCTCTCATTTATCTAGCATTTATTGAGCACTTACTTCTTCTGTAAGCTAGGCATTGTGGAGAGTGTAATGCTGAATCATGTCACGACTAAGACTGGTTAGGGTGATAAAGCTTGTTAGACACATAGCTCAAATATGCAGCAGAAAGGGTAATTGAAAAGAAGTACAAGCGCGATGAAGTTTTAGGGGAGGGAGATTATTTCCAGTAGATGTACGCTGGAGTTGGGCTCTGTGTGAAGTGATCATATGTCGCAGTCTGCTTGGATAAGCCCCAGTTTACTGCTGGCATCCCAGTGTTCCATCCAGTTAATATCCCCTTTCACGTCAAAATTGTCCTAGTTTGGATGATAAATTATATGGTCCCCCTAGCTTTGAGGATTCAGTGAAACTTAATCCTCTGCGGAGATAGAGAATAGTCTAGGTAAAGACAACACCAGGAACCAAAACATGGGCAACGGGAAGAAGACTTTGGTGTGGTTAGGAAAAGCATGTTTAGTTTGACTGTAGTTTTGGGAACAGGAAAGGGAATCATTGCAGATAAAGTTTGGGAAGGCGAGTTGAGGTCAGATTTTGCGTATCCTGACGCCAGACCAGATACCTTAGATTTTATGTGGTTGGCAGTGGAAGTCAGTGAACAATTTTTTTTTTTTTTTAAGATTTAAAAAGATCTTTGTATTTCCTGCCACATATAGTAAAGGTCTCTTTGGGGGCACTGGGGTTTAAAACAAAATGGTTAGGGGCCACTGCCAGTAAGGATCATTTAGATTTCTATGTAAGTCAGTGGGGAAATCAGATATGAATTACCACAATCTGCAGCGAAGTATTGCAGAATCAAAAAAACCATTAAGCTTTAGAGCATAAAGTGACTTTGGACCTTTGAATCAAACACTGTTGTTTTATAGATGAAGAAAACTAATAGTCAAAGGAATTGTTAAATGTTTAAACTCTCCCATTAAGCTGTTGGCACAAATAGGGTAAGAACCTAAATACCCTGATTTCTTGTGTAATGGGTATTTTACTTCACTGTATTTGGGGGGAGTCTGTGGGTTTTTAAGTTAAATTTATTGGGGTAACATTGGTTAATAAAATTATATAGGTTTCAAGTGTACAGTTCAATAATACGTCATATGTATATTGCATTGTGTGTTCACCACCCAAAGCTAAATTTCCTTCCGTCACCAAATGTTTGACTCCCTTAAACCTTATCAAGCAACAAACAAACCGGACTCTGTGATTTACTTTGGCCCAGTCACATCGGTGTCTCTGCGTCTTGGCTTAGTTGTGATAAAGTAAAGAGGTCTACTCTACTTCAAGGATGTCGAATCTTATTTTTAAAATGTCTAGTGCCTAGAAATTCTTTGAAGAAAGCAAACATTAAGAAGGGAGATTGTTAAACCAATTGTTCCCTCTCTTTGTCCGTTGAGTGTCAGAGTGCATGCTGGCTATGGTAGAAATCATTAAAGACAAAAATTAAAAAGGCCATTAGATGCTATTTTCACATATTGAAATGGGATTTTTAAGTTATGGCATGTATACAAATATAAGAGTTTTTTAAAAATGATCTTTAAAGATGAAATTCATCTCTTTATGGCATAAAGTATTAAGTCTGTATCTGTATTTTTAAAACTGTTTTTGAAATAGTAAAATGAGCAAAATTGATCAAATAAATGCAAGTTTACAAATCATTGGCATGTAAGAACTATATTTTACTATAAATGTAATCATTATTGATTCTCGTTGAAATTAGATATGTTGCTACTATAAAGCTGTTAAGGTTTGAGGAAAGACTGACAGGTATGTTTCTATATTTTTTTACACTTTTATGGAAAGTTAAGTTTTCATATCAAATTTTTGGATGTTTATCAGAGAAATCCCGTGAGAATACAATTTTGGAATGACCGAGGTATACCCAAGCGATAGGGGTGAATACCTTTATGCATACAAGCTCAGTTTGTTTATATCACATAGTATTTACTTAAAAGAGGTAATTTTTGAGATTCAAGACCTAGTATAAAGAAATAAAGTTTTAAATTCAGTTCTACAACTTCCTTTTAAACCAGTGAATTACTGAATATCTAATAGTTGCATCATCAAATGAACATATTGTGTAGAGTTGTTTTTATCCCAGGAGCACTTTTGAAACCTGATCCTAGTTTAATATAAACAATTAGGTAGATGTTTAGCTAAGTGGGGAAATTGCTATGCAATCAATACATGGGCACCAATCTGAGCTTCAAAAGATGAGTGTACTTCAAAGGATGACTTTTATTTTCTTTGGAAAATAGGTTTTCAAGTTACTTAGAGAATAATAGGTTTGTTGGGCAAAATAAACATAAAAATGCAATAGAAATAATGCTGGGATATTGTTCCAGATGCATATTCCAGATGATTATTAACTTACAAAGACAAAAACAGTAGATTAACAGTTGCTATACCCTTGGCCAGAGAATGATTTCCATTCTAGAAAATAGTGGGTCCTCTGGCTTCAAAACCTTAGATTCAAGAGACAGACACTTTAAAGTCACAGTGAGGGACAAGCTCAAAGTGTATAGAAATAAAACATTGAAAACCATGAGTATAATCTTCCGATAGCTGACAACAGTTGCAGGGGCTTCCATCGGCAAACTTTTCAGCTGTGAGGTTCTGGAGTTTAAGTCGTTGGGAAGGCTGGGTGGTAGTGGATGAGTGGGTGGGGTAAGGAGGAGAGCACTTCTGAGAGGCTTGGGAACTGGTGAGTGTTATGGCGGTGGGGCGGGGGGCGGTACAGGGGGAGTTAAAACAACTCCTTGAAGGTGAACCATGTGGAGTCTCGGATGTTGAAATGCACTTTTTTGACATAGCTTTACATTTATATTGATTTTTTTAATGCTATTTATTGAGAGCATGGTAAAAAAAAAAATAGGGCAGAGGAATGGTCATTGTATTAGGACATTTAAAAGAGTAATTTCTTCAAATTACTTTGTTTTTCTGCTTTATAAGATGGAGAGAGGAGGTAACTAATGAGAGCTTAGCCTGACGACCACCATTTCAGATGCAACCAGACGGAAAGGTTTTCTAACCAACTGTCTTCATTTCTTCTTAGTACCGTTCACGTGGTTCCTAGCACAAAGTGCCTAATATATATTTCTGTACATGCTTCATCTTTCCAATTAGAATATAGCCTCTTTGAGAGAAGGGTAAAGGGTTCAAAAATGAAAATAAAAGCATTTATGTTGTGCTTTAACACTCTCCAGAAGACTTTTCATTTACATTATCTATATTGAATGTAACAGGGCTTCTAAATAAAAGCTAGAAGAAGAAGGTATAATATTTAAATTTTCTATTTAAGGTTCGCTAGAACTTAGTTTGTACTAAAATCTTCAAATTGATAAAATCTTCAAATTTTTAGATTATGTGCTTTAGAGTACAGAAAAGTATACTTTACATGAGCTCTGAGCAAATGTAACTTTCAAACTTTATGTGAGATCTCTTTAGGGATAAATTTGAATTAGTCAGTAGAGGCAGTCGAGAAAGGTTTCTGACTTTTGAAATTAAAATTGGAAACTTATGGGAGATTTTGCAACTTTTTTTACAAAGTTATTTGTAAAAGATTAATAAACATAAAATAGGTTTCGAAGGCAGAGCAGCAGCCCCCTTACCCACCACTCTTCCCACACCTGATCCTCCTCAGAGTCAACCACGCTTGCATATCGAATGGTTTCTTTTGGTATTTACCTCTATATTTTTAAATAACATATTTATACGTCTTGAATTTTCAGTTGTAGATTTTGAGAATTGACCTCTCACTGTGGTTGAGGATTCAGCCCTCTGACTGGCGCCCTTCTCACGTGCACGCCCCTCCTCTCCCCTCCCCTTCTGGGAGTATTATTCACCTTATAAAGAAACCAGTATTCAATGTTTACGTTTTTTATGGCTATGTAAATGTTATTTCTGGATGACCAATCCAATGTACTGTGATTGAGTCTCCTTTAGTTTTCTCTATAGTTAATAATTGTCTCTTTTTTTAACTTTCTATGTCTCTGTTGCCAATTTGCCGCCAGAATTATAAATCTCCTTTTAGAACGTTCAGTCACAATGTTTCAAACCTCGTGCTTCTTCTGTGCTTGGTGTCCCATTAAACTGGTTAATCACTGTGACTGCTGCAGGTGTCATGTGCACAGAATCTCCATTTATTGTCATCTTGCAGATTTCATTTCTTTTTCTTCTACTGATCCCATGTCTTCTAGTTTTCTTGGTTTCTTCTCTCGTTTTGGTAGAGTTGCCTTAAAAAGGCATAATTAATCTTGCATAGTAATTAACCCTGAACAGCACCAGCACCTAAAGAACTGGAGAAATAACTAAAGATGCAGCCCTGATAAGGAGATGTTAGTGAAAGTATATGGGAATAGGAGGAACTTTATTTCATAAAGTCATTTTAACGATTTGCTTTACTAACTCAGGTGCTGCTAATCTAAAAGGTAACCAAGCAATGCTTTGCAATTGCAGTTCATTAACATTTTAGATTAAGAAACAGTTATTTATATTCACAGTTATGAAGAACTATATTTAGAGCTTTTCCCAGCCCACCCCACTTCACCTTGCACACTTTGCCAGCATTCAGCCTCATGACTTCTGTTTGCTTCAGATTGAATTTGAGTCAAAGCTCAAAGGGCATGCATTTTTGTTTATAACTAAGGGCTGATCTCTGAAGTTAGTATAGTTATCAGACATTCCTGACATTCCATACATCTAATTTTTAGTGCTTGGAGGATCTGGTGCTATGCCAGAGGAAAACAGGGGCTGGAGAGCACAAGGAAATACCATCAAAAAAAGCCGGCACATAAGTTATAAAAATCCAGTCATGTGTTTAACTAGTAAAGCAAACACTAGGTATGGAATTGATTTGTAGTCTGTTAACACCATTCCTTAGACTGCTCGGGAACGTTTCTTAGTTTTCTGATATTTGATTCTTGAAATTCCAACCCTGGAGCTTTAAAAAAAAATCTGTGATTCTTGCGGTTTATGTGTTGGTTGTACTCGAGGCCAAGATGAGGTGCTTTTCAGTGCAAAGCTTGGTATATCCTGAGAGTGATTTAGTGTGTGGTTGACAGGGGCCATCAGTACAGATGTAGTGGTCACCAGAAAGTACCCTCATTGAACACATGCGAATGAGCACCAGCCGTAGTTCTTGTTACCGAGGGCTACAAGTGGTAGACAAGACAGGCTGTGGGGAGGTCAAAGGAGAGACTATAGCAATAAACAAGATAAATTAGACATGATAATAACATCAAAGAAGTCAACTGGGTGATGTCATGGATGTCATTCCCTTAGATATACTTGTGTGTTAGTCAGCTCTGCTGAGTTAAGAAGCGGCTTGCAAATCTCAGTGACTTCTATCTACGGCAGACATCTGCTTTTGAGGAGAGGCGTGTGGGAACTGGGATGAGAGTTGGTGGCCAAAGGGAACTTGAGCGTTACTGACAGTATTTTAGTATTATACAAGGAGGATGTACTCATGTAATTTCTACCTAAAATTTTACATAAAAAGAAAGATTATTAAAAACTTTTCCCAGAAGATCGTCAACTGCTGTGTGGAGAACGGATTATAGAGGGACAAGAGTAGAAACACAGCAGTGAGTTAGGAAATTAGGGTACAGTCCAGGCAAGAGATTCTAGTAGCTTGGATTAGAGAGGTGGCAGTGAAGAAACTTGCGTGGATCGGGACTCTGTGTGGGAGGCTGAGCCTGCAGGATTTACGATGGATTGAATGTGGGGCGTGACGGAGACGGAAGCGTCAAGGATGACTGCCTCCCGGATGGTGACTTGAGCATCTGGATTGATGATCGTGCCATTTTCCAAAATGGGGAAGGAGTGAGGTTGAGGGCAGTGTTTGGGGGTGAGGGGATCAAGAGCTGTGTTTTACATAAGTTACATTCGACCTGGCTCTCAGATACCCCATGGAATGATTAGGTAGATGTTGGCTCCAATTAGCCTGGATCTCTACAGAGCTAGAAATCACTTGCTTTTTGTTTTCTCTAACAGACATCTGGGGAGCACCAAGTACCATGCTATGTGTTTAGAATACAGAGATGAAAAAACCACTAGGAACTCAATGAACCAAATAGATAAGTAAACCAAAGAATGTAAACAGTGTGAAAAGTGACCAATTTGAGTAAGAAAATATTTCCAAAGCCAAAGCTTCTACAATATTATTAAATAGTGACAGCCTAGAGAACAGGATGGCTTCCCTGAGACGATGCTCGAACTCACTTTTTAGGAAGATGAACCTTATAGGAAGGGCACGATGGTGGGAAGGTGGATGGAGAGAAGATATTCCAGGGAGAGGGAACTGCGTGTATAAAAGCTTGTTTTTGCTACCTATGTATCAGGTTGACTGGTTTTTCCTTTACATCTCCTGGGCTCTTTTTGGTAGGTCTTTCAGTAGTTGGTGGAGTTGGTGTCTGAAGTGCAAATGTCCTGCTCCTAGCTGTGAAGTAGTATAGTGTTTCTACCCTTTGCCAGCTTGTCCTGGGAATTCCTGGTATTAATGAGGGCATCTTATTGGTATTGGCTGATTTTCTTTCTTCTTTGATGTTTAGTGTTTGTAGACCACTATGCCAATAACTTGTGCCTACTGTGTCATAAAACCTGGCCCTTCTCACTAAGTGATGGGAATGACCCCACTAAGGGTCATTTCTTCCCCTCTCAGAAGCTAGGTTTGGGAGGAAAGAGAGCTTGGCTTAGATGTGAATGTTCATAGCAGCATTATTGGTAATAGCTAGAAGCGGAAATAATCCAAATGTCTATAAATTGGTGAATGGATAAGCAAACAGTGGTATATCCATATGAGAATATTATTTAGCCATAAAAAAGATAGAATTCTTCAAACTCACAACATGGATATACCACAAAAACCTTATACTAAATGAGAGAGGCAAGATACAAGAAACCACAAATTGTATGATTCCATTTATATGAAATTCTGGAAAAAAGCCAATCTGTATAGATAGAAAGTAAATTAGTGGTTGCCTAGAGCAAGGAGTAGGGATGGCGCGGTGACTGCAAACAGGGACAAGGTATCTTTTGGGGGTGGTAGGAATGTGCTAAACCTAGATTGTATCATGGTTTTAACTATGGTTTTAACTTTTGGGGGTGGTAGGAATGTGCTAAACCTAGATTGTATCATGGTGTTAACTAAAAATTTCTGATTTGTATGTTTACGATGGGCAAATTTTATGGTATTTAAATTAAACTTCAGTAATGCTGTTTAAAAAAATAAAAAGCTAAGCTTGAGATCATTAAATTCAAGCATGACCAGTACTTGCCTCCTGTGGTCAGGGTGATCAAGAGAGTGAAGATAGTTACTGGGGACTTAGTGTGTGAGAAGGAGACTCCACCGACGTCCACTCTGCCGGCCTGGGTTCCCCAACCTCCGAAGGTTACGTCTCATCTAACGGATGTGCAGCCTCTGAAGGTATAAGATAGAAAAGTGGGTGCTTTCATTCAGGGAGCTAACATTCTGTGATGAGGATTACTTTGTGTTCGGCTGCACTCCACCTACTTCCACTGTCACAGAGATGTCTTCACTGGTATTAATCGATTAATTTTCTGATGGTAGAACTGGGAGGCACTCTTAGAATTCATTTGTTTCCAAACATTTAGCTACGACTCAGGGGAGCATTTTATGTCACGAGACGGCGTACACCTAGACGACAGTAGCTGGTTGTCTGTGGGAAAACTGCCGGAGGACTAGAAACATGTTTAACACATTTCGTATATCCCAGTGCGTGAAAAAAGCATCTAGTTCAATAAATATTTGATGACCTGGTGAATGCATGGATGAAATGTTCCTTTTTTGGTAGTTTGATTAATACTTCCTATTGGCAGGAAAGAAAAGATAGAGACCGAGGTGGGTTTTTTCCTCTTCCAGTTGAAGTCAGTTTTCTAAGCATTATTACTGTTATATCCTTTGTCCCATTAAATGTAGGCACATCCCAAGGCCTTGCCTGGCTCATTAATCTCATCCGTCATCTGTCCTCCCTGTGGAAATTTTAGTCCATATTTTACCTGCATGTTCCTCTGGCACCTCATACACAACATGTTTTAAAGTTAATTAATTACTCCTGATAATTTTGCTTACTCCTGCTGTACCACTATACTCCTCTGAAACTACCAAACCAAGACATTGTAGACTTTCTCAGTTGCCTCTTTCGTGTCGAGTGCATTGTTTTGATAACACCGCCAACTTTTCATTATCCAGCTTCTACCTTCAAATGTCCAGGGACTGGGGACTCTGCATTTACTAGGTGCCTTTTCTCCTCCGTGGCAGCCTCAAATCCTATTATTACTTCCCTTTCAGCAGCGCTCCTCACTGTCAGCGTGTTGGTTACCTTCTCTATTGCAGGTGCTTATTACCTGGTGGAAAATGGAAAACCAAGCTCTTTTTCAGCTTCTCTCCAGTCCCCTGCCTCTCACACTGTAGCAGGCCTTGGAAGCATGCGGCCCCGCCCTCAGAGTTTCTGATTTACGAGTTTTGGGGGAGGAACTTGATGATTTGCATTTCTAACCCGTTCCTAGGTGATGCTGATGCTGCTGGTTGGGGCACCACTCTTTGAGAACCACTGTTTGAGTCTCTCTTCTGTTCAGTGCATCACAGTTAGGTTCACTCGCCTAAATTAAAATGTGTCCCAATTATGCCACCCCTGCTGGCGTCTTCCATTGGCCGAGAACCGCGTTTCCCAAGGCGGATGTAATGGAACAGGGACATCACATTTAAGTAACTTTTAGTCATATGTTTTTTCCTATTTGACTTTTCTTTCAGCTCTTCAGTTAGATCAAGGAGAAAGTCTGTTTGGGGCTAGTATGTGTTTAACAGCTTTCTAATATTTATTAGTTGTCTTTTTAACAGAGAGAGCAAGCCATAAGCTCTAAGCCTCTGCTAGCAATTCGTTAAAATTTTATTGTATCATTTTATTTTCTTCCATTTATTTTCAATGGCAGTGTTAAAGGACTACATTTTGAAAAGAATAGAACCCAGAGTCTTAGTTCTCGTATATCTTTTCTTTTAGTAGGTTTCATGCTTTAGTTTCATTTACCATATATAATTCTTTTGATTTATCTGGAATGAATTTTGTTATAAGGAAGAACTAGGATCTAGCCGTTATCCCCTAACTGGCTATGCAGTTTTCCCAACACTTTTAAATAATCGATCTTCTACTCATCATGAACAAAGTTCATGGATAAGTAATATCCTCGGGAAAAAAATTTGCAACTTGACAAAGTATTAATACCAAAATATATTGAAAGTTACTACAAATCAATAAGAAGGACAACATGATTTAAAAAAGAACAATTCACAAAAGAAACAAATAAACATATTAAAGTTACGAACCTTACTGGTAGTTATTAGATTGCTCCTCTCCCAGCGACAGCGTCGAGGGGCGGTGGAGTGTGGGTAAAGGGGCATTCTGTTACGTGCACGCCGGTAAAGCCCAAGTGGAGGAGAATATCAGAATTTAAAAAATTTAAATGCCAGTTTGTGTTTATCAGTTCTATCATGAATTTTTATAGTTTTAAATTTAAAAAGTGTATGTATTCCTTGACTTATTGCCAGGAATTTATTCTAAAAAATACTGGTAGAGCTGAAAATATTTTCAAGCATGTTCATTGAAGCATTAGTTTCTCTTGAAGGAAGTTGAAACTTCTATCTCTTAATTAGTGGTTAGTTAAATGGTGGACTGTAAGCCACTCAATGTATGTAGATATTAGAAGGTCGACGTAAACTACATCTATGCGCTTTGAAAGATTTCTAACTTGCATTGCAAACTGAATAGAGTTGTAGAAAATACACATAGTATGAGCCTATTTGTATGTTTTGTAAAGCATATGACTTTATAGATGGACTGAAAAGATACTAAAATATTGGAGTATATCTCATTCTATAGGAAAATAAAGGAGGGAATATAATAATAGTTTATCCTATTTTATGTATTCTTCATAGTGAGATTTTTATACTTGTGTTTTTTAAAGCAGGCCTCCAAACTATAGTATATGTATAGTTTATTTAGTTTAATACCAATCTTGTAAAAATGTGCGTAATATTATTTGTGTATCCATATCCATATGTATTTAATTTATTTAAGAAAACATAGCCTGAAATCAAATATAGTGTTAACTGTGGTTATTCCTATGTAATAAGGTTATAGGCATTCAAAAACATCTTCCCAGTTCCTTACGTTTGATAAAAATAATATAGGTTAATTTTAATTCTTTAATTAACCTCTTTAGGTTGACTATAACAAGGTTCTGCCCCTCCGGAGGGTGTGCCACGTGCCAGTGGCTTATTGTTCTGACTGGAGCACATTCTCCAGAGTGAATACTCGAGCTTCCTCCAGTCCTGGTCCTTGAACAATTATCATCTATGATGAAATCCGTAATGATTACATGTTGTTTGAACTGTAGGTAGGAGAATGATTGGTCGTTGTTTGTTTGTTTGTTCAATCTTGTTAGCCCTATTCCTCTCTCAAACATTCCTACCTTCTTTGCTAGCATATCCACTTAAATTTTCAAACTGTTTTCCAAAACCAAGTAATTCAACAAGCAAACATTTCTTGGCACTTAGGAGAGAAAAGAGGTTCAAGTTAAAGTGTTTGCACACCACTGTTTTCTTCTCCAGGGTTAAATACTTTTTTAACTTGCTGAGTTCTTGAACCATCTGAGATAAATTCTTTTCCCTCTTTGTAACTAAGAATCTGTTTTCTATTTAGCTATTCACTTATGAAACCTAAATGTAATTATAATAAACTAAAATAAATTATAGGACCAGCTATTTTGATGCAGTATTGGAAGATTTTTCTCCTGTCTTGATCCATTGTCAGGAAATATTTATCAACTATCACCTTAATATCAATCTTCATATTGTTTTCGGTAAATGCATTTATTATTATAGACATGTAAATAGAAAATTTTGTTAAATGACTATCCTTCCATGATATAACTGTTTTCATTTCTGTCTTCCTTCCTAATTTGCATCCATTCAGTCAACACTGATTATGTAACAACTGTGTATGAGGCAGGCACTGTGCTGGAGATACAGAGAACAGAGCAGGGGCCCTGCCTTGGAGAAGCTCATAGGCTGGTGGGAGAGACAACAGTGTGTGTGGCAAGATGCCTTAGGTGGCTACTGAGTCTTTGTGGGGGTGTCAGGTGGGACAGGATTCAGGAACACTGTGTGAGAATAGCATTCCTAGGTTAGATGGAATCGACATTTGAATGGTTTTTTAATATTGCCAAATTGTTTTTTAAAAGGACTGTATTAAGATACAAAATCACCAGCAATAAATGAAAGTGACTGATTATTCACATCCTCTCCAGAACTAAGTTTCATCATTATTAAGACAAAGCAAAACAAAACAAAAACTTGATACTCTAGTAGGCTTAAAATGAAGCCTGATTATTGTTTTATTTGGCATTTATTTTTATAGCGAAGTTGAATTTTTTCCCATATTTTTATTTAATTCCTCTTGCGAAAATATTTTATTTACTTGGAGTCTTGGCATTATTATAACTTGTTACTTATTTTAAAAACAATTTATTGAGGTGAAATTCACATAACACATAATTAGCCACTTTAAAGTGAACAATTCAGTGACATTTAATACATTCTAAGTGTTGTGCAATCACCACCTCTATCCAGCTGCTTGTAAAACATTTCCATCACACCAAAATGCCCGTTAAGCAGTTTCTCTCCATTTACCCCTCTCCCTACCCCCTGGCAACTATTGATCTTTTTGTCTTCATGGATTTGTCAATACTGGATATTTCATATTCATGGATTCATACCATACGGGACCCTTTGTGTCTGGCATTTTCACTTAGCATAATGTTTTGGAGGTTCATCCATATTGTAGCATTTACTTCATTCCTTTTTACGGCTAAATAATATTCCATTGTATGTATATACCACACTTTGTTTATAGATATATAAATAATAAATGATAATAAATGATAGAGATTTGAGCTGTTTCTACCTTTTGGCCATTGTGAATACTGCTGCTATGAATGTGTGTGTACATGTAATTGTTTGGGTGCCTCTTTTCAGTTTTGGGGGGTATACATCTAGGAGTGGAATTGCAGGGTCATATAGTAATTCTGTATTTAAGGTTTTGAGGAACTGCTAAACTGTTTTTTATAGAAGCTGCACCATTTTATATTCTCACCAGCAATGTATGTACAGGGTTCTCATCTTTCCACATCCTCATCGACAGTTGTTATTTTCTGTTTTTTGTTTTTTATTTTTTAATTATAGCCATCCCGGTGGCTGTGACCTGGTACCTAATTGTGGTTTTGATTTGTATTTCCCTGATGACTAATGATGTTGAATACTTGTTAATATTTCATGTGTAAGTGGGAAAATGAAAGAAAAAGAAAGACTTGCATTTGAAGAACTTGTTTTAAAATTATTTAAAAGTCCTTTGAGGAAAAAAATGTTTACTTAAAATGAAATGAAACTGCCAAAATCCAAGAATTATTAAGCCATTAATTTTGTCTAAACATTTCATAGTTTTCATAATACAGCTATTTCTGAAGCACAGGCTTTTGCCTCCAGTTCATTTTTAAATGGAATTTATTTTCCATTTCTCCATTCCGTGGGTGCATTAGAGCTGTAATTTGTGCCTTTTAACCCATGGTTCTCAGTGCGATCCAAGGACCAACAGCATTAGCCTTACTTGGGAACTTGTTAGAGATTCCAGTTCTTAGGCTCCTACCCCTGACCTACTGAGTCAGAACCTCTGGGGGTGGGCTCAGCAGTCTGTCTTAATAAACCTTTTTTGGGTGAGTTGGATGTACACTTAGGTTTGAGAACCACTCTTCTAAATTAACATCTTTTCAAGCCAATCTTATATTAAAAAGCTTGTGGGAGATGTAATGCACAACTTTGGCCTTATTAGCACTACTTTTTTTTTTTAGCTAAAAGAGACAATATAAACAATTAAGTTGAATCATTTTCACCTCTCGCTTAAGAATCACACGTATAAATCATATAATTTTACTTGGAAATTGCTATTCAGTCTACAAATGTCAAAAAGAGGTAAATATTTTTTAAAAGCTCCTTTCAATCTTTGGTCAAATCGCTAAAGAATTGAAGAGTTGGGTGTCCTTATGTGTATTTTTTCTTTTATCTGGGATTGGACTTATTTCTTACATCTTCAGAGCCCCTGTCAGGAGGGTTTAAGTGTGAAGACCTGTGTAGCAGAGCGTGCAGCCGTTATCGCCGGAGAGTAGGTGCGCTCAGGGCAGCAGCCAGTCAGCAGTGTCAGCTCCAGACCAGGCCCCACTCCCACTTTCTCCCTCCAGAACATCTTAAAGGGACCCCTTTCTTGCCACTTATTCCAGAAATTGGTGGATAGTCAAATCCAAGTAATGTATCAGTAGTTAAATCTATGCATTAGATAACAATAGCGATAGCCACAGACTGCATAGTAAACCTAATGGCGAGAAACTACAAGTGTTCACTAGGCAGAGAAATACGTGTTGTATAATCACATGTTTATTTGATTATGAGTAAGGTTTTTTTCCTGCACAGGCTATTCAAATGGCAATGATAATTGTATCTACTTTGCCGTTTTACGAGGATTTAACTTATATATATATAATATATATAATATAATACATATAATATATATATTATATGTATTATGTATATATATAATACATATAATATATAGTATATGTATTATATTATATATATTATATATATATAAGCATGCGTGGTAGATGGTAAGCACTCAGTAAATGTTTTGTATTATTAGTATGTAATAATACATACTAATAATGTAATACTATATGTAAAAGTTGGCTTCTTTATACATAGAATATTGTAAGCATTGACATTTTTGCAAATAATATATCTGGGTCCCTATACCAGCAGCGTAAGTAATGTGCTCCTCTGAAGAAAAACACAGACAAATATTGACTTTCAGAAGTATATTCATGAAGTAACCACGGAATTGGGTTGGGTGGCCTTAGGGAGATTTGGACTCCTAAATCCTCCAGATGAAAAATCTCTAGAATTAGTTTGGAAGTAAATGTCAAAAGAGGAGCCAGAAGATTTGGGGAAAGACTTTTTAGGGTATGGCGGATTGAGTACATTTGTAGGATGAATAAGAAAAAATTAATCATATGAGAGGCGATTAATACTTGACAGTAGTTTATGGAGTGAGATTGCAGAGGAGGGAGAGACGGATGGGTTTAAGGGCAGATTGGCAGGCTTTTGCGTGGAGGAAGAATATGAGAAACAGTGAGAGGAACAGGCATTTGGGTTTGAGATTATTGTGTTCAAATATTGGAAAGCCCATCATATGGAAGGGGATTATATTAGTTTTTGTTCTGTTTTGGTTTGGTTTGGTTTTGGGCACCAAGGGATAAAAGTGGCGCCAGTGGGTGGTGAAAGCTATAGGAAGACCAGACCTAGGGCCAACATAGAAGAGAATTGTCTGAGGACTCAAGCAGGTGGAGAGATGACATGAACTAAATCCGAAGAAATGAGCCTGGTTAGACTACCAGTTATGCTGCTTACCAGCTACAGAACATTGGGTGAGTCGTTTGAATCTTGGAGCAGTGGTCCTCCTCCTTGACCCATTGCACCAGGCCTGGGGCCTTCCCTTTCTGGCAGTTCTCCTGTCTAATGTAATTCCTTTTGAAGAAATGAAGCTAATTTCCTCAAAGACACAGAACTAACCTTGTTACCCTCCTCTGAAGTGGTTTGTATAATTTCTCTTAAAAGCCGTTTCTTCTTGCTGCCACCATTCACTCTTTCCTCTCTTTGTTCCTGTGCATTGTTGATTTCCATGGCTAGAAGAGTGATAGAAACAGAAGTTGTTTAGGTAGGACTAATCAACATCATTATAAATTAAAATTCTTTCAGAACTATAGAAAGATTTCTGGTATTTTCCTCTCCCTTTAAAATTCAAATTGTGAACCCCATCCTTCCTTTCTCCCTGTTCTCTCTGTGAGATTGAGATGTTTGTGGGGGCAGGTTCTGTAGTAATCAGACAGTTGACAGTGAGAACTCCGCTTTGAGTTAGCTAAACAATGACAGCAGCAGATGCTACCAAGTAAAAATAACTGTTAAGACCTTTCACGTTCATGCTAAACTATGCATTTGAGAGGCTTGAATTGTGGCAAGAGTTTTATTAACCCGAAAATGGTTTCTCTGTTAAGTGCTTTTTCATTTGGTGCAATTAGTACACACTCTGTTGCAATTAGTACGTACAAACTCAGTTTTCCTGGATTTGTGCTTGTGCGCACACAGTATTCACCATCATGTAATTATGAAGAATAAATATATCTGTGTGTGGCATCTCATGTCATAGAACAGATATCCATAATGGGAGAATAAATACTAAATGACAGATTGTGTAAAAGAATGATACAGTGCCCAGAAGGAGAGGAAATACCATGCAAAGTTCAAATTTTATACGTAAACTTTGGCAAAGTGCTGCAGTAAATTGCCATTTTTTTCACATTAGTCACGGTGCAAAGGAAGACTATTTTTTAAGCAAAGAGTAATCTCTGGAATTTAGCATAAAGACTCTTGTTAATTTTAGGCTTTTTGCATGATGTTGCTCCATTGTGGGGAACCAACAAAAAAACAAACTCCATCCATTTTCGCTTCCTTAACATCAAAGAAGGATTGAATATTTCAGAGATTCCTTGGGCAGAACAAGAAGAAATTTAGAAGCTAATCAACATTTCTGCTTACAATGTATGTTCTAATTCATATTGTTTTAATTTTGGAATACATCTGTTATTTCTTTTGTTTAGTGTTATTCTTTGTATATCATAGTAATATGTTCCCTTTATCAGGATAGCAGCATAACTGACTGCTTAATTTGGTTTGGTACCTGAGAATGTTATTCTATTTATATCTTGTAATTTGGATAAAAATTAAATCCTAAAATTTCGAAATTTACAAATATGTATGAATGGGTTTGCTTCACAATAGAGTGTGGAGAAAAGATATATATTTATCCAGATACAGAAAATAAAGTATTAAATTGACTTTTGAAGTGACGCTGCAAGGAAACTTTTATGTTAAACTTTCCAGGAATGGAAACGTCTGAATTTTTAGCTGAGTTCACAGTTATATGTATCATATAGATCTAATTCTAGTCTTGGAACAGCGACAGTTAATAAAATACTTATTATCTGTTGAACAATTAATGGGGAAAACTGGATTATTTCCAAGTATAATCAAGTTACCATGACTTGTAATTATAGCACATGTTCTGAAGCTTTTGTGACTTCTGATTCTAAGACTATTAAATATATTCATGTCATATTCATGCTTAAACATGTTGATTTGGTGCCAAGATAAAACTTGTATAGTATCTCTCTTTTGTCATTTAAACTTCCATTTCCAAGTCTTCTTATTCTTCATTTCTTTAGAATGCATGTACCTTTTATAGACAGCATTGAGAAAGGAGTTAGGGAAAGAAAACCCTCAAACAGAGTAACATGCCGAATATCCTGGCACCGGCGCTTTGTCTAATCAGCTTTATTGAAGTCATCAAAGATCAGTCTTATAGACAGCGTATGGAGACAAGGCCATTTCCTGTGGCATGCGGATTTTTTGATATAGTATCTAATTTCTGTGTCAAAAGAAAACTCAATTTTCCTGGGCAGTTTATATGATAGAAGATGGAATTTGGGCACAATTCTAAAGAGCTCGGTTTTTTTGACTCAGATCGAGTTCATATTGACTCCTGGTTTGCAAAAGTAAATATGGCAAGTTGCCATATTTGGGCACATTGCTTAACACATCTGAGATTCATTTCACTCATCTAATATATATATTGAAGCTTACCATTTGTCAGGCGTTATACTCTTTAGTTCCCATTTAAGCTTATTTCCTCCCCCGCCCGCCCCCCGCCCCGCCCTTAAAAAATAGGTTGGGAAACAGGGGCTTTTAAGGTTACTAACCTGCCCTAGGTTGTGCAGCAAGTAAGTGGCAGAACAGGGTTTGACCCAGGTCTCTTTGATGCCAAATCTTAAGCTCAATTTCTGAGCCAGTGGTTCCCAAGTTCTCTGGAATTACCTGGAGAGCTTGATTAAACATAAGTTGCTGGGCCCTAGAGTTTCTGATTCTGTAGGTCCACTAAAGGGCCCAATGATTTATTTCTAACCAGTTCCTAGGTGTTGATGCTGCTGATTGTGAGGTGTACTTTGAAAACCACTGTTCTAGACTATGCTGTCTGATTCAGTTCCTCCAGAGAGTAATGAGACAATTCACATGTCATGCTTGTATTAATTGCTAACATTGATTGACTACTTACCGTGTCCTAGACACTGTTGTAAATTAATCCCTTTTTATCTTTCCATTAATCTTTGGAGATAGTTAATTGCAGGGAGAGGATAGAGGTGTGATCACCACCTAAAAGAGAAGGAAGCTGAGGCAGAGAGGCGCTCAGTGAGGGGGTCTCCCAGCGAGTCAGTGGCAGAGCTGGTTGTATTTCTGTCACATGAACTGGTTTCGAAGGTTAGTATCCCTGGAGCCATCTTCAGAAGCAGACTTCATTCCAAGGGGTAAAGAGAGACACTTCCTTCCTTTCATTCATTGGTGTTTTATGTTCTTGGAGGAGAGCTATTGCAGGCTAGGCCTAGGAAGAATGGGGATTCCCTTCTCTTCATATTGTTCTCCCAATTTTCTGAGGGTAGATGATGTACTTTGTTATTCAGATGATTGATGTAATTCTGGAAGCGACCTATATTTCAGTTGAGCTATGAGATCGTTGATATTCATTTGCATGAATTAAAGGGATTCCAGGTGATTTCTTATGTAGGATGGTGCTGGGTGTCATTGCATTGAATTAGAAGATATGTCAGCTGATGTTGGCCGCTCTACAACTGGGCATCACTAATCTGTAGTGCTAGCCTGCTGGTGGCTGCTCTGACACCCAGGAAAAATCTTAAAACCAAAAATGAAGAAAGTGAGAGAGAAAATCAACCCATAATTAAGTCTGAAACCTATACTCTGCTAAGGAAATGGTGGTTTCTTTATTTTTTTTATCATCTTTTTTTTTATTAGTTTCAAGTATGCAATACATTGGTTAGACATTTATATCGTTTATAAAACAATCCCTCAAATTGCTCCTTCTCTCTTCTGGTTTTCCATCTAGCCAATATATTAATGCTGACTGCATTCCCTATGC
>NW_011888873.1:3360585-3362304 GCF_000151845.1 Pteropus vampyrus | reverse complement strand
AGTTCATAAAATGATCCTCCCAATTGCTCCCTGCCTCCCCTGACCCTCCACCTAGCCAACGTATTAATGCTAACTGCGTTCGTTATGCTGTGCTCCCCATCCCCATGACCATCCATCAGCTACTAATTTGTACTTCTTTAACCCTTCACTTCGTTCTCCCAGCCCCCCAAAACGCCCTCCTCTCTGTCCGTCACCAAATTGTCCACTATATTTGTAAGTCTGTTTTTGATTAGTTTGTTCTTTTTATTCCTTAGATTCCGCATGTAAGTGAAATCATGTAGTGTTTATTTTTCTCTGTCTGACTTAAATACCTTCTAGATCCATCAAAGCAATGTCTTTTTCCATCCCCTTTCTTTAGTCTGTGTGTGTCTATTAATCTGAAGTGAGTCTTTTGTATTTTTTCTTCTTAAAGAAGTCCCTCTAACCTTTCCTATAATACTGGCTTGGTGGTGATAAATTCCTTTAGCTTATTTTTGTCTGGGAAGCTCTTTATCTGTCCTTCAACTCTAAATGATAGCTTTGCTGGATAAAGTATCCTTGATTGTAGGTCCTGGGTCCTCATGCTGTCAAATATTTTGTGCCAAGCCCTTCTGTCCTGCATAGTTTCTTTTGAGAAATCAGCTGCCAGTCTTATGAGTGTTCCCTTATAAGTAATTATCTGTTTTTCTCTTGCCGCTATTCTTTCTTTGTATTTAACCTTTGATATTTTAATTATGATGTGTCTTGGTGTGGGCCTCTTTGGATCCCTGATTTTTGGAATTCTCTGAGCTTCCTGGGGTTTTATGTCCACTTCCTTCACCAGGTTAGGGAAGTTTTCCATCATTATTTCTTCAAACAGCTGTTCAGCATCTTAATTTTCTTCAGTTATGCCAATCAGATGGATATCTGGACCCTTAATAGTGTCCCGTACGCTCCTTAAATTATTTTTATAGTCTTGGCATCTTATCTCTTGCCATTCTGATTGCATGTCCTTGGCTTTCCCGTCCTCTAAATAGGTCATTTGATCCTTTTCTTTATTCACTTCGTTTATTCCTTTATTCATTTAATATACTTCTCATCTCAGATAATATGTTCTTCATTTCAGACTGGTTTCCTTTTATAATTTCCATTTCCATTTTTATGTTTTTTATCTCTTTGTGGAAGTTCTCACTGAATTTATCGACACTTCTCAAAGTTCATTGAGCATCTTTATAACCAGTGTTTTGAACTCTGCATCTGTTAGATTACTTGACTCCATTATATCTGTATTTCTGTTCTCTTCTATGATTTCTGCTTCTTTGTCTTCCCATTTTGGCTGCCTTTCCGTGTCTGTTTCTTTGTTCTAAGCAAAGCTCCTAAATCTCTCAGTCTTATTAGTGTGGATTTGTGAAGGTAGGTGTCCAGTGGCACAGTCCTGAGGAGGCCAAATTTTGCTGCAGGCCAAATTTAGCCCAAGCCTCTACCCCTCCGGGGCCACCTGTTAAGATTCAGCAAGCAATCTGCAGGTGCTTGTGTTCATAGTTACCTCAAAAGGCCACACTAGAAACCGAGGCCAGCTGCCTCCCGTGTGAGTCTAGGTGCTGCTCAGCAAGGAGCACCTGACTCACTGAGGATACACCTGGATGGGGTTGGGTGGGGCTGCGAGTTGGGGGTGGTGGGGTTTCAGGGAATCCTCTGGGCAGAGCAGCCTCTGTTATCCAGTTTGATGACATCACAGCCATGGTGGCACTGGGAGAGGGG
>NW_011888873.1:3348258-3359450 GCF_000151845.1 Pteropus vampyrus | reverse complement strand
GTGCAAGGCTCCAGGAAAAGTGTGGCTGGGATGAGGGACTCACTCCAGTAATTTATACCAAAAAGAGGTGCTCTGCCTAAGAGACAACCAAAAAATGGCTAATAAAATGCTCACCCCCAACCCAGTGGCATCAGAGATGATGACTATTAAGCGTGGCAGCAGTGTGAATCACTAAGAGTTATGGCAGAATAGGTTTGAAGACTATGAGATTGTCTAATTCTCACAGGTAGATAAGATAGAGGGGTTGAAAGAAGCAAGGACTGGGAAGTATTAAATCAATTTTTCATTAAATGCATGTAGTTAGTAACCTGACTAACTACATCTGGTGCACATAGTTTGGGAACCAGTTTTTATGCATACATTAGTTTAACATAAATACAAACAACAAGTTTCTATATGTTTTGTCTCCACTTCTTTTTTATATTAGAAAAAAATGTAACTTTTTCATAGAGATGTTATCTCTCCCTAGAATGTTTCTGTACATTCCATGAAGAAATCTTAATTGTGGGTTTTAAAGTTACCTTTTATTTTTGCATTTTCTAATAACCCTTTCTCAATACTATATTATTATATACTAGGTTTTATTGCTTATCAAGGATTGACAGCCAAATACTTTAATGTTATAGAAGGAACTAATTCTAGTAAAATTAAGTTCTTTTTAAATAGTCATAATTCATTCTTATGTCACTGAAAATAAACAATTCGGTGGAATATCTATAATGTATAAATATTTAAATCTCACTTTTATACTTATTTTATATGAATAAAAGTTTTTTTTTTTTTTCTTAAATATCATTTAGGGAATCCAAAGCAAGCGTACTTGTCTCGGTTTGACAGAAATAAGCTCTCATGGCACTAAAATGAGAAAATTATTTCCCTCCCACTACGTCCAGACTCTTGGGGTTCTGAGCCCACCTCAGGGCTTTCTCTTCTCAGAGGGACAGGTGTTCTGAACACCACCCCGCTCACGCGAAGATCCCTCTTAACTTTTGTTTCCCGTCCTTCTCTCCTACTTTGCTTTGCTTCTTTACCAGTCATTTCCTGATTCTAAAGTTTTCTCTCACCATTTCTATATTTTTATTTCTAGTGGTTCTTTTATCTTGGTATTTAAACACAGAAACTCTCAAAGTAAAACCAAACCAAAACTACCAAAAAAAACCCAAATAAAACAATCTTCCTCTCTGCCTCTCCCTCCTCCCTTCCTCTCTCCCACTCACTCATACTCAAAACCATCTTTCAACACAAATCCCTTACCAGCTATGGTCCTCTCTATTTTTCCCTTCACCGTGAAACTGACTGAAAGCCACCATCCTCATGAACTCAACTTCCACCATTGTTTGCCAATAGAAACTGCTCTTGAGGATGTCACCTGAGACCCCACAAATGATGAAGTCCAAACAACAGCATAGTATTGTCTTCCTTGATCTGACAGAGTCCTTGTCACTCTGGCTCTTTACTCCTTTGGATTTCATGACGCCCTCTGTTGGAATTTCTTTTACATACCTGGCTATTTCTGCCCGATTTTCTCTTGCTTATTTCTTCTTCGCCTGTACCTAGTTAGTAGGATTTCCATAATAGTCTTCTGTTTGCACTCTGCAGATATTCCTGGGTGATGACTTCAGTTACTTCCTTGAGGCCGATGGCTGCCAAATTTGTCTCTCAGAGCCTTTTCCGGAGTTCCGAATGCGTATATTTGATTCCTTACTATTAGGCTCTTTGCTGTCTGCCACCGCTGGCCTCCATTTTCATCTCCTGCCCTGCCCTGGCTCTGGAGGACTGTCCCTCTATGCCCTGTGCTTCCTTGGCTTTTCTGCCTTTCTTTGCATTTGTTGTTTCTAGCCCCAAGCACTCTCTGCCCAGCCCTTAGGCCCTCTTGGCCTACTGCCATATCCTTCTAGGGTCCATCTGCTCAGGCCCCACTGCTTCCCAAGGGCCATCTCTAGTACCCAACCCTCCAACTTGCATGTCCCCACCTCCATCCTGAATTAGGGTCCCTGTCCAGGTATTTCTATAGTACCAGGTACTAAGGCATTTTTAAAAATCACTTGTCATATTTATTTAAGTTATTTATTTGTACACTTTACTCACTGAATTGTCAGCTTCTTGCGAATAGTGGCTGCATCTTTGTTTTTTATCCTTGGGTACTTAGTATAATGATAAACTCTTAAATGCTAGAAGGAAGAGCTTTATTGTTTAACTTGCAGATTAAAAGCTTTCTGTTTGTTTTCGAAGAAATTAAAGTGCATTTCAAGTATAAATTATGCTTCAGAAAGCACCATTCTGAATATTTAAAAACCTGATTCTCACTATAAATTTTTACGTCTGCCATTTTGCTCTAGTGCGGTAGCGGCGTCTCAGTGGCCTGATGGATTTACTGTGCCCTAAAGTGCCCCAATTACCAACAGCAAGTAGTTTCCCCACTAAAAAGGATCTGGTCCATTATCTCATTAATCTTAAAGACATTCCTGTGAAGTAGTGTAGGGAGCAAATGGTATTATCTTCTCATAACAGCTGGTCCGCACATATGTTGTATCTTGACATTGTGTAGTTTCAGCATTATTTTCTCTTTATCTTGATAAAAAATGAAATAAAGAATGTTTGGCTATTTAATATTATTTCTCTGTAACACTATTGAATATTTAGAAGTAAAAGATTTGACCTTGACAATGATAGTTATATTAGGCCTTAAGTGTTTTATGAAGGATTTCAGCTTTTAGTAGGGGTGTGTGTGGAGTGAAGGTATAGATTTTGGAGGGGAATGCTAACTAACCAGAAGGTAATTATGAAGTACTGTTTATAAGGTTTTGGGTTTATAAGGTTATATTATCACTATAACCAGGAGTAAATCACTTTTTGGTAGGGTAAGAGTTATACTCTAATTTTTTTGTCTTTCCTTTAGTAATTGAGGTCTCATTTGCATATAAGAAAATGCACAGATTTTAAGTGTGTATCTCAGTGAATTTTGACAATGTGTAATCCTTTGTGATTCTCACTGCAGTCAAGATACAGAATATGCACATCACCCCAGTAAGTTCTTGGAGTTTTGGGGGGGGAAATGAGAAGGTATAGTAGAATGTGGTAAAAAAAAAAAAAAAAGCCATCATCACGCTAAGAGAACATAGGAGAACAACTAGAAGCTTGCTACGCATTCTGAAGGGGGTAGCTGGGCTTCTTAGAGAAAGGTCTTTAAGCCAATACCCAAAGAATGAGTTAGCCAGACCTAGAGAATAGGGATTTGGGGTAGGGTTTGGAGGTTGGGAAAAGGAGAAACTTCCTGCAAGAAGGAAGACCACAAGTAAAGTAAAAGGTCTGGAGAGGCCACAGAAAGCAGGGCTTGATGAAGGAAAGAGAAGAAATTTCCTGCAGCTGAAGGCTGGTGTGGATGGGACGGGAGAAGAGGGACAGAGAAGTGAACAGGGCCTCGGTTCCTACGGGACTCTTGTCTGGAACGTTTCAAAGCCCCCTTTCATCACTGCCTGTTGCATCGAACCTTACTTTTTCAGCCAGGGGACATCCCTGTGTCTCTAAATTGCCGTAGCACTTAAGCATTCTCCTCTCAAGGCTCCTATTACTTTCTACTGTATAAAAGAGTTGTGTGGTTTTATAAATTCATGTGTCACAATGTGTTTTATATTTTATAAGTTCTTGGAAGGATCACGCCTGAACATCGTTTCCCCTGGTGCATGTGGTAGATGGTCAGTAATTGTCTGTAGAAGTAACAAACAAGTAATAAATAAACATAGCAGTAGTCTTTAAAAAAGAAGATAAGAAAAGTTGCTCATATCCATTTCATTCATTCTTCCTGAGCACAGAAGAAAAAATAGAAATATGCATGATAGACAGAAATAATATTCCTCTGAAGAGTCTAATATTATCCCCCATGATAAGCTCTTGTAACTCACAGTGTGTTCTCTGTCTATAAAGTTTCACATCTATAAAACTGATGGAATGTAAATTCCTTGAGATACATGACATTTTAACAGTAAGTGCTATATTACTTCTTTCATATAGTAGATGACATGCAAATTATATTGCATTATAATACTATGATCTCCCAAGGCCACCAGGTATTAATAAAAAATACCACATTTGTATAATATTCTTTTTTCAGTGTTTACATTTAATAAATATTCTCCACAAATCTATTCGGCAAACGTAGCTGATAGAGATGAAGCGCAGTCCTGCTTTACGAAGCCCCCGAGGTGCCTTTGGGAATGCACTTTTGTCCATTTTTGAGCTGTGCTGTATTTCACAAGTGTGACTGTTTCCTACCAAATCTCCCATAGTGCACAATATTTGAGTTAGTTTCTGTAATGTTTCTACTGATCCATCCAAAACAAACACTGATAGTTTTTTATTATTATTATTACACTTTATTCATTTAGGTGTCAGTCACTGTTACTTTCAGTGTTTTATGGCAGTTTAGCTGTTGACAGGTATTTTATTGAAAGTATGCCAATTCTCCAAAATGTAGGGAAATATGATTAGATAAACCCTCTAAAGAATATTGAGAGAGAACTGGGAGTAAAATCTTACTATAACTATTATAAGTTATAAATATTACAAGTTTTTCACATACATTTCAATTTATATTATTTCTTTATTCAGTTAATTTATTAGTTATATATCTCAGTATAACGAATTTCCCCCAAACTTAGTGGCTTAACATACATTTATAATCTTATGGTTTCTGTGGGTCACAAATCCAAGCAAGACTCAGCTGGATCCTCTGGCTCAAGGACTTTCACAGCTTTCTTCAAGGTGTTAGCAGGCTGCAGCCATCTCCAGCCATGACTGGTGAAGGACCTGTTGGTTGCTGGCCAGTGGCCCACTTTCCTCCACCGGCCCCGCTCCCCCCAGTTCCTTGCCACAGTGGGCCTCTCCGTAGGATGGCTTACAATATGACAGTTTGCTTCATTAGAGCAAAAAAAGCCCAGAGCCAGGGAGATAAGAGAGCAAAATCAAGATGGCAATTACAGCCTTTTGTAGTCTAATCTCAGGTGATGTCCTATCACTTAGTCTCTGTCGTGTTCATTAGAAATGAGTCACGAAGTCTAGCCCATATTCAAGAGTGTGAATACTAGGAGTGAGGATTGTTGCGGGTCATCCACAGTTATAAAAGCTTTTTAAAGACCATAAAGTTCTATTCATTAGAGGATAATTTCAGTACTTTGAGTCAGGTTGCATTCATATATATAAATATTACATGTTTAGACAGCCAGAGACCTGAATTATAATGAACATTTAAAATTGAGAAGGCTCCTATTGGCTGATCTCTGCCTATTCTCCATGGTCCCCACGTGGCCAGGCTGCCCGCACAGTGATGATGTCCTTGAAGATCCTTGACCAGAGGGGCTGTCCACCCAGGGCTGTCCCCTCCTGCATCTCTTCTTTAAACATCGACTCTAACATATTTGTCCCACAATTACATGAGATATTCCTCTTTTGCATATTGAAATATTCACATCTTTTAAAAATTAGTTTTCAAAATACTACTTTAAAGAAAGTAGAGCGGTAGCAGTGTGTCTGGTGGACCCAGGCCACTTCATTAATCAGCCGGGGCCTCTGCTGGCCCTATGGTGGCCTTGGCTTCACAGCCTGAAAAACTTTAGTTTAGCGTTATCCCTTATCCCTAGAAACCAGGTTGAACTTTTCCAGAACTAGCCTCTAGGGATTGTTGTAGTCACGTCAGATCACCTCATATCACTGTAGCACTCGGGGCCAGCCAGACATACTGAGTTGGGGTTCTTTAAGATTGGGATTCACACACAAAGCATTCTGAAGACAGTCCATGCCACTAGACACTCCAGCAAATTAATAAATTAATTTTCCTGTCCTACTTGGTCAGGAATGGGTTCTCATAGTCATTCTCATATGACCCACCTGTTCTGATTGTACCTGGATTTAATTTTTAGAGGTGACTGAGTGACCACACAGGGCCACATGGGGAAGCCATGGGTCAGGTAGGTGGCAGAAGGAGTGCAAGAGGAAGCCTGGGCCAGAGTCTTTACTGTGGCATCCGAGGGAGGAGTTGGAGAGGCTCGGTAGGCAAGTTTGAGCAAGTGTAGGCTTGGATAGTTTGAATAACTTCACAGAGGAGGCAGTGTGCGGCCTGTGGCAGAGCACGGGTGTGCAGCCTCAGCTGCTCATTGGAATCACCTGAGGGGCTTTAAACCTACCGTTGCCTGGGTTCCACCTGCAGAAAATCTCATGGGGCTGAGAGGTTTTTTTTTAGAGCTCTCTAGGTGGTTCTAACGTGCAGAAGTGCAGAACCAAGAACTGTGCCTTCGAGTATTCTCCTCAAACTAGGACCAGAGTTTTTTGTTTGTTTGTTTGTTTTTTAATTTCTAATCCACTATGGACTGATTGATACTTTTGTAAAACACAATAAAAACAAATTATTAGAAAAATCTTGGGGGGGCGGAAATACAAACTAATTCTTGATATTATTATTAGAGTTAACAGATATACAATAACTGTATAAAAATTTTAAAATACTCTTGATTTCTACACTTACTGTCATGGACACATAACAGAGTGCAGGCACAGGTGCTGGTCTGCAGACCAGACCTTGAGTAGGGCTGTAGAGGGCAACATGGCAAGGGTCCTGCATTCAGTGAGAGAGGAAGCATGTGCCATGGAAAGTGGATTGGGTTCGGATCATACAGGGCCTTGAATGCTGGCGTAAATAGCCTGGCTTTTCTTCTGTAGGTATTGGGGAGCCAGAGAATTCTTGAAAAAAGGGATCCGATAACAGCCATGGAAATTTACTTTGACAACATTGTGTGTGATGGATTCAAGTCATAGTAAATTGTTGACAAGACCTGAAGGGGGATGAGGACGAAGAGGGATTAGGTAAAATAAAACAAAAACTGTGTCAAATTTCTAGAGAAGTCACTTCACAAATACTAATAAACTACTTAGAAGATATAGGAATTAAAGATAGCGACTTTTTCTAACGCTTAGATAATCTTCCCCACCCCCAAGAAAAAGCAAAATTAAATTCTAAAAAAATAACCTTCTGTTTTTTTTCAGAAACCACACAGATTGAAGATCCAAGAAAACAATGGAGAGGGGAACAGGAGAAGATGCTCAAGGACTATCTCTCAGTGGCTCAGGATGCCCTCAGGACGCAGAAGGAGCTGTACCACGTGAAGGAGCAAAGACTGGCTTTGGCCCTGGATGAATATGTACGATTAAATGATGCCTATAAGGAGAAGTCAAGTTCTCACACAAGCTGTAAGTACAGTTTAACATGGGGACCAAACTGTAGATAACAGAAGGGCACTTGGATTTCAGTGGAGTTTCATTTTGGGTCCTTTTCCTTCCTCTGCCAGAAGAGTCCCTTAAAGCCATTGTGTGTGTGTGTGTTGGGGGAGAGGGGGCACACCACAGAGTTCTCGATAAAACCCCTGGACCCCGTTTCAGATCAGAGTTTCCTTATTTGGGGATTATGTATCCCTTCTGTTTTCGCTCTTCCCTCTGCCCGATTGTCTTTTATTTATTCATGAATTAATTTTTGCCTTGTCAGATCAAGGAAAATAATGTAGTCCTTTTTGCTATTCTTGCACTCTATTTGTTGTGGGGAGGAACTGAACTATTAGCCAAAGTGAAGTTTCTGTTGACCACCTGAGTTGATTGACCTCTCTTTCTTCTCGAAAACTGATCATTTGGAGCAGGTCTTGTTTAAAGAAGCAGCTAAGATAAACTCAGAAGTTTTATTAAATTATAAGTTTCTGGATAATGCGAAGCTCTGATAAACTGTACCCGCAATAAGGTCCTCTAAGATTTTATAAATTGGTATAAAATCCAGAAGAAAATTAAGTATGCCAGAGTCTTTATGACATTTTCTTTCTTGAGTTTTTTAAAATATATAAAAGGTTTGAAGATTACTTTTTATATTTAGGTGTCTGATGAATGACAATAAAGGAATTGTAAAGTAAGTAAGTATCCACAGAAGCATGTAAATCTTGTTTTTAGAGTTTGTAAATTCTAAACTGAGAGCTAGTTATGTAACTATGTTTTTCATTTTTCTCTTTGAAAAGTGTTCTCAGGATCTTCATCTAGTACTAAATATGATCCTGATATTTTAAAAGCTGAGATCTCCACCACGCGATTAAGGGTAAGAATTTTTTATTGCGGTTTTACATTGAACATTTGCATAGACTCTGAAGTTGGGGATAGGGCTTTAGTGGTCACCTGCAATCTCCATTTAGTGTGGGATCCTCCTCCACTTATTCCTGATGGGTGGTGTTTCTCCCTTTGTTAGAACTTTTTCAATGATTGAGTTTGTTCTTGTTATTGAGACAAAGTGTGTTTCATTACTGGGTAGTTTTATTATTTGCATTTAATGTATTGAATCAAAATTTTTTAAATTTAATTTATTTTAATTAGTTTCAAGTATACAGTACATTGGTTAGGAATCTATATAGTTCATAAAATGATCCTCCCAATTGCTCCCTCCCTCCTCTGACCCTCCACCTAGCCAACATATTAATACTAATTGCATTCCCGTGCTCTCCATCCCTGTGACCATCCATCAGCTGCTAATTTGTACTTCTTTAACCCTTCACCCCATTCTCCCAGCCGCTAAGGCTCCCCTTCTGAAAATCACCAAATCATCCACTCTATTTGTGAGTCTGTTTTTTGATTAGTTTGTCCTTTTTACTCTTTAGATTCCACATATGAGTAAAATCATATAATGTTTATCTTTCTCTGCTCTGACTTAAATACCTTCTAGGTCCATCAAAGCAATATCTTTTTCCATCCCCTTCCTTTTTATATGTAGGGGTCTTGTTTTCTTATCCATTCATCTACTTTATCTTTCAGTTGGAGCACTTAATTCTTTTCCATTTGAGGTGCTTATTGATA
Source organism: Pteropus vampyrus (assembly GCF_000151845.1). NCBI lineage: Eukaryota > Metazoa > Chordata > Mammalia > Chiroptera > Pteropodidae > Pteropus > Pteropus vampyrus. Next base: position 3,350,579 of record NW_011888873.1, on the reverse strand, counting down.
GGAATGTAGTTGTCACCATTCTTTATTCCTGTTTTTGATACATGGTTTTTCTTCTTAAAGAAGTCCCTTCAACCTTTCCTGTAATACTGGCTTGGTGGTGATAAATTCCTTTAGCTTATTTTTGTCTGGGAAGCTTTTTATCTGTCCTTCAACTCTAAATGATAGCTTGGCTGGATAAAGTATCCTTGGTTGTAGATCCCAGGTCTTCATCACGTCAAATATTTTGTGCCAAGTCCTTCTGTCCTGAATAGTTTCTTTTGAGAAATCAGCTGCCAGTCTTATGGGTGTTCCTTTATAGGTAACTATCTGCTTTTCTCTTGCCACTTTTAATATTCTTTCTTTGTATTTAAACTTTGGCATTTTAATTATGGTGTGTCTTGGTGTAGGCCTCTTTGGATCCCTGGTTTTTGGGGTTCTCTGAGCTTCCTGGGGTTTTATGTCCACTTCCTTCACCAGGTTAGGGAAGTTTTCCATCATTATTTCTTCAAACAGCTGTTCAACATCTTGATTTTCTTCAGGTACGCCGATCAGACGGATATTTGGACTCTTAATAGCGTCCCATGTGTTCCTTAAATTATTTTTATGGTCTTGGCATCTTTTTTTATGCCATTCTGATTGAGCGTCTTTAGCTTTCCCTTGCTCTTCAGTATATTGATTATTTTGAGCTATACGTGCTTGGAAAACAGCAAATGCAGGGAGAGGTTTTCTCTGAGCTCCCCTTATCTGCCTAAGGACAGATCCTCCAAAAGGAACTAGTTGTCCTAAATCCCCTCATGAGGAGTTTCATCAGCCAGGGAATATTGACTCTTATTAAAGGAGAGGAGACTGGAAGTGAACCCCATACCCAGACAAACATTGTCACAGTCACATCTTATGTCTGTTCTTCTATGGACCCATTCATCTTTCTCAAAAATCATTTACTCTTTCCTAAGAGGCCTACATTCCCCCTTTCCTATTAAGATGATATTTAAGCGTATGTTTAAGCCACCTTAGAGAATGATGCATTTTTTCCCTGAGTATCTCCATGTGTATGCATGAGGTATGCATGTTAATAAACTTCTATTTTCCTCTTCTTAAAAAAATGCTTTCTAACTTTTCTAACTTCTTTACGATTTCTCATATGACCGTGTTGCTTAATTTTTAAATAGTTTAGAATTTTATTATCTTTTATTACTGATTTCAGCTTAATTTCACTGTATTTTTCAATTCTTAAATTTCTCTTTGATTGTTTTTTGTTTCCGGTTACTTGCCCAAATTTCGACCATTGACATATAATTTTTAAATAAAATAATCACAGTTACTTTTTAAATTTCATGCCTTGATTTTGTAACATCTAGATTTCCTATATGTTGGAATCTTCAGTATGATCTGAAGAATGATTTTGATTTTTGGTCAATATTTGACTTCTTACAGCTGCTTACTTTTTTATTAAGAGCCATGTGTTATGTATGAAAAAGTATAAAGATAATTTGAGGTTTTGGATGATCTTGTCATCCTTCAGCGAGAATTTAGTTTTTAACTTCTTGTAGGGAGTTAGGCCAGGGGTAGGTAATTTAATTCAATCAGTGTTTGGGATCTGAAATCTGGATTTCATTCCTTTGGTAAGAGTGAGCCTATTTCCAGTTTACCCTTCCTCTTAGGGCAAAAGCTCTTCAGAATCCCAGCCAAACCCCTGTGCTGGTTCATGAGGGCCCCACATGCTTGATGGAGACTGCACTCCAGATTTCTCCCAAGCGGCTCAGCTTTATGGGACTGCCGGTTCGTATCTCAGGGCTCCCAGCCACTACATTCTCCCAACTTTTCATTGTCTGTTGCATATGCAAATGCCTCAAAAGGGAAAACAGTGCCCAGTCTGGATCATGACTATGGGCTTCCTTTATCTTTTGGGTCTTTAATACAGATTCTTGCTGCCTTGGTAGTTTGCCAGTGTTTTCAAATAGATGTTTTGTTTGTTTTTTTCTCATAACTTTTCTACTTGTTCTCAGAAAAAGAGTGTAAAAAATGTTTGTTTATACTTTGTGGAAGTTAAACCTCTCCTCAGTTTGGATTTCTGGGTTAAATTTCGGGAGGCGTTGATAGAAGCGTTCTGTGTCTTTTTACTATAAACATCTTCCTGTGCACCACAGACCCTGTACTCTTTCACTCCACCCATATTTCTCTGTACATTTCTCAAGAGTATCTTGTGATGGTTTGTCAAATGCCTCGTTGCCGTGTTTCTGTTCTATGTCCACATTTCTATGATCGACTAGGCTAGATACCTTATCTGAAAAGGGGAAATGAAGATATTTTGTCAAAACTTACTCTTAATAAACCTCAGGACT
>NW_011888873.1:3337068-3348208 GCF_000151845.1 Pteropus vampyrus | reverse complement strand
TGGACTTCTTACAGCTGCTTACTTTTTTATTAAGAGCCATGTGTTATGTATGAAAAAGTATAAAGATAATTTGAGGTTTTGGATGATCTTGTCATCCTTCAGCGAGAATTTAGTTTTTAACTTCTTGTAGGGAGTTAGGCCAGGGGTAGGTAATTTAATTCAATCAGTGTTTGGGATCTGAAATCTGGATTTCATTCCTTTTGTAAGAGTGAGCCTATTTCCAGTTTACCCTTCCTCTTAGGGCAAAAGCTCTTCAGAATCCCAGCCAAACCCCTGTGCTGGTTCATGAGGGCCCCACATGCTTGATGGAGACTGCACTCCAGATTTCTCCCAAGCGGCTCAGCTTTATGGGACTGCCGGTTCGTATCTCAGGGCTCCCAGCCACTACATTCTCCCAACTTTTCATTGTCTGTTGCATATGCAAATGCCTCAAAAGGGAAAACAGTGCCCAGTCTGGATCATGACTATGGGCTTCCTTTATCTTTTGGGTCTTTAATACAGATTCTTGCTGCCTTGGTAGTTTGCCAGTGTTTTCAAATAGATGTTTTGTTTGTTTTTTTCTCATAACTTTTCTACTTGTTCTCAGAAAAAGAGTGTAAAAAATGTTTGTTTATACTTTGTGGAAGTTAAACCTCTCCTCAGTTTGGATTTCTGGGTTAAATTTCGGGAGGCGTTGATAGAAGCGTTCTGTGTCTTTTTACTATAAACATCTTCCTGTGCACCACAGACCCTGTACTCTTTCACTCCACCCATATTTCTCTGTACATTTCTCAAGAGTATCTTGTGATGGTTTGTCAAATGCCTCGTTGCCGTGTTTCTGTTCTATGTCCACATTTCTATGATCGACTAGGCTAGATACCTTATCTGAAAAGGGGAAATGAAGATATTTTGTCAAAACTTACTCTTAATAAACCTCAGGACTTACTTGAGCTGCGCGTTTCTCAGGAAGTTATTACTTGCCATTATTGTCCTTTGAAATTTTAACCATTTTTCACAGTACTTATCTTTGGAAGACACATTGTAAATCCCCCTTTAGGAAAGATGCAAACTAAGGAAGAGAATTAAAAACAAAAAATATATAGGCTAGCTCATACAAATAACCATGTAGAAGGAAATGGAGCCCCACCTCAATCCTGGGAAGATCCCAGGAGAGCCCACATGCTCACGCGCCCCAGATCTGGCTCCTAATGCAGCAGAATCTTAGATAAAGCTTATTTTATGCCAGATTTAACATACTCTTACTATCAGAAGCTTGTGTTTCATATATATTGTCACTGCGCGACCACAGAGAATACAGGAGTACCTTCCTCAAGAAGGTCCTTCCATCACTAAGAAGATATAAAACACTTTTAAATAATTAATTAAAAATCAGAAGTGACACTCTCTTCATCTCTTTTATTGGTGCTTGCTTAATACTTTCCGTCAATGTAAATGTCTTTTTAGAAATGCTCCCTTAGCAAATTGGCCCTCATTGCTATTGTGATGTTTTGAGCTGTGTCATGGTTTGAACACTGTGGGATAGATGGTGCACTCTCCCTGCTATTTTGTGCACATTTTGGCCAAGTACCACTTTCAGAATGCCCCGACCATTCAGAAGTGGTTGAGTAACTTGGCAGAGTCTCATGGAATTTGATAAACTGGCCTTTCTTGGCTCGTCTACCCCATAAGAATCCCTGTGTGTACCAATAGTCCCTTTCACAAATTAATGCCATAGAAATAGTAACTCAGGAATGAACTAATTCTTTATCATTTTGGTGTCTTGGAGTACCTGCCAGCATTTTGGGTTATAGTAACAATTTTTTAGGCAGAGCCAAACGCTAACTTCATATTTCATTGTTTTGATGCAACAGTATTAGCAGGGGTCAAGTATTTGAGAACCATCTGTCTAAAACATCTGTTTTATATTATTTTATATTATGGTCATAGGTATTGATGATCATTGGGTTTCAGTTTCCTCCTTGGTCAAATGGAATAAAGATAACTTCTTGGCATCTTATTTCTAGTTGTTCGAAATAGTGAAATGAATAAATTAATGCTTTTTTTTATTAATATACCGTAACTTTTTAAGGTAATGTTTGGAGAGAAATATAAAATTTTTACTGCAAAATTTATTATTTATTCATAATAGAGACTTAAACCATAGTCATCTTGGAGTAGGGAATGGAATATCTCATACAAACTAAAACTTAAATTCAACTAATGTTTTTAAAAATATATATCCCAAATTACAAATAGTTGAGGTTTGATGAAAATTTGGTGGAGAAAATGTTCAGTGAATTTGATTAAGGTTTTTACTACTATTTTTTTTATTAAACCAAAATAAAGTATTAGAAGTGTAAAAGAATCCTCAGAAATACCAATGCATTTAAGAAATTTATTGAGCACCATAGCATATCCTCTGATCCAACTTTTAATTTTGTAAAAAAAAGAGAGAGAAAGAGAGAACAAAGGCTCCTTTGGTTAAATTATTTGTACTCTACACACATGGCTGGTTAGTGTGCACTGTTATTAATAATAATGTACTATGGTCTCAAATATATTCACTCACACCTTGTTAGTATGAATTCACTTTGAATTAATTTTAGCAATGGTGATGGACTTAGAAAAGTTATCTATAATCTGTAAACTTGGGCACAGATTTAAAAGAATGGCAGTTGAATTTAAGGTTTAGTTTATAACTGTGAATAGAGTTAACTCAAGTGTACATCAAATTAAGACACTTTAACCACTGATATAACTATCATACAAAAATCATAACAGTATGCTTCGAAAGAAAAGAAATATGCCTTCTGAGAATGTAAATTGCTACAAACAAGGTTTATCTCTTGACTAGACATGAGAGAGATGTTTTTACTTGCACTACATTTAAATCTTAGTTTACATCCCAAATTCTTTCAGCTGTGACTTACCTGATTTCAGGGTATTGAAGGAGATAAAGCAATACTAATGCGCAGCACCAAACCGTGCATTAGGTTTGGTTAATCTTCTTTTAGGATGTTTGGAACTGAATTTCTGTAGTGGTTGGTGTGGGTTAGAAAATAGTAAACCAGTCTTAGTGAATTTTGAATGAAATGAAGAATGATAATGACTCACAGTCACTAAAGAAAAGAGAGCAAGACTAAAAGAGAAAATGAGAGAGAGACTAATGCAAGAACTGGTGTTGTCTCTATTACGATATGCTAGTAACTTGAAATAATTAAAATTCATAGCCCACTAGTGCTTTTTTTCAAAATGCATGCTCAGACCTTGAGTAGAGAAAACTATAACACTTTAATCACATTTATTGATTTCGTAATGTTTTGTTTCTTTCTAATGATTTTCATCTCCTTTCTGTCTTTGAAGGGGATCATACTGTAGACCAAATAATATATATATGCTTCAAAAGAAATTCTTCTACGACACTGTGTTGTTGGGGAGGGGATATTTAGTTTTTCCTCACCTAGATTAACTGTGATATCAATCTCTCTGGCTGTGACTTCTAGTTTTGTCCATCTTAATTCATAAACACCCTTAATGCTCATAGCATTTTACAAAATTAAATGCTTTGTACTTCTCCCATGAGAGACTATACAGTTTAAGCAGACAAGAATAGGAAAATAATGATTCATAAATGATCGATTTTAAATGATTCTATAAAGCCTGCAGAAGTCATTCTCTCATTTTTTTTAAACGGCTATATGAAACTGTATGAGGTAAAGATATTATAATGAATACATTCAAACTACACTTTCTAATATTTCAATACCTTTTCTTGACATATACTCAATAAATACATTGGCTTAATGTGTTCTCATTAAATTTTGGGAGAATCACTCTCCTGAGGCCATGACAATGAAGTCGTGAGAGATAAAAACATCTATTTATACTACATACATTTTGCAATCTTCGGCATTTTCATGTACATATTTATTTCTAGAGTCGAAGGTGGTAGACATAGTACTACAGCTTCTACTTAATCAAAGAACCAGAATCTGAGAGAGCTCCTTCAAGATATAGAGAAATAGAATTGTATGATTTGAGAATAGTCACTTGGATCCCAAATTTAGATACTGTGCCTATAGAGAGAGAAAAAAAGATTGATGAAACAGGTCCAACAGGGAGTCTGCCTAAAATTCAGATATTCTGCCTAATCATGTTGGAATCACATCGGTATCTTTTAAAATATTCACTACCTTCTGATTTTGCCTAGGAAGGATTAACTGTTATAGGAATTGTCCTTTAACAACAGACAATTAAAAAACTGGAGAAACTCTGTAAAACAACTGTTTTCAGACATTGGCTAACAGGCAGTAGAATACTAGTTTCTAACTGAAGGGAAATGGGAGGTGAGCCCTGAGATCGTACCATCTTCAGTGCAGGGCACGGGGCTCACCCATAATCCAGTGGCGTGCCTGAGTTGAAGAGACAGAAGACTAGAGTTCAGTGAAGTGGAAGCGTCTAGGATTTGTGGAGCATTTTGGAGAGGAAGGAGCTACAGTGAGAGAGAAAGAGAGCAAGAGCAAGTTCTGGAGATTTTTCACAGGATCTCCTCAAAGAAAACAGCAAGACAAACAGTTCTCAGAGCTTACACAGGGCTGCTAATAGTTCATGTTTCCACCATCCAGAATGGAGGGACCTCGTAAGACATGGAGCATTAGGTAGAGACCTCAGTAGTGGGGCCAAATTAATCCAAGACTAAAGGCTGCTTCAAACATACCCTAACAAAAATTAAAAGCGAACCTTGAATGGACCAAATTGATTTAAAATATTTAACTGAGTGCTACTAGAAAGTCCAGCATTCTTTAAGAGAATAACAATAAAATCCACCAACAACAATGTAAAATACACAGTGTCCAGCAGCCTGTCAAAAACTTCCATGCATGTTGGGAATGGGAGAAGTGGGGAAAAGCAGAAAGAAGGAACTACCAAGGGATAGTGGGAAGCTTTGGGGCAATGATGATATGTTCATCATCTTGATTCTGTTGGTGGTTTCATGGGTATAATATGTCAGCACTTATCACAGTATATAGTTTAAACATATTTATTTCATTAAAAGCCAGTTATACATCAAGGGCCAAATAGTAAAAGCCAGTTATACATTAAAAATTATCAGGCATTCAAAGAGCAAGAAAATATGACTTATAACAAAAAGAAGAAACGACAGCTATGACTTAATTAGCAAACATGTTAAAACATACTACATATATGCTTAAGAATGTACAGGAAAACATGATGAAGAGAGAAATAAAAATGTAAAAGAAGATCAAAATGGAACCTTTACAGATTAAAAATACAATATCAGAAATGAAAAATGCACTGGATGAGAATAGCCTAGATGTTGAATAAAAATCAGTGAATTCGAAGACGTAGGAATAGAAACTATGCAAAATAAATTACACAGATGATAAAAATACTGAGAAAAATTTAACAGCACATCAGTGTCCTATGGTATAGTCTTAAAGGGTCTAATGTATGTGTTAGAGTCCCCAAAACAAGAGCAAGGAGATGGAAATCACAAAAAATATTTGAAGAAATTAAAATTATAAATCTGTAAGTACAGGAAGATATTCCAAATCAGAATAAAAACAAAGAAGATTCATCAGAGTATATCATAATTAAATTGCTGGTAATCAGTGATAAAGAGAAAATATTAAAAGCAGGCATAAAAATTAGACACATTACATACAGAGGAATAAAGATAATAATTACAACGGACTTCTCATGAGAAACCATGCAAGCTCTACAGGACAATGGACTGATATCTTCAGAGTACTAAAAGAAAAATGTCAACGTAGATTGTTATACCTAGTGAAAATTTCTTTCAAAATTGAAAGCAAAAGCACACAACCCAATTCAAAAATGGTGAGGGACTACGATAGACATTTCTCCAAAAAAGATATACAAATTACCAACAAGCATATGAAAAGATGACAAACATTACTAGTCATTAAGAGAATGCAAATCAAAACCGCAATGAGATATACCCATTAGGGTGACTATTATTAAAAAAAAAAAAGAGTGGGAGGGAAGGAAGGAAGGAGAGAGAGAGAGAGAGAGAGCACGCGAGCGAGCGAGCAGGAAGGAAGGGAGACAAGCAGAAAATATTCCCTATGCTGTACTTTACACCCCTGTGACTATTTTGTAACTGACAATTATTACAAATTTTTTAAATGAAGGCAAAATAAAGAATTTTTCCAACAAACAAATGCTGTGAAAATTGATTGCCTGCAGAACTGTAATATATTAAATGTTAAAGGGACTTTCTTCAGACAGATAGAAATGATACTGCATGGAAATTTGGATCTTTATAAAATAATGAAAAATGTAGGTGATAGCAAATAAGTGTGTAAATAGATAATTTCTTAATAATTTAAAATCTCTTTAAATATAATTGCTTATTTAAATCAGAATAAAAATATGTTGTGAGGTTTATAAAATATTTAGAAGTAAAATTTGGGATATCAGAAAGGATAGGAAAATGGAAGGATATTGTCATAAGGCAAACACCCTACTCACAAAGGGATATAATATCATTTGTAGGTAGACTGTATATTTGATAAACTAGAGCAAGAGTGGCCAGATTTTTTCTATAAAGGGCCAAATAGTAACTATTTTAAGTTTCGAAGCTATGGTGAGCAGAATTCTAAGATATTCTCCAGGATCACCCACTTCCCCACCTTCCCCAGTGTACGCACCCTGCATAACCTCTAGGCTGAATATGATGGATTTTACTCCTGTGATTGAGTTCTTCTGTATGGCACAGCTAACTTAGAGATGGAGAGATCATCTTGGTGGGCTGAAGGTATCACAGGAGCCATTTAAAAGCAGAGTATTTCTCTGGCTGATTGTAGAGGAGGAAGTAAGATGTTCGAAATAAAGAAGCTTTCGTGCACCATTTCTATACTAAAGATGGAGAAAGCCACACAGAAAGGACCTAAGTGACCTTTGCTCTTAGCCAGCCAGGAAGCCAAATCGTTTTCCTACCTAGAGCCACAACAGTTGAATTTTGCCAACAACAAGAATGTAGTTGACAGTGGATTCCCCCCAGAGCCTCCACATGAGAACTCAGCCTGGCTGACACCTCCATTTCAGTTTTGTGATACCTTGAGGAGAGAACCCAGCCAGTCCTTGTGAGCTATTAAATGAATGTAATTTTAAGCTGCTAATTTTGTGATAATTTATTCAGCCACAACAGAAAACTGATGTAGCAGGCCACATACAGTCTCCGTCAGATTTTTTCCATTTTTTGGGGGGAACATCATCAGAAACATGAAAACTGTTCTTAACTCATGATCCATGAAAAATTAGGCCACAAGCTTGATTTGATCCACAAGCTGTCATTTGCTGATCCCTGCCCTAGAGTAACCACTAAGAAAATGCAGGGGTATTACCAATAGTGGAGATAAAATAGAATCATTAAAAAAAAAAAAAAAAAAAAGTTAATCCAAAAAGAGGTAGGAATAGAGATAGAAAGGATAAAAGAATATGTGACAGTTAGGAAACAAATATAAAAATAGTAGATTTAAACCCGATTATATCCATAATTACATTAAGTGTAAAAGGTCTAAATGCTTCAATTAAAAGGCAGAAATTATCAGAATAGTTAAAATAAGAACCAACTCTGTGATGGTTACATCAGATCTATTTTAAATATAAAGACACAGGTTGAAAATTAAGGGAATAAAAAATATATACCTTGAAAATACAAATGGCAAAGAAAGTTGCAGTTGCCACATTAATATCAAGTAAACTTTAGAACAAGGATATTATTATTAGGGATTTTCTGTTAACAAATAACTCAGTTCATCATGGGACATAATGATGTATACACATAACCCTAAAGATATAAATACATAATGACAGAGCTTCAAATACCTGAAGTAAATACCAGTAGCATTGAAAGGAGAAGTTCAAATTTACAATTACAGTCAGATGTATCAACACTCCTCTCTCGGTAACTGATAGAATATACAGATAAAATCAGCACAGTTGTTGAATTGCAAACAATATCATCAACCAACCTGATCAAATTAACATTTGCAGATCATGCTATCTAAAGACGGCAAAGTACGTATTATTTTCAAGTGCACCTGCAATATTCACAAAGGAGATCTTAAATGAGGCTATGCTGAGTCCTATGGCAACTTACTGATTTATTTTAATTGTGGAGATCTAGCATTGACTTTCCATATTTTTATCTATTATTTGTATCTCAGGGTAGTATATTTCATAAATGTTTCATATAATTTTTCTCAGTGACATTTTTTTCCTTCCTATTGTTAACCAAAGTTTGGACTTTTTAAACAATGTTGTATTCAACATTGTTTCTAATGACAGTTCACTTATTAGACATCACAAATGTTTCTAACAGCATCTGGGATTCTTTTTTCCTCTATTCTTTAGTAAAGTCAAAAACAATTTTTTTTTGTCATTAATCCTGTGACTATCTGGAGCTAATTTCTCATTTTTCTTAAAGGTGAGGGTATTTAGTGATGTGGAAGCAGCAGTGAAGAGAATGCTTTCCAGAAGGAGCATTTTGACAGTTGCCCTTTATTGGCTTGCTCAGGAGCTCCCAGCAAGACAATAGAGATCATGGTAAATGGAAGATATTCAGTAGTAAAATGTCATTTTGCTCGTTATGGCGTTAATGTTGCCAGGTTCACTTTTAGGGCAAACTTATGAAACCTGCCTGTCTTGGAAAGATCTTGTGGATCTTTCCAAGGTCCACAGGTTTCTGGAATTTACCTTTCCTTCGTTGTCATCTTCTTTCTTTTGCTAAAATGAAATTTATTACAGTAGGATTGTAGGAAATGATAAGAAGCTCTGTGATTTACAGTTTTACTTATCACACTTAATCATGGCATCTCCTGATTTTCAGAAATAACATTAAAATCACTTTAAGATATCAGCTGCTTTACTGTAGTCAGTGTAGAAAGAAGGAAATGTGCAGAAGTCATGGCTCTCTTGTCTCCAGTTTGGTCCTCTGGGTTTTGAGATTTGATTACATAGATATAGGCCTGTACAGTGAGATGATTGGCTATGGCCAGTAGGTAAAGAGAAAAAAAACACAGGTTCTAGGGCTTGTGGGGATATTCAGATCTTCAGTTTGAGTGGGATATAGGAATAATAAAGTTTCTAAGGTAAAATAAAGGCTGTAGATTTTATTTCAGTCATTTTGCTACAATTCTACATTGTCTTTCATCTTCTATGTATTATCATGCCATTAATAACCAAAACTTTTATAATCATAGCTCTAAAAAAATTCTCCTTGGTTCTAGACTGCTCTCTGCTGCTCAATAGGAATGAAACCTTCAGCAGATTACTTATTCTCTTTAGGTCTGAGATTCCTCACCTATTAAATAAAAATTAAACTGTATCTATCTAAGAGAAGAGTTGTGAGGATTGAAATAGCTATTTAGGCGAGTGGATTAAGCATGGCAGCGTGAGAGACGTCCCCAGATCTCTCTCCTTGAAACAACAATAAGCTGAACACCTGAAACACAACAAAAAATACCCAAACTGCACACCAGGATGTCTGAGTGTGGGATCTGCGCATAAGAGCTACTACAGGTCAGAACCCCGAGTGTCAGACGGTGGACTGGGAGAAACAAAGAAGCTGCCTCTTGCAATCTGAGCTCCCTGTAGAAGGAGGGAGGAGGGAGAAGGAGCAGAGAGTTCCCTGAACAGCCCTGCTTTAGAGAGCTGTGAGCTCCACGCAGCCAGCGTCAGTGCCCAATCATCAGGGCAGAAGGCAGAGAAACAGGGATGGCAGAAAAGCGGGGATGGCAGAGAAACAACGGTTGGTTTTTACCAGCCACGGTTGCAAAACTGAGGCTGAGCTGCAGCCTCCAACCCCCAACCCAGAGAGCCCCTCCCCCAATACCCTCTGAGACAGGACGCCATAGAGCCCCAGGGGAATCTGAGCAAATGCTACCAGAACTGTCTGTCACTAACACTGGCGGGAACTGAGACTGAGGGTAGCAAGGATGATTAAACATCCATAAGGAGGAAAAAAAAACATTATTAAGACTTTATATAAAGCAGAGATCCAAGAGGCTTAGACGCCACCTACTGGAAACCAAGAGAAAAACACCTTATTTGCAACAGGTTGGGACCATTATATAATAAATCGTCTTTCTGGGGAAAAAAAAGCAGAACATACTTCCATTAATGCCCAGAGGAGAAGTAGTCCATTAAACACTATGAACAACCAAGGTGACAAGGCATCTCAGGAAAAAAAAAAAGAGAAAAGTCTCCAGAAAATAAGCTTACAGACATAGAAATATGTGAATTAAATAACAGAGAATTCAGGATGATACTTCTGAAAAAACTCAGTGAGATCCGGAACAAATCATATCAACAATTTCAGGAACTGAAAAAATAACTAGTTGAGTAGAATGAGTTCTTTAGCAAGGAGATTGAACCCCTCAAAAAGAACCGAATAGACCTTCTGGAGAGAAAGAACACACTGCAAGAGTTGAAAAATCAAATAACAAGCTTGGGAAATAGAGTCGACCAAATGGAGAAAAGGATCAGCGATATCGAAGACAGAAATCTAGAAATAAATCAGAAGGAAGAAGAGAGAAACCAAAGACTGAAAAATAATGAAAGAGAAATACAAGAACTAGCTGATACTGTCAGAAGAGGAAACATAATGGGCATTCTCGAAGGGGAGGAAAAGGAGCAGGGATTAGAAAGCATTTTCAGACAAATAGTTGACAAAAATTTCCCAAATCTAAGGCATGAGCTGGAGCTTGGAATTCAAGAAGTCAATAGAACACTCAATTATCTCAACCCAGAAAGGCCTTCACCAAGACACAAAGTATTAAAATTATCAAAAATCAACAACAAAGAGAATTCTCAGGGCAGCCAGGGGAAAGAAGACGGTAACCTACTAGATTATCGTCGGACTTCTCAGCACAAACCCTACAAGCAAGAAAGGAGTGGAATCAAATATTCAAACTATTGAATGAAAGCAACTACCAGCCTAGAATAATGTATCCAGCTAAGCCCTCCTTTAGATATGAAGGAAAAATAAAGATTTTCCAGACATACAAAAATTGAGGGAATTCTCCACTACGAGGCCTGCACTACAGAAAATACCGAAAGAGGTCAGCTCACCTAAAACAAAATGACCAAAAAAAAAAAAAAAAAAAAAAAA
>NW_011888873.1:3333913-3335243 GCF_000151845.1 Pteropus vampyrus | reverse complement strand
GAGGCAATACTTCCCAACTCATTTTATGAGGCCAATATTACCTTGATACAAAAACCTGGTCAAGATAACACACAAAAAAAACTACAGACCAATAACTCTCATGAACACAGATGCAAAAATCCTGAATAAGATACTAGCGAACCAAATACCGCAATATATTAAAAAGATTATACACCACGATCAAGTGGGCTTCATCCCAGGGGCACAGGGATGGTTCAACATATGTAAATCAATTAATGTGATACACCACATAAACAAATTAAAAAATAAGAATCATATGATCATATCAATAGATGCAGAAAAAGCCTTTGACAAGATACAGCACCCATTTATGATCAAAACACTTAACAAAATCAGTATAGAAGGAAAGTACCTTAACATAAGAAAGGCCATATATGTTAAGCCCTCAGCCAACATTATACTTAATGGTGAAAAACTAAAAACCTTCCCTCTAAGATCAGGAACAAGGCAAGGTTGTCCACTATCACCACTTTTATTCAATATAACATTGTAGGTCCTAGTAAGTGCAGTCAGACAAGAGAAAGATATAAAAGGCATCCAAATAGGAAACAAAGAAGTTAAATTGTCTCTATTTGTGAATGACATGATTCTCTATATAGAAAACCTTAAAGACTCCACACAAACACTACTAGAAACAAGCAAATGCAGTAAAGTCTCTGGATACAAAATCAATGTTCGAAAATCCATAGCGTTCCAATACTCATAACAAAATGTCAGAAAAAAAGAAGTGGAAAAAACAATTCCTTTTGCTATTACAACAACAACAACAAAAATAAAATATCTAGGGATAAATCTAACAAAACATGTGAAGGACCTTATAATGAAAACTATATAACCCTATTAAATAAAATCAAAGAAGATTCAAAGAAATGTAAAGATATTTCATGTTCTTGGATTGGAGGAATCAACATAGTTAAAATCACCTTATTACCTAAAGCATTATACGGATTTAATGTAATCCCCATCAAAACCCCATTGACATTTCTTAAAGAAATAGAACAAAAAATCATCAGATTTGTATGGAAGCACAAAAAAAACCAAATTGCCAAAGCCATCCTGAAAAAAAAACGAGGCTGGAGGCATCACTCTTCCCAAATTCAAATTATACTACAAAGCGACAGTAATCAAAACGGCATGATATTGGCAGAAAAATAGACATACAGACAAGTGGAACAGAATCGGGAATCCAGAAATAAACCCATATTTATGTGGGCAAATAATTTTCGACAAAAATGCCAAAAACATACATTGGAGAAAAGAAAGCCTCTTCAATAAGTGATGCTGGGAAAACTGGAAAGCCACCTGCAAA
>NW_011888873.1:3327928-3332948 GCF_000151845.1 Pteropus vampyrus | reverse complement strand
TATAGTATGAAAAAAATAAACTGGCATTAAAAAAAATAGCTATTTATATGTAGCACAATATCTGGAATACATAAAGTGCTCCTGAATTTTAGCTCATTATTGCTTCCTAGTAGAGTCCACATTGTGGTAAATTTGCAAGTCAGCATTAATTTAATCCTTTAGCTGGGATCTAAGGACATTTGTTTTTACATTCTGTGTCCTACATTTCAGGCTGGGTAGGAGAATGGAAGCGTAGAAGTAGTGATCCTCTAATAGCTAACAGTGTCAAATGGTTCTCCAAGAAGAAAGGCTGTTGAAATAATTAAGACCATAGTTTTAACACCAGGAGCAATTAGAAATAATGTCTAGTTGGAAATAATATTTTTTTTCATTTGTCAATATAATAGAATCAGACTTTTTTATACCTAACAAAATAGAATGCAATATTGATATTCCAGAGCTGAGAATCATTCAGCTAATCCACTAAGCAGAACCTCTAAAATAAAAACAGTAGCTTACAACTAACTTTAGGTAAAGTAAATAATGCGGAAGAAAACAAAACAAAGGTTAGCTTTCTCTATAACTATCACTCAACATACAATAAAATGTCACATCACTTAAAGAGAGGAGGTCTGAATTGTCAAATGTTAATTTTAGATTTTAATTAATTTCTGAAAAAAATTGGTGTGTCATCACAGCCCAAATGATTTTAAGTAGAATGTTATTTGTTGTCAGTGAGATATACTAATTATTTTAATTCATTTCTAAGTAGGCTATCACTATTTTTTTTATCAACTGTGTTTTCAAAGGTAAAGACAGGTTTCAGCCCAGCTGTTTGAGTTGCTATTGATTTTTGGATTAACTATTGTTGTTTTAAAATAAAATGTTATAATCTTTTTTGGTAAAATGCTCTTGGGAGTACCGTCAGAAGTAAAAGTACATCTGAAATGAGCTATTGATTACTGATGGCTCTTTGACATGATAACAGTCTAATGCTAAAACTGAAATGTCTTCACCATACACTGTGAATGAGGTCAGCCCTTATCCCCAGCCCTTTCCTCCTTAGGATTCCATCGTTTATACTTCTTTGTAGTTATCAATCTGGCCTTGCAGGACAATTATTTGTATTTTCTTTCCCTAATAAAATACAAATGCTGTAAGGCACAAACTGGCAAACACTCAGATAAATTATTAAATATTTACTATATCCACAGTATTGTGCCTTATACAGCACTTGTCCTTGTCATTTTATTACTCATAGTGCCTGGATTTCCTCTTGACTCTTTTTCTCTTACATTCCATGACGCTCTATTTTTTGCCTCTAACTTTTCTTGCTGCTATTTCATGGTGTATTTTGCCTCTTCCTTTAGTAGATTTCTGAATATGAAGATGGCCAAGGTGTGTTTCTGAACTCTCTCCTCTTTTCAATACTCACGTGCTCTGAGTGATCCCATTTATTCTCATTCATTTAAAATATCATCTTTATGTCAATGACTCTGAATTTAGTATCTCTCTTACAGACACGTCTTCTAAACATCAGAGTCTACATATTCCAATTGCCTTTGAAGTTTCGTTGGTATCAGCAAAATATCTTAAAGAAAATCCTGATCTTTCCCCCCAAATCTGGTCCCACTCTTTAGGAAAGCACCAGCATGCGCCCAATTGGCAAGCCAAGCTCTGCGAAGTGATCTTTGGTACATATTTTCCCTTATCCTCCCTCCACATTGAATCCTTCATCAAGTCCCGTTGATTCTACCTCCAAAATATCATCTTCCTCTGGGCCCTCCTCTCTATAGCCCTGCCTTTATGCCAACTCACAGTACAGGTACCTCTTTTGGCCACTCTGGTCCAATCACCAGAGTCATCACAGTGGTCTTTTAAAATCTTAAAGCAGATCACACTTTGAAAATCCCTCCTTGATTCTTATTTTCTTAAGATAAGATTTAGAAATCCTCAACATGGCTTCAGACTCCACATAATCAGGCCTTCTTTTCTAGTTCCTATCTCATGCTACATACCACCTCTGTAATCCAGCGACAATAGCATTTTTTCGAATCCCAGAGATTTGATGAGTTTCCCCCTGCCACAGATTAGGGTTTTGAGAACCCCCTTTCTACCAAGTGAAGTCCCACTAATCCCGTCAGTTTAACATCATTTCCTCAGACAGGCTTTATCCAACCCCCTTTTATATCTTGAAGTATCCTGAACTTTTCCTTTATCTCACCTATGGTAATTGGCAAGCTTTATTTCATTCGATGATTATTTGCTCAATATCTGGCTCCCCATTGTTCAAAAAAAACTACTGAGGGCAAAGATCATGTCTGTTTCGTTCACACTTCAGACCCAGGACCTGCCACATAGTGGAAAGTCAATAAATATTTGTGGAATGTGTAAAATAAATAGGAAATAAATGTTCAAAAGCACATTGAAATACCATATAATAGAATGTGCTTAAAATTTCAGGCTATAACTTAACATACAGAAATAAGTTTCTGATAGCCATGTGAAGAACCCTAGTTTGTGACTAAACCAAGTGTTAGCTGTTCTTCTGACCTATCGAATTTTAGTATTGTTATTACCAAAGAATATATTTGGCAATAGGAAAAAAATATTTTTTATCAGTTTGACATTAGATATTCATTGATCACCTACTGTTTGCGTGGTATTGTTCTAGAAGTTTGGAATATAGCTGGTGTGATGCAGCTTACTTTCCCATGGGAGACAGACAGTAAACAAGTACACAGAAAATTTCAGCTCTTGAAAAATACTATGAACAAATAAAACAGAGTAATGACATGGGTAGGGTGGTTAGAGAAGTCCTATTCGAAAAGTAACATGTGAGCTGAGACCTGAGTGACAAGGAATTGAGTATAGAAGACCGGAGGGAGAAGTCTTCTGGCACATGCAGAAGCACTGAGGCACTGAGACATCTTTGAGAAGCAGAGTTGTGCTCGGTGGTCCTGACGCCTAGCAAAGGAAGGATGAGTACAAGCTTCTAGAGTCACAGATATCTTGGCTTAAAGTCTGACTCTCCCTTTACTTGCTATTTATTACAAAATGGGCGTAACAGACATGTTGCTAAATAAAATGAGGGTAAATATTAGTAATAATGTACATCAGTGATAATTTAAACATAATTTATCTATCCTTCATTTAATTTATGTCAGGGAGAGACTAGTAAAGTGAATGTTCAACCAAGGGCTGTGTTTATGCGTTTAATAGTTTACTAATGGATTATATTTTAAAACAGTGTTGCTAATTATTTACAAACATTCATATTTACATTGATTTCTCACAAAAGGTTAAAAAGCTGAAGAGGGAACTCTCGCAGATGAAGCAAGAATTGCTCTATAAAGAACAAGGCTTTGAAACATTGCAACAGTGAGTATAAAAATGCCGAAATTGATTTTAGAGTAATTCAAAGCCCACTAACTAATACAAAGAAAATAGAAGTTCAGATTAAATAAGAGATTTCTCAAAGAAACATAAAGTAAAAATCTCAAAGTTCTGAACCAAAAACCTAAAAAGCAATCAACCAACAAACAAAAAGCTTGGGAAAATCTATATACATTGAAAAGGTCCGAAGTTTTTATTAATCTTTGGAAATCCAAAGAAACCAAAGTGAAAAACTTTACTTTGTCTCCTGGGCACCTGCCAGCTGCTCCAAGATCGAAGGGTGTGTGAGGCTGAGACTGGGCACAGAAGTACCTCTCCATGCTCTTCCCCAGGGCGGCACTGAATGCACCTCCTCTTGCTGCCCTAGGCATGGGCTGGAGGTGTCCCTCAGCCTCTGTCAGCCCCAGCCATGACCCAGAGTTGAACCGAGACTGATCTCAGAGGGTGAGTTGGGATTGTCAGCAGAGAAGCTTGAGTGAGTCCCTCACTTCCAGGTGCCTTCTGTCCTTCCCAGTTCTATGCTGAAGTCTCATAGGCCGTTGGCATAGCTCTGGCTGGGCCAGGTTAAATGAAGGTGTAGATGACAGAGGGTTGCAGGATCTGGAAACCCCTACCCCACTGCCAGTCCCTGGAAGTCGCTGTACTCCCCACTAAGAGGCCTGGCCTAACTAAACCCTGACAGGCTCACCAAGACTCCCCACCTCTCACAGTCCCCACCCCCAGGGGCGCTGATGCAAGGGAGGAAGCTGATGGTTTTCACAGATACATGACCAGAAGGCGGTATCCTTTGAAAGGACTTCAACTGCTTTTGACTTCCCTCCTCTGTGATGCAGGGCTCTGTGCCACCAATTGTGGTGCAGTATTTATAGGGATTTCCCTGATCCGTCTTGTGTTCTTCTCCGCATCTCCTTCAGTAGCAATCCAGGGCAGCAATGCGTCACCCCTTTTAAAGATCCTATATGTTTGCTGGCCAGGCAGACATAAGCTGTTTGTTCTGTATGTTTGTTTGGATGATGAATTATATCTCAAGACATCCAGTCACTACCCTTGACCACCAGTCATGTGACTTTAGTTTCAGATATTGATTTAATGGCTCACTCTTCTGTTTTGCCTGCTCACCTCATGTAATCTTGATCATGTTATTCTTTCAGATGCTCCCATCCTGGTGTTTCTCTAACCTGACTGCATATTAACATAATCTGAAGAGCTCTTAAAATAACATGTTTCTAGTCCTCCACCCCAGGTGTATTTTATGACTCCCCATGTAGTTCTTAAGCAGTGCTATGTTCTCAGAACTTCAGTTGGTTGCAGAGCTCCCCTAAAAACTGAGCAGACCGAGAATGACACAGATGTGTTATTTAGTAATTGTATGTCAACATAAAGGAGGGCTTTGCGGCAGGAGTGGAGAGAGAAAACAAATTTTAAAGAGCACCACAAAATGCTTAGCCATTCGTTAAACATTTTTGAGGCACGTGAAATTATAACTCATGTCACCACCCGGGATTAAAGGTTAGCCAAACTTGCTGTTTTTGTTATATTGATATAACAATGCCGTATTGTTTCAAAGCAGTTTGCTTACAAGCAGTTTTTATAGGAATCTAAGGCATGTTTAAGAATCTGTCAATAACATTCCACAAGAAAACAA
>NW_011888873.1:3316151-3327878 GCF_000151845.1 Pteropus vampyrus | reverse complement strand
GTGAGTTGGGATTGTCAGCAGAGAAGCTTGAGTGAGTCCCTCACTTCCAGGTGCCTTCTGTCCTTCCCAGTTCTATGCTGAAGTCTCATAGGCCGTTGGCATAGCTCTGGCTGGGCCAGGTTAAATGAAGGTGTAGATGACAGAGGGTTGCAGGATCTGGAAACCCCTACCCCACTGCCAGTCCCTGGAAGTCGCTGTACTCCCCACTAAGAGGCCTGGCCTAACTAAACCCTGACAGGCTCACGAAGACTCCCCACCTCTCACAGTCCCCACCCCCAGGGGCGCTGATGCAAGGGAGGAAGCTGATGGTTTTCACAGATACATGACCAGAAGGCGGTATCCTTTGAAAGGACTTCAACTGCTTTTGACTTCCCTCCTCTGTGATGCAGGGCTCTGTGCCACCAATTGTGGTGCAGTATTTATAGGGATTTCCCTGATCCGTCTTGTGTTCTTCTCCGCATCTCCTTCAGTAGCAATCCAGGGCAGCAATGCGTCACCCCTTTTAAAGATCCTATATGTTTGCTGGCCAGGCAGACATAAGCTGTTTGTTCTGTATGTTTGTTTGGATGATGAATTATATCTCAAGACATCCAGTCACTACCCTTGACCACCAGTCATGTGACTTTAGTTTCAGATATTGATTTAATGGCTCACTCTTCTGTTTTGCCTGCTCACCTCATGTAATCTTGATCATGTTATTCTTTCAGATGCTCCCATCCTGGTGTTTCTCTAACCTGACTGCATATTAACATAATCTGAAGAGCTCTTAAAATAACATGTTTCTAGTCCTCCACCCCAGGTGTATTTTATGACTCCCCATGTAGTTCTTAAGCAGTGCTATGTTCTCAGAACTTCAGTTGGTTGCAGAGCTCCCCTAAAAACTGAGCAGACCGAGAATGACACAGATGTGTTATTTAGTAATTGTATGTCAACATAAAGGAGGGCTTTGCGGCAGGAGTGGAGAGAGAAAACAAATTTTAAAGAGCACCACAAAATGCTTAGCCATTCGTTAAACATTTTTGAGGCACGTGAAATTATAACTCATGTCACCACCCGGGATTAAAGGTTAGCCAAACTTGCTGTTTTTGTTATATTGATATAACAATGCCGTATTGTTTCAAAGCAGTTTGCTTACAAGCAGTTTTTATAGGAATCTAAGGCATGTTTAAGAATCTGTCAATAACATTCCACAAGAAAACAATAGACATTTGTTGTAGGAACTCAGGCATTCTCTTGTAATGATTCTAATTCCTTGAACCAAGAGCAGGAAGATATGATATCTAACATCAGAAGGCCTCTCTTGTCGATCTTAACTATAGACAAAATAAAGCTGTTTTCATTCAAATGTTAACCACCATACGACTATAACATTGAATAATAATTGATTGAACCCAGAGACCATAGTTTTCAAGAAACCACATTCTTGGTACTATAAAGAGACTTTTACATGGGGTATAACAAAAAATATATTTCAGGAAAAGATTTAAATAGAATCCCACTGCAGGCTTTTGCAGTTTTTCACTCATTCACAATAGAATGAAATATTTTTGTTGAATCTGGAATTACAATGTAACTTAAACTCAGCTTTCATTTTACTTGGTATAATAGTTCATACCAGATGAGAGAATGTGGTCTTATTCTCTATGTTATTCATTTCAGTCTTTGGTTCTAAATTTGACTTTGGCCTAAGCAATAGTGTAGCATATGTGTAGATGATACCAGGAATTAACGTATTTCCACTTTGCCACCTCCCGTGTTTAGTCAGCATTTGAAAGGGGGAAATGATGAAACACCCACAAAGCCAAAAGCTTATACAGATTCCATGAAACTTTGGATCTAAGGGTACTTATTTTCCAGGGAAGTCATGTAAATGATAATCTCTTTCAGAAAAGACTAAGTTATATGGAAAAAATTAATTATAGGTTATACATAAACCAAAAAAATTTTTTTTAATTTTAAGGAAAAATATAAAATGGTATTTCTCAAATTAAGAACAAAAACCAAAGTACTTTGTTTTAAAAAATCAGCAAGTAATGCTAATATTTTATTATAGTGTCAGTTAGGATCAAAAAAAAGTAAAAAGGCAGAAGGTGAAAAGTGGAAGAGAAAAAGGAAAAATGTGGAGGTAAAGGGAAAAAAAACAACAACATTTAAAGTAAAAAGATTCAAAGGCGACAGAAGCAGGGAAAGAAAGATCAAAAGGGGCTCCCTGGTGGACGCTGAGACGACACGGCTTGTTCTTGTCATATTCAACATTCAATTGAGCAATGGATACCCAAGAAATTTTCATCTATTTTTAAAGCTCTCTGAAATTTAAATTAGCAGTGTCGAAGTAGTCCTGCTTTTATTTTTAAATGTTACAGTTTGTTTTTGAAAACAGCTCACCTACTTTTTACTTTCAAATGTTAAAGTTGATTTCTAAATTAATTTATTGTACTATTAAATTCTGTAGGTTTTACATAAATGGAAAAGTTATTTGGGCTTTAGAAATTCACCTTGACACAGTTTGAGATTTATGTCACGAAATCTCACAAATTATTATCAAAATAAGTTTTTTGCCTCAACTGACTTTGATATTTAAGGGATTCAATGATTTCATTGATAAATCTCTTCCCAAATAAATGGAATTAACCAATATTCAAAGTACTTCCAGTATTTTTATCAAATCTTCTAAGTGTAATAGTCATAAGAGCCCCAAGCCTAGTCTGTCATTTTAAGGTAGTCACCCTAAGCTAAGTGTTTAGATAATTTAGGAGCTACATTTGCATAAACTTTCTGGCCTCAATTTCTTCATTTGGAGGAAGCGTAACTAAATCTTTAGGGTCTCTTCCCACCCTCAACTCTGTGTGTGTGTGTGTGTGTACGTAATTCAGTTTAATTCAGATTTCATTATTTGTACTTATTATCAAATGACAGAATGTGTTTTATTTTGGGGTTTTTTTTAAGACTTTAATTGCTTGTTCAGCATCATAAAATATTTACTAAAATAGTGCTTGGGGAAATACGTTATCTACACACTGCACTTGTTTTAGTAAACTTTGGAAGCGTGAATAAGATGGCATTGTTTTTTGTTTGATTTTTTTAGATTGTACTCTTTAAGTTGAAATAAATATAAATTATTAAATGTTTTAAACCAAATGAGCTCAGAGCCAGTTTTCCGTGATTTAATAAGTGGCTTTCCTTTGTGGATATGACCAAGAATATGTCTAAGAACTGTTGACCGATGGTGGAGGCATAGCCACACAGCCCCCAGTGAAGCCCAGTTATGTTCATAATGAACCATGGGCAACATAGGTGGTAGGAAGAACCAGGAGAGTGATAGTGAAGAAGTTGTTAAACCATTTTTAAAAAGAATTGGGTAATTTGGTTGGGCCCTTCAAAACAAAGCTATAGGTTACATGAAATCCTCTGACATAGGGTGACCTTGAGAACTATAAAGACATTTGGTAGCAGATCTGCAGGGGTAATATATCAGTCTATTGAAGAGTTCCTTCTTTAGTGTTAGCTGACAAATGAACACGTCTGCCCTTCTACCTTATGCCTAGAATTGAACTCATTTGGCAAGGCAAGCAATTTTATCCCAATACATGGTTCTTACAAAAAAAGAATAAATACTTTTCATATATTTAAAAAGAAATGAGAAACTAATCACAGGATCCAAATATTGTAGGCTATTCACTAGTGTAAATAATAATTACTACCATTTATTAAAAGCCTACCACACTGTAGGCACTCTGCTAGATTTTGCAACAGACATTATGGCAGGTAAAATTAGGCGGCAGTGATGAATCCTGTAGTTCCTGCAGTTGTCCACTTTATTGACACTTCTGTCCTTCTGCTAAATCATTTCCTTATGTCTTTAACCTTTCTCAGGGTGGAGATCAGCATCAGCATGTGAAGAGCTTTGAGTTCTGTCAGCTGCAGGATCACCCAGACAGACTGAAATCAAAAAGACTGAGCCTGAAAATGATTAGAAAGGGACTGGGTATGAGGTGGGGAGTAAAAAGAATCTTAGCTAGAAGTGATTAGAAGAGACAGGAGGAGAAACAATCATTTTGAAAGGATGTCGCTGGTATGTGAGAGTCAAGGAGTAAAACAGCCAACTGAGTCAATCCCAAACCAGTTCCTCCTGTCTGTTTAACTTGTATTCTGTCTTTTTTTTTTTCTTTTTCCTTTTTTCCCCCACTCTTTTAACAGAATTGATAAAAAAATGTCTGGAGGCCAGAGTGGCTATGAACTTAGTGAAGCCAAAGCCATTCTAACCGAACTGAAATCTATCAGAAAGGCTATCAGCTCAGGAGAAAAAGAAAAACAAGATCTGATGCAGGTATGTGATGGAACATTTTGTTAAGTCAAACTACTACCTTCTGGGGCCCAGAAACTCTCTTTGAAGGAGACGTTCTCCATCGGAGTCTGGATGGCCTTTTATCATACCCACTCCATTCATACAGAATGGTACTGTAGGAGGTTGTTATAGGCATTAAGGCTGCCTTGGAAGAAAACAGATTGGTTCCAAGGTTCTGATACGCTCATTTGAAGACAGGCTTTGGATGGCCTGTGAGACAGTGGGTAGTAGGTCCTGGAGCCCATATAAGGAGAATGGCATCCTTGTGCACCTGCAACTCACTGGAAACTTCATGCGGAACCCTTGTAAGTAGGGTTACCCAAACCAGTGATCCTCAGCCCAGGATACATAAAGGGCATGTTACCTGTCATCAGTAAGTAGAAGATATGCCTGGTTGGAAGGAGGATCTTATGTAAGGATCATAGAAAAGCTTCTCCCACCCCAGCTGATTCTGAGGTCCTAGCGAGGGGTGGGGTGAGGAATGCTGACCCAGGAGGGGGATATCTGTATATTGACCTTAGGAGATCTGCTAATGGCAGTAGATCCCCTGGGTACACCTGTATAGTTCTCACTGTACAGGTCTTAATTCCTAACGACTCAACCTCGTGTATAGAAAAAAAGACAAAACAACCATTCAATGATCAGTGTTCTACATTCCGAATATCTATTTAGCAGATAAAGTCAAGTGTGTGTTGTTGTTTTTTTAAGAGTGTATATCTTCCTCCTCTTTCCTTATCACAAGCTCAGAATTCTTTATATTTCAGATATTGGAATTCTTTACCTAGCTGAGTAAGGATTTAGTCTGTATCTTTGGGAAAATATTGGAGCCAATGGTGATGTTTGCATTCTTAGTAGAACCTCTACGTTTAAAAACTGTATTTGATTACTTCATGTCAGTTTTCAAAATGCTAGTTGAATTAGGTAAATATTCTCAAACCTATATAATTTTGCATTTTGGGAATTTCGCAAGAAGAGATCAAATAGAAAAAACAACAGTAGTAATAGTAAGTACTTGTATATACTGACTTTGTGCCAGGCAATCTTCTGCTTGCCTTCCGTAGAAATAATTCATTTAATTCTCACAACGACTTTAAAGATAGGCACTGTGATTATCCTCAATTTACAGACAAGGAAGTTACAGCATAGAAAAGTTAAGTAACTTACTTAAAGTCACACAGCTAGTAAGTGTCAGGACTTGGGTTCAAACCCAGGTAGTCTTCCTCCAGGCTATATGGTTTTACATAAACATAACACACACAAGACTTTACTTGGATGTTCCTTTTTGTTCTGCAGTGATCCTGCTAATTAAATCACTAATTCTTGAAATGCATATAATAGGTCCTTTGAAAAATGTTAATAGAACTCGAACAAATTTACATTGTAATCTTATAATTCAGCAATTTGGTCATTTTTGATTCTTCATGTAAACTTTGGATTTATACAGAGCCAGACTGAATTAAAAGATTAAATTCCTTTTCAGTTCCTAATATATATAAAATAATTAATCAGTAGATAACACAAATCAACAATAGAGCTGAAAGGGGCATTAGACGTCTCCTGTGACTTTTAAACTTCTTTGACCATGACACACAGTAAGAAATATATTGTACATCAAAACCCAGTACCACACAAATATCTTTACTTATAGATATACACAAAACAAATTTCACAGAAATATGCCTGCTCTTAATACTAGCAGTGTACTCTGATTTTATTTTCTAGTCCCTTCTATTTCATTAAAAAGCATAATGATCATGACCTAAATTAATTGAGTGCATCGTCATCACAGGTGGGTTTGAAAAATACTGATAATAATACGGATGGAAAAATAGAAAAGACTTGCTCAAAATCACTAAAAGATCTGTTTATCCTTTTCTGTGACATATTATTTGGTGTGATCATTTAAGTTTTATCCCTCTTGCACATACATTTTGCTTAAATATCCCTTTGAAAGAAATATAGAAGGTGTGTGTGTGTGTGTGTGTGTGAGTGTGTGTATCAGATCTCTGATAGTTCTAATTCCTTATCATGAGAATTTTAAATATCAGGATTAAATTCTTGTTCTTAAAGTTGATAATTTATTTCTTACCATTTTTATCAGTGTTTTATAAGTTTTTTTGGTAGCAATTTAGATAATTTTTTTTTCTTTTTCTTTTTCATACTTTCATTTGCTCACATCCTTCCTCTGAAGTAAGCTTACCTGGTGCGGACAGCAGGCATGTTGTTCACTTTTGATTATTCATTTTACCACACCAAATGTGTCACTGTCACTGTAGACAGCGCCTTGCAGTTGACATATAGACAGGCTCTGATCCGCTGCAAGTACTGTGACTTCTGGGCCTCAGTTTCCTTATCACCAACATCAATGTGAGCTAAATAATCTCTCAGGTCCCGTGCAGATGTAAAATGGCATAATGGCAAAAGTCTTCTAAGAAGTCGTCTTGCTATTTCTAAAATGAGATTGTATTATAGGTGTTCCATGCCTTCATAATTTTTACTGCATAAAGTGAGTAGTTCTTATTAAAATAGAGACTTCTTTTTAATGAAATTTTAAAAATAAGGAATACACGTATTAAATATAAAGAGCATTATTCACAGGGTGAATAATTCCCAGGCTATCTTGGGAAAATTAAGATAACCTATTTAATATGCTCTCACATACTTTCAAAGTCACGTGCGTATGTGCAAAATTATACTCTACCCTTATTTTTTCAGTAATTTAAAGCACTAAGTACCTACTAAATTAAAGTCTTTGTTTTTTTCTAAAGAGATTAGCTCTTTCAACTTAATTTACCTGGTAGGGAAGTTTTGCCCTCTTAAATGTTAAGCTTTATGAAGTACTTTGTATTTCCTGAACAGAGTCTTGCTAAGCTGCAGGAGCGGTTTCATTTGGATCAGAGCATTGGCAGATCTGAGCCAGACTTGAGATCCAGTCCTGTGAACTCTCATTTCTCTCTCTCCAGACAGACCCTTGATGCGGGGTCACAAACGAGCATTTCCGGAGATGTAAGTTACCAATGTGGGAGGGCCAGCCCCAGCACCATCCTTGATGGGCCTTAATTACAATAAGAATGTGTGTTCTCCCGTTTGGGGCCATTAGCAGGGTTCCCAGTTGTTTTTGTATCCTATCAGGCTTCTTTGAGTTATGTGCTATGAAAGTAAAATAGGTAGAGATCAACAGTAGGGCTTGCCTATTGGAAAAATTCATTTCTGAAGTTATTCGGTTTACATTTTATGCAGTTGAAAGCTGAATGATGGAAATTTTGGCTCATAAAGACGAGGAAATTAGTTCTAGTTCATAAATTTTATTGACCTGTATACCCTTCATAAATTCTTAGATACCAGAAATATTTACGTGATATTTTTTGTCTTGAATTTAATGTGAGGAGGAAATGATGTTAATGTCTTTGATAGACAGACAAGCTTGAATTAAAGAGAAATGTTGTGCCCCTACTGGGACTATAAAGTAAGTGCCTTTTTAAACTGGTGTTCTCAATTTCAGTACCATCTTCTTTAGTTTTTCAATTACTTGTACTTCTCAGAAACAAAAGCAGTTTACCTTCATTCATTAGCAGAGTTAATTGACTTTTTTCCTTTTTTTTACTAGATCGGAGTGAGAAGTAGATCAAATTTAGCTGAAAAGGTCAGGCTGAGCCTACAGTATGAAGAAGCCAAAAGAAGGTAACAACAGTAGGACAACTGTTTGGTTCAGTGGTCCAGGGGCTCCGACAGTATTTTCTTTTCCAGAATTAATCTTTACTCCTAGAGTGCCATCTGCTGGGCGCACCCACACGTGCTCTGACTGAGATTACCCTCGGCGTTTTAGAATGTTGGGGTTGCAGAGTCCCCTCTCTGCTCGCTCTCTCTTCCTTTCCCCTGCCCCCAAAGGAAGAACAAGAATTAGTAAGAAGTGTGGGGATGAAATTGTCTCCTTCTCTTCTGGAAGAAAGAAGCATTGAGCTGGTACAATACGTAACAATTAAAAGTGCGATGATACAAACATGATACAGTGGCTGAGGTATAGGACTTGATAACAGTTGATGAGTTCTAAGATAAATAGCTTTAAGCATGTTTCTTTGCTTCGAAAGGAATAAAGACCTCCTGCTAATATCTTTGAAGATACTGAGGTGTCTGTTCCAGTGACTTCTGGGAGAAGGAAGAGAGATGCTTGTTTCTCTCCTTTTCCTTATCAACTCCTATTAAACCCTCTACTCTCTTTTTCTTACCTTGTGACTCTGCATGGGTAAGGCATAAGAGACTTCACCGTTCTTACCTAGTAAGCAGACCCAACTTGTTTTCATAATATAGGACACCTTGCTTATTTTGAGGGAGAGAGCCCTACTGATACATTTGATATCATTTCCCTTTTAAGAGTTTTAAAATGCTATTGATAGATAAGTTAGGAAGACACTGGGGAAAAAACTGCATTATCACCTTGCAAGTGACAGAGAAATTTATCACGATTCTCCTTTATGAGCATGAAAAGCTCAACTGAGAACCTACTAGAGGTTCCTACCATCAGGAAGACCATCAGATGGGTGTTGAGGTATATCTATTGTTACTGGCGATGATGATATTTATAAGTAATTGGCCAAAGTTCTTAGAGGTTATCTGGCTTTAACAAAGTAATTATTTGATCTGCCTAAATATAATATTTGCCTCTGTGTAGCCTGTTACTAATATTACTTAGTTCTTCGATTTATTGAAAGAACCTTAAGCTTCGTTCCACAAATTATTAACCATGGGAGCTTGAGCAAGTCACTTGGCCTCTCTGAACAACATTTCACTTGGCTAGTTTTCATGCTTATAAAATTTTCCAGGCAGATTATAAATTTCTTGTGGTTAGGAAGAATTTTGTATACTTTATTGCCTGTTTCTCGGTGCCCAGGGTAGCACCTTGCCTTCACTAAAGATTGAGGGTTGCTTTGTGGTTTTGTGAACCAGTGGTATGGAAGCTGCTGGTGGAGGCAGCTTGCAGCCCTCCAGCTGTGAGCAAGCCGGTTCTTTAGTTGTTAGAACTCCTGGGTTCTCCTGTAAACAAAGCCCAGGATTTGTGCCTCGTTTTCTGAAGGAGAATGGCCATAACTTAGCATTAACCCTGAGAGCCAGGCCTCATGCCTTGGGTTCTTTGGGACTTGACTCAACTTCCCTTGGATCAACTTGAGCTTTTGCTTTACTTGGACTCCTAATGGTTCGTTCCGTCTGGAACTCGCGCGGCACTTCTCGTCACAGGTGTTCCCCCAAATCTTCCTCTTTTGTTCCCCAGATTTGGTGTACTCTTTCCATATAAAATTCAAGACCTACATAATGCCTGATCACACAAGCCATTGGTGACTTTCTTTCCTTCTTTCCATTGTTGCTACCATTTCAATTGGTTAACTCAGTTGCATCAAAACTTAAGATGCTGGTTCTTTCCCATTTGGTTGCATTGCTATTTATTACCTAATTTGGGGTTTTATTTTAAAGTAACTAGTGATGCTGTCAAGAAGGTAACTCTCAAGGGTTTATGTATATGTAGGAAATGCTTTTTCTTCCTAAATTCTGAATAAGTAAAGAGGCGGGCTGTGTTTCTCTGAAACCTGTTTTCTCCTCCAGCCTTTGTTTTATGTGCTTAATGAAGCTAATAATACCATGCTTATTTAGCATTTTGATGATTAATTTTCCAGTACGTTGAGACAGTTGTTTATGGTTTTGTGGTTAAAGCTGAAGAATAGCTGATGTTAGATCTATCATAAATGCAGACGGTGGGTGAAAATCGGAAGTATATTATGTATGCAGTGCCAGTTTAAGATGGCAATTTTATTTTTAACTAAAACAAGGAACTTATGGCACAGGAATGTGAACTACTTCCATCTTTGTCCTGAACATTTTTGCTCACCTTTTATCTTCCTTTCTACAACTTCGTCCATCAAAAAGGAAAAACAAAATTCCCCTTTCTGCTTGTTTTTTATATTCTGGTATGTGCTGTAACAACATATAAAGTAATCATCCAGCTTTTTGTTTTTAAATAAGAATATGGCTTCTTTGTGCTAATATCAGTTGTATTCATAGTGTATCTTGATCTTGTGCTTATGGACAAAACAGCCAAGTGCCATTTACCTTATGAATAATCCATATTGTCCTCACAGTGACAGAGAGCAAGTTATTTGAGTCAGGTGATGAGACATTCTTATTGAATCGGGATTAACTTGACCATTTAATATAATGCTCTAGAAAGAGTGAAATCCGGGCTCAGGCAAAATTATGAAACTGGTGAAGTTTCCCTTTGCTGCTTTTTCTTCTTCTTCCTCCCATCCCCATTCCCACACTTCAGCACCTGTTGTCACTCTGGTGTTGCCTGTGCTGCTAGAGATCCAGCAGGTGCTGTGTGCTCCTTTGCAGCCAAATGACTATCTACAGAGGCAAGCCAGGTCAAATGCAATGATGTCTACAGTACCAGCTCAATAAATGTAGACACCAATCAACACCGTGATAGGAAGGAGATTTCACAGTGCACAGCTTAAGGAGAATGCTGGTGGAGGAAGCCAAGCCTTGCCCCCTTTTCTTGATGGATTGACTGTTTTAATACTGGTTGGCCAATCTGCTGCTCTCTTCTTCCCCTCTTCCCCCCTTGATTAGCTAATATCCTAGTTGCTGCCCAATCTACCCTGGGGACAACCATTTTGCTAGGGGACAGCATCTTTTTCTATAGGAACAAAAATCTATAATGCATTTCAGGCATCGTTTACCTCAGGGTGTTTTTGTTTGTTTGTTTTCGTTTTTATGGAAGCCCTCCAGATATCCCCCTGTCACTCCACATAGTAGTCGTCACACATCAGGACTGACCTGCCCAGGGTTCCCGGAGCTCTCCACTTTTTTAAGCTTCTGTGTGCTTCGACTTTCACCGTTTTTCAGATAGGTGGCTGTGCTTACTCATATTTTCAAGGTGGGAAAATGAAGCAGATGACAACTAAGTATAGAGCCCAGAGACTGGGATATAGGCTGTTGCTTTTACTCATACCAGGCGATCACACCCCTCTCTGGTAAATTTCTGAGGAAATTTAGCATTTAAACCCCAAACTTAGCCTGGTTTGTGTTTTCCCTTTCTTGGGAGTCCTAAGTATGTGCACGCCTCTTTTATCTCTTTATTTCAGCATGGCCAACTTAAAAATCGAATTGTCAAAATTGGACAGTGAGGCCTGGCCTGGGGCACTGGATATTGAGAAGGAGAAGCTGATGCTGATTCATGAAAAAGAAGAACTTTTGAAAGAGCTTCAGTTCGTCACTCCACAGAAGCGCACTCGCGATGAATTGGAGCGCCTGGAAGCCGAACGCCAGCGACTGGAGGAGGAGCTGCTGTCTGTGAGGGGTGCGCCCAGCCAAGCTTTGGCCGAGAGGTTGGT
>NW_011888873.1:3307286-3316101 GCF_000151845.1 Pteropus vampyrus | reverse complement strand
GAATGTGAACTACTTCCATCTTTGTCCTGAACATTTTTGCTCACCTTTTATCTTCCTTTCTACAACTTCGTCCATCAAAAAGGAAAAACAAAATTCCCCTTTCTGCTTGTTTTTTATATTCTGGTATGTGCTGTAACAACATATAAAGTAATCATCCAGCTTTTTGTTTTTAAATAAGAATATGGCTTCTTTGTGCTAATATCAGTTGTATTCATAGTGTATCTTGATCTTGTGCTTATGGACAAAACAGCCAAGTGCCATTTACCTTATGAATAATCCATATTGTCCTCACAGTGACAGAGAGCAAGTTATTTGAGTCAGGTGATGAGACATTCTTATTGAATCGGGATTAACTTGACCATTTAATATAATGCTCTAGAAAGAGTGAAATCCGGGCTCAGGCAAAATTATGAAACTGGTGAAGTTTCCCTTTGCTGCTTTTTCTTCTTCTTCCTCCCATCCCCATTCCCACACTTCAGCACCTGTTGTCACTCTGGTGTTGCCTGTGCTGCTAGAGATCCAGCAGGTGCTGTGTGCTCCTTTGCAGCCAAATGACTATCTACAGAGGCAAGCCAGGTCAAATGCAATGATGTCTACAGTACCAGCTCAATAAATGTAGACACCAATCAACACCGTGATAGGAAGGAGATTTCACAGTGCACAGCTTAAGGAGAATGCTGGTGGAGGAAGCCAAGCCTTGCCCCCTTTTCTTGATGGATTGACTGTTTTAATACTGGTTGGCCAATCTGCTGCTCTCTTCTTCCCCTCTTCCCCCCTTGATTAGCTAATATCCTAGTTGCTGCCCAATCTACCCTGGGGACAACCATTTTGCTAGGGGACAGCATCTTTTTCTATAGGAACAAAAATCTATAATGCATTTCAGGCATCGTTTACCTCAGGGTGTTTTTGTTTGTTTGTTTTCGTTTTTATGGAAGCCCTCCAGATATCCCCCTGTCACTCCACATAGTAGTCGTCACACATCAGGACTGACCTGCCCAGGGTTCCCGGAGCTCTCCACTTTTTTAAGCTTCTGTGTGCTTCGACTTTCACCGTTTTTCAGATAGGTGGCTGTGCTTACTCATATTTTCAAGGTGGGAAAATGAAGCAGATGACAACTAAGTATAGAGCCCAGAGACTGGGATATAGGCTGTTGCTTTTACTCATACCAGGCGATCACACCCCTCTCTGGTAAATTTCTGAGGAAATTTAGCATTTAAACCCCAAACTTAGCCTGGTTTGTGTTTTCCCTTTCTTGGGAGTCCTAAGTATGTGCACGCCTCTTTTATCTCTTTATTTCAGCATGGCCAACTTAAAAATCGAATTGTCAAAATTGGACAGTGAGGCCTGGCCTGGGGCACTGGATATTGAGAAGGAGAAGCTGATGCTGATTCATGAAAAAGAAGAACTTTTGAAAGAGCTTCAGTTCGTCACTCCACAAAAGCGCACTCGCGATGAATTGGAGCGCCTGGAAGCCGAACGCCAGCGACTGGAGGAGGAGCTGCTGTCTGTGAGGGGTGCGCCCAGCCAAGCTTTGGCCGAGAGGTTGGTTTTCTTCCCTGGGGACAGGAGAGGCGAAACCTGTGAGTGCGGCTTAGCTGTGCCTGGGTGCCATTTCCCTGGTCTGCGTCTGTCTTTAGTGGACTGAGAACCAGAGCTAAGGACTTTCCATAGAGCAACAAGGCACACCCCCTACTGCCCCTCAGCGTCAGCCCTTCTGTGTTTGTTAGAACGTAAAAATGCCTGTGACAGGTGCTGAATAACTAAGGAATCTTGACATAAAACCAGGAATGTAGTACATCATTGACCAAGTCTGATAACAATAGCTGTAAACTATTGAGTTCTGATAAGAAAGATTATCTGGACTATTACTGCAACTGAAGCTTCCTATTCTGAGTTTTATTACTCACAAGAATGCAAAAATTTATTGCTTTTCATTTCACCAGGAAAGGACAGCTTGCTTTCTTTGACATCTTAACAGGTCACAGAATGTTCACTTGGATTGTGTTTGTCCTTTGAAACCCTCCTCTGAAGTAGGTAAAAGGTAAAGGGGAACACTTTAAGCAGTTTTCTGATCTCTATAGGAACGTGTAAAATGATCACTTAATCTAAAATATCCAGTTCTGTAATCAGATCAACTCTACTCTGTAGTATGTGAACCTGGGAAGGGCCTGTAAACAGCTCTTAGATGTGTTCTGGAGAGAGACAAAATGGCATTTGTTTGTTTGCTTTAATCAGCTTTTATAGGTATGATGTCTTGTTTGTCTTTTTTATTAGAGCTAGAGCTTCAGGAATGACTAGTAATGTAATGTTAAAAGTAGAGTTTGTTTCTGAGTGCCTAGACATTGTCTTTTAAACTTTTGTTTGCACACATATAATAACCGTCAAAAACTCACATGAATTTTCTGACACTATGTGTGATCCTACGTCCTATGTGTGATCTGTGCCTGCCAGCGCTAACTCCCAGACAGCAGTGACCGAGCTCGCCACCTAGTGGTGATAAAGGACATCAGAAAGAGAGGTCTCATTGTGAGGGATCATCAGCAAAGAGAAATTGCTTTCAAATGAGAAAAAGTCATGCAATATAGGACTTTTTAAACATCTTTCATATTCTTTCTATACACTTAATGAGATTCCTTAAACACTAGGCTTTTCTCTAGCTGATAAGATCTTAATATTGCTCCCTACTTTCTCACTAATCTTAGAGGTATTGTCTTCCATCTTGCAAAAATGTCTTAATAATTTCTTAATTACAATGGAGCTGAAAAATTTATATCACCTAGTGACATCGTGGCCATTGTAAGGTTGTAGTACAATGCATTACTCATGTGTTTGTGGTGATACTGGTAAAAACAAACCTACTGCACTGCCAGTCATGTAAAAAAGTATATAGCACATACGATTATGACAGTACATAATACTTGATAATGACAATAAATAACTATGTTACTGGTTTACGTATTTACTATACTATACTTTTTATCGTTATTTTTGAGTGTGCTCTAGAAAAAGTACTTTTGAAAAGCTCGTTGTAAAGAGCAATAAAAAAAGAAGCAATTAAAAAAATGATACATCATGTGCCGTCATCAGTAGGTAGCCTCATACATCTCATGTTCACTGCATCTCTTGATTGAATTACTTTCTCTTGTTCTTGATTTGATCTTGTGTTGTTTTGTACAGTCACATGACGTACAGGCCTGTAGCCTAAGAGCAATAGTACACCATGTAGCCAAGATGTGTGCTAGGCTGTGCCAGCTAGCTTTGTGTAAGCTCATTCAGTGATGTTTGCACGATGATGAAATCGCTTACCAACACATTTTTCAGAACACATCCTCATCGTTAAGTGGCTCATGATTGTATATGAATGTTTTTGCCACTGATTCTGGGGAAAATTTTAAAGCTGGTAGATGGGGGTATAAATGTCATTTATTTTTTAATGGAAAAGGAACTTACTGTTTCTATAGATGCTATGAAATTTTCCCTAGGTGGAAATTTCTGGGTAGTCTGAATCAGGAGAGATCAGGCAGGTGCTTCTCCCCATTGGGGCACCCAGGACGAGCAGGGCCAGGCTAAGGCCCCGCACCCTTCTTGCAGAGGTAGCCATGTGGGTGGTGCGGAGCAGCAGGACCAGCAGGCGGAATCTTTTAGGGAACTGGTTGAAAAGATCCCTTCTCACCCAGGAGGACAGAGACCGGAGAAGGGCTTAGAGGGACAGATATGCAGTTTCTTCTAATTCCTGGTCTGGAAGAAGCTGGGGAGGGGCACTGACTCTTCACGCAGCCTGGGTAGAAGAGGGAGAAAGAGCCGATGCCTGCCTTCCAGGAGGCTGGGATCTGACTGGGGAACATGTGAACAAGAACACGAAAGCCCAGCCTCAGAAGTTCACAGTGACCATGTCAGCGCCTACAAGAAGGCAGAGTGGGGATGATCGCTTGTGACTGGGACGGGAAAAGCTTTGGATTTTAAATTTCAGTGTGAAACATTAATGTCATACTGAGGTCTCTTTAACACACCAGAAAAGCCTTCATTTGCACAATAAATATGCAGTTTTAAATTTTACTTTGAAAGTGTTTTTCCTGTTTCAGAAGACGTGGATTTTAATAGATTTGGGGCTTTCTCCAGAACTTTATGTACCTTCTAATTCAGTTAATGTATTTTGTATTAATATTTTTCCCTGTTGAGTTTGTATTTATATTTAAGAGATTTAAAAAGTAAGGACTGGACTCCTTTTCAAAATACACCTTTGAAAGCTGTGAATTAAGAATTTATCACCCTTTGAAGTATTAAACAAAATGACAAGAATTACCTTTTTATTTTAACATAAAATGAAATTGTATTGGTGACACATCAAAGGATAGATGCCTATAAATAAAATATGGGCATGTTTTCTTAGTGACTAAAACATACATAACATTTCAAAGAAGTTGAAAACCAAGGAAATTTTATTTTTTTCCAAAGAAGAGTAGCTAATTTTTATATCACCACCTTCCAGGGCATGGGGAGGCTTAGAACAAGGAAGATTTGTTTTGATGTCTACAGAGCAGTTCCACAGACACATTCTTCATTTGATCCCTTTAACAGACTTGGCAGGTAGACACAGTAGGATTATAATCACCATTTTACAGATAAGAAAGCTGAGACCTGGATTAAGTGACTTTCCTAAGCACACACGACCAATATGGCAAATCCAAGCCTACAAACCGTGCTGGTTTTCTGGGTCCCATCCTGCTGCTCATTGAACGCTCGGAGCGGGCTGTTTCCATGATGTCTAAGGTCCCTGAGACGACCCTCAGGCAGGCTTCTAGTTGCATAAACCTTTGGGTGCTTAATATATTTTAAAATGACTTATTCAAGTACACAATTCCATAATACTTTAATTTTTTAAAAACCTTAAACACTAGTGCGGTTGAATTCAAGTGAATGAAATTTCGTGATAACCTGGTATAGGTGATGAGACGTGCTATAGATAACAAAGGAAATCATTTTTTGTCTTTCTTGCTTAAACGGTTTGGAATAATTTGTGTCTTAATTGCTAAAATTCTCATCAAATTTAAGATTGGAATTTTTATCACTAGGTACTATTTTAGAACAGCCCCTACCAAATTTAATACGTAGGATGATCTTTTATAATTCTGTGTTATTGCTATTAAATATTTTAGTAATGTAAGCCCAGTCGCAGGCCTGTAGAATTCTGTAACCTTTGTTCTTTGTTTTACTTCTTCACTGTCTTTCCTTATCTCAAAATCATGAGGTTCTTTTACTCATTTAAGAAAGTGTTGGAATACCAAATTTAAAAAATTCTCAGTTACATTGAGATTTGGTATAGATCCCCCTTCAGTAGTAGGCTTGGCCGTGGACGCTTCTGCCGACTTTGCTTCTTGCTGGAGGTTCTGTCTGCTTTCTGTCGAAATTTGGGTTTCTCCTTTTTGTGGTATGTAGTATCTGTAGAATAAGAATCTTGCTTTTCTTTTCCTTAAGTTTTCATAGTTTATTGTAATCGTTTAATATATAAATTCATTTCTGTGGTTTTTTTTCCTAGATTGAAATTGGAAGAACGAAGAAAAGAGCTACTACAGAAACTTGAAGAAACTACTAAGTTAACGACTTACCTGCATTCACAACTAAAAAGGTAAACCGATTTGGTTCCCGAAGGGAAATTTTTTCTTGACTACCTTCAGGCTTGTTTTTGTTCATCTCTGATTACTTTTCTCTTTACGTTCAACTATTTAAAAGAAAAGAACATAATTATACCAGTACAATTAAAACTTGGATGACCCAACTTTAAGTTGCATAGATTTTTTTTTTTTTTCATGAACCCGAAGGTCATATTTGGAATATATTTGGAATTTGTTGTGGGAAGAAGGTATATTTTAGCTTCAGTACATACTTAGGAAAATGACCCAATTTCTCCACAGTGTCCCTCCTTTTAAAGGAGGGTGAGGGAGATTTAGCCACATATTCACTATTTAAATACACACTCACTGATGGGTAAGCCCCAGGGCCTTTGCATCACTCTTTTTCTTTATAAGCTTGCCTTTTTCTCTCTCAAACTAAAAAGTTTTATCCGTTAAACAAAGTAACTGCACTAACACGTTGTACTGTCTACCCTCCTCCTTCCACATTTTTAAATTATATACTTGCTTATGAGTGCGCAGCTGGATTTATCAATAGGTATTTGATCCCCGCCCCCTTCTTTTGTAACTCTTTTTTAGTAAGAGTAGGATTGCTGCTTGATGAGTATTTAGAGAGCCAGGTTGAAAATGTTCATTAAAAAACCTAGAAATATGTGTATAATAGCAGTTTTTTTCCCTGTCATCGAATATGTTCTTAGGCCTCACTGGGTTCCTTTCCTCTGGGGTCTGATAAGCCAGCAGGATTTGTGCTCGGGGCGGTTTCCATATCATACCCGTTTTTACAATGTGTGTTTTTCTTCTCTCAGCCTCTCGGCCAGCACCCTGTCCATGTCATCTGGTAGCAGCCTGGGTTCCCTAGCCTCCAGTCGAGGGTCTCTGAACACCTCCAGCAGAGGGTCACTCAATTCCCTCAGTTCCAGCGAGCTCTATTACACCAGTCAGGGCGACCAGATAGACGCGGATTATCAGTATAAACTGGACTTCCTTCTGCAAGAAAAGGGTGGTTACATTCCTTCCGGACCCATCACCACCATCCATGAAAACGAAGTGGTCAAGTCCCCCAGCCAACCAGGCCAGAGTGGGCCCTGCGGGGCGGCAGCCGCAGCGGCAGGCCACACTCCGCCACTGACCGAGGCCCCCAAGTCTGTGACGTCCCTGTCCTCAAGGTCCTCCCTTTCCTCCCTGTCCCCTCCTGGCTCTCCCTTGGTTTTAGAAGGCACGTTTCCCATGTCTTCTCACGACGTCCCTCTCCATCAGTTCACTGCTGACTTTGAAGACTGTGAATTGAGTAGCCATTTTGCAGACATTGGCCTCGGTGAAAATCAGATATTGCTGGATCCTGACTCCGGAGGCGCGTCCCAGTCTCTTTTAGAGGATAAAGACCTCCACGAGTGTGCTAGGGAGCCATTCTACGAAGGAACTGTAGGTAAGTGGGGACCTTGGGGCTTTCATGTGTTCTCTCTTAGTTATTTTAAGGGGAACGATTGGAGAGTTATTCTTTCCATATAAACAAATGGCACTAGACTCCCTTCTTTTTCTGCTGCTCTTTTTTTCATTTTGGTTTCGTTTGAGGAGTTTTTAGTTGAAATACCTGGACGTTTTTTCTTTATCAAATAAAAATTACTTTCCCTATGTAGTAATTTAACCATTAGGTATCTGTTCTGTTGTTCAGACACCCTCTGGGTACGGCAGCTGTCTGGGAACATGCTTTGCGAACACACTTCATATTTCTCAACAGATTCTGATTCAGAAAAAACAAGGCAAAGAAGAGGGCATTTTTTAAAAAGTTGGCCTAAAAGCAAAGCAATTAGCATACTAGCTAATTAGTACCAGGGTTCAATGTTTAGGTTGTTCAGGGAATTCTATATAAATACAATTTTTGTTTCGCGCCGGACTCTCCCTTTCTGCCTAGAGGTAGTTTGGAGAGAGCCTGTTCCGCTGCATAGTGTCACCCCGCCCTCTTCTGGCCACAGCACCAGTTGCAGCCCAGGAAAACGCAGCAGGCTGAGCTCTGACTCCTGCATTTACACTCATAGATTCAGAAACAGAGGGAGAATTTAATTTTCTTTTTCTGTAATTGTTTGGCTTGGTGAAGCAGAAGCTATTCATATATTAGATGTGGTTGTTAAGAGGACAACATGGTACCCGTGTTGGCAAATGATCACAGGTGTGGTCGGCGGAGAGTGGTCCTGTTAGAAAGGGAGCCTGGAACAAAATATGAAAGAACAGCTCCAGTGCTGGCCCCCAGGGGACCCAGATCTGCATGTGTTACTGTGTGTCCACAGCACAGAAGAGGACAGGCCTCTCAAGAAGTATTTTCTTGCTGTTTCCAGAAGCATATTTATTTTGTATTTACGGTCCTAGGAATTCTGAGTATCACTCAGTTGGGCAGTTCAGCTGTTTAAACAGATTAAAGAATCCACCTTGTTTCTATGATTTCAAATACTGAAGACTGAGACTCTGCCTGCCAGTGGCCTGGGGCAGAGAGAGGGCACAGGAGACATCTATGGTTTATGTGCCGCTGCCTGGCCGGTGCCAAAGCTACAAGTAACGTGTTACTGAAATAATAACCAACTACAAAGAAAATAAGCACAGGAGTGGTGCTTACATAATGATTCCAAGAAAGCAAAGCAGAAAGCCCCTGTCGGGCCTCCATCCACCTCCAGAGGGCGTGCAGTGTGCGGTATGGTGCTCTCAACCCCTGGAGCCAGCTACGCCTGCGCTCACATTTTGGTTACCCCATTGACTGGCTGTGGTCTGGTGAGCACATTATCCATTCTTTCCAGCTTGTTGTCTGTCATCTGCAAAGCAGGGATGATACAGTATCTATCTCATAGGATCCTGGGAGGATTAATGCCATAATCCATCTAAAGCATCTATTGGTGCCTGGTGCCCGGCACTCAGTTTGTGGTAATTATTATTACATATGATGATAAGTAATACGCGCTCTGCTAAACACAGTTTCTACCACAAACCATTGAAATCTATGAAAGGAGGAAAGAACAGGAGAGAGAAGAAAGTTTTTTTGTGTTCTGTGCTTTAGACTTGAAGGGTCTTACATTTCTTGAACATTTCAAAGTTGTGTTTGCTCTGCATATATTTGGAGTGTTCTCTAGTGACAAATTCTCAACATTCAGTCAACTTGGAGGGGCCAGTAAATGAAGCCAGATGGAGGAGAGAGAACA
>NW_011888873.1:3299218-3307236 GCF_000151845.1 Pteropus vampyrus | reverse complement strand
CTCACATTTTGGTTACCCCATTGACTGGCTGTGGTCTGGTGAGCACATTATCCATTCTTTCCAGCTTGTTGTCTGTCATCTGCAAAGCGGGGATGATACAGTATCTATCTCATAGGATCCTGGGAGGATTAATGCCATAATCCATCTAAAGCATCTATTGGTGCCTGGTGCCCGGCACTCAGTTTGTGGTAATTATTATTACATATGATGATAAGTAATACGCGCTCTGCTAAACACAGTTTCTACCACAAACCATTGAAATCTATGAAAGGAGGAAAGAACAGGAGAGAGAAGAAAGTTTTTTTGTGTTCTGTGCTTTAGACTTGAAGGGTCTTACATTTCTTGAACATTTCAAAGTTGTGTTTGCTCTGCATATATTTGGAGTGTTCTCTAGTGACAAATTCTCAACATTCAGTCAACTTGGAGGGGCCAGTAAATGAAGCCAGATGGAGGAGAGAGAACAGCGAGAACATCACCCAAGGTTCATCCCCACCTGGGGATCCCAAGGCCTGGAGTCCCTGCCCTGCCTGGTTGCTGACCCTTGGGTCTGCTCCTCTGTCTGTGAGAAGCTTGTGCCTAGCGATCGGTGTCTCTGAAGCTTCCATGAAACATATAATTATATATGTTAATTGCACAAAACAAATTATGTAATATGCATTTTAAAAGTTAAAAAAGTCACCCAAAGGGACAATATATCCAAGAGCTTTGTTTGCAGATAATATTCAGTTTCATAAGTGAAAACAACTGAAAGCATATATTTCACCGTAAAGACTAATTCTCTTCAGGTCAGGTCACCAAGGCTTGGTTTATTCAGGGGATGTCTGCCCTTCATGTGGAGGCGGGTGGCTCATGGCCGTGACAGTGTTCATCTCCCTCAGTACTCTAGAGTTTTATGCAGGTAAAGCTGAGTTCCTTTTATAGGCATTTTGCTCTCCAGCACCAATCCCTGCTGGATGACAGAAACCAAGTTGGAATAACTACGAAGTCCTTCCACAGTCAGTCTCTGTCATTGTCAAAGTCAATTTCAGGCTGCTGTGGTTATTCCTGGGGGTAATCAATAAATCATGTCATCACCTTCACCCTTCACAAAGGGGGGTGGGCGGAGAGAAGGCACTTCATCATCAAGGAAAAAGCATTCCCACTGCCAGCAATCAATCCTGTAATCTGAAGCCTTAAAACTTAAACATCTTAACAAGATGTAAAGTCACGACTCAGAAGGGGGTGGAATGCATACAAATACTGATCCCTGCTCACAGGCTGGAGGATGAAAGAACTCCACAGGCTTGCAGCTTATTACGTAGGAACACAGCTCTAAATGAATGCTCCTTGCTCACTGCAGGATGCTGGTGTGTGAATATACGTTAGAGATAAAAAGTTAAGTGGTAGTTGGTGCTAAAGATTCGGTAGCACAAAGTTTTTTTTAATGGTATTAGCTGGTGAGAAATTCTCTAAGTTAGAGACTTTTTTTCTTTAACTTCTATTAGTGCAGCGGCCCAGAAGATGTGGACTGTGGCATGTGGAGAGCAAAAGATGCGGGGTCCTTTCTTGCCCTTGAGAAGCCAGGTGCTCTCTATTCTAGAAATAGTTCTAGTCTACGGCCATGCCACCCTGAATGTGCCTGATCTCGTCTGATCTCAGAAGCTAAGCAGGGTCGGGCCTGGTTAGTACTTGGATGGGAGACCACTTAGGAAGACCAGGTGCTGTAGGCGTTAAATAAAATGAATGAATGAATCAATCAGTGAAATAGCTCTAATACTTAGGGAGGCAAACCGTTTCTTACCCCTGTGTGTGTGGTAATTGCAGCGAATACCTAAAAGAGAAAGGAGAGGGACCAATGAGAATGTGTGTAATTCGTTCCTTCCCTTAAAAATATTTCCAGACAAAGAAAAACCATATTCTTCCTCAAATAATGAC
Source organism: Pteropus vampyrus (assembly GCF_000151845.1). Lineage (NCBI taxonomy): Eukaryota > Metazoa > Chordata > Mammalia > Chiroptera > Pteropodidae > Pteropus > Pteropus vampyrus. The sequence continues at coordinate 3,305,322 of NW_011888873.1, read as the reverse complement.
CAAAACAACTGGCACCCCAGGAATCTTATAAGTGTCAGTGCCTTGAATCATCCACATCTGTTGATTTGAATGGTAACGTCATTGCTTCTCAGACGGGAATTATGTTTTGGATTTCCCATAACCAAACAGTGTGTCTATTTATATTTAACTTTTCCTAATATGAAATCGTAATTAGTGCTGTCACTCTTCCCTCCGTAGATGTGGAAAAATCATTACCAAAAAGAAGAGTACTCCACTTGCTTGGGGAGAAAAGCTCTTGTGTGTCTGCTGCTGTATCTGACGAGTCTGTGGCTGGAGACAGTGGGGTCTACGAAGCTTTCGTGAAACAGTAAGGGCTCATTTCCACACGAGTGCTTTTCATTTACACCGAATCTCCCCGTAGCCATGCCTGTGGGTTATAGATGGCAATGTGCTGCTGCCATCAGTCCACTCTATGCAGTGCTCAGGGCTGAGGGCATTACAGAAAAGGTGCGCCTGAAAGTTTCAGTACACCAAGCACATGCCGTCAGCCAGGGACATGATAAACAGGTCAGGGTACTCAGAGACGCCTCACCCTCTTTGAGACTTAAAGCTTGATTTTAATGGGAATGTTGGAGTAAAGTTGTTGGCCACTGCCTACTTGGCACATGAAGCTTCTCGTGTATATTTCAGAAAGCCTGGAATGTGTCCAGGGTTGCGGTACACCCCAGGGAGGCTCAGGAAAGTCGGACATCAGAAAGCCTTTCCCCTAAAGTCTCAGAGGCAGACTCCTCTTGACAGGTGAAGAAAGATCTCAGAGTGAGCTTGCACTGGCATCAGTCCCACTGAGGTGGTATAGAAGTGCTATTAATTCAGGTTTTCATTTGGAATCATTAAGTGGCAAACTGTCACCATAACCATGGACATCCCGTAAACCGTTCCATGCTCACTGTTTCCCGGTCCCCAGGCCTAGTGAAGTCGAAGATGTTACATACAGTGAAGAAGATGCTGCCATCGTGGAGACCGCCCAGGTGCAGATCGGACTCAGGTAAAGGAATGTGCATGAGGCAAGGGACGATTCTAGAATTCCACACAGCGACAAGTGCTGTTTCTTCGCTTCACCAGCTTCTCTTTTGACAGATGTGATGCAAAAAGGTCAAGTTTCATGGTGATTATAGCACAACTCCGAAATCTTCATGCCTTCCTGATACCTCATACTTCAAAAGTGTAAGTAAAATCAGTGAAAAACAATTTGAGGAGCTTAAAATTGTCCACATATGATCATTTTACATTGCAATCAAGTGATCCATCCAAAGAAGATATGGACAGAGAAGAGCTGGTCATGTTTTAATCAACAGTAGATACAGACAGAGAGAAAAGGAGAATGTGAAAAAAAGCAGTTTGGGTTTGATTCTTACTCAACCGATTCATTATTAGGAATAGGAATCAAGCCTTTTTATCTCCCTTTTCATCCAGAAATTCTGTATTATGCTGGGTTGAGGCCTGATTTTTTGAAATAGAATTAAAATTTCTGTTATTGCCTAATTGTGACCACTGTTGGTTTGGAGGAATTTTCTGATCTTTTACATGAAATTGTACTGATTAAGTTTTATTTATCAGCATAACATCGCCAAACATCATATCTTGCTACTTGTAGTGTACTGTGTTTTTGTAATCAAACATTCACTTCCCTGTGACCAATAATTATTAAAGTTATTTCACTTCATCAAACCGTAAGTCCCAATGAAGTAGTGGCATAATGCTACACACTTATCATTTAGGTACCATTTATTTCCTGACAGCTATTTCGAGATTTTTACCACCATTCACACTTTCTGGAGTCAGAGTTTCAGTGACTCTCTTAAGGGCCCATGGCTTGAAAGTACCAGAAGGAAGCCAGATTTCAACTTAGCACCTCTGACTTAGAATCCAGAATCTCTCTCATATACATTGAATGTGCTAGTCCGAGGGCTTGGAAATAAGAAAGAGCTATTGGGGAGGGGACCCTCAAGACGCTGTATCCTGCCAGGTGGATGCTTCCCTTAAAGATAGACTATATTCCTCAAGGAGAAGGACATTTAATAGAGTAAACGTGAGGATTCTGGGTGTTTTCCCTGTGGGTTTACTTTTAAGCTCACCTTCTAATACTCTAAGAATTGTCACAAAAAAGAAACTAGATCTAAGAAAAAAAGACCTGTAAGGAGATTATTTAGTAGGCAAGAGAATAGAGCTAGTGGATGACTATGTATTGACCATCATCCATGCTAGAGAGGGATAGGATTCCAGGTGAGGAGTGGGCGGAGGACCTCCTGAGATCAGATCGTGGAGGATCCACATTATTAGCGAGCCCAGAAAGGAGGGAAGGCATATGACGAAGTAGCTAGATCTCCCCCAGAGAGCCTGCTTCTGGGACTGAGATTAGGAATACTAGTCAGTAGTATTTACGGAAGATTGGCTTCATATTATTTGTGACTTCTGTCTACCAAAGAGTATCCTGGGATATTGGATTGTGTCATTATCTGCCTTTTAATTTTTTTACGGCATATCAGAGAGAAGACAGGTCCACCAGGGACCCAATCTATGAGTAAACAGTGAAAGTCAACCCACAAGTCCAGGAGAAAGCTACACAACTCCCCCAAAACATGTCCTTTCTTTAAACTCAGATTGTACGAGTGGGCATCCACAGATGTTCTACCTCTGCCAAACTGATCACAGTCACTCTTACCTTGTAGGAAGTCACAAACCAGTGCCCTCTGGAGGTATGATGATGGCCAGTGTAGGTCAGGACCAATAGTAGTTCTCAAGTTACGAGGACAGCAGGTGCTTCTGCTCCCCGGCTGGTGTGCTTGTTCCTTGTCTAATTGGTCTGAACCTTCCTGCGATGCATAGCAGCACGTTCTCAAACCCATACGTGAAAGCTTCGGCCCAAATAATGACACTGCTAAAAATGACAGCTCATATGACATACCATTAAGATAGCTCTTTTTTCCCCTAGTTTCAAAACATATTTTTTGATTATTAATTACGACCAGCAGAGTGTATATGCCTCAGCTGGTTAGCAACAGTGACAGTTTCTGTGGGTGGCTCCTGACTCATTTGGGAGAAAACCCCCTACAGTAGAACGAGAGGGAAAGTACCATTATCTTCTTTCCCCTGTGCCTTTGGCTCTTAACCATGTAAAACTTCACTTTGTTCCACAGGGCAACATTTTAGGATCACATAAGTTGTTAGGCCACTGGTACAGAGTAAAACTAAAGTCTGGAGACATAGAAAATTCTTTCCTTCCATTCCAGCTCTCTGATATGCCCCCCCCTTATTGCTTTTCTGTGAAGGCAGAGAAAAAAAATTTCTTCTGCTGAATCGCCAGCTTTAACAGCAGCGGCCCCAGATCCACTAGGTTTTTAATGCTGAATCTCCATAATCCATGTTTATATAAATACAGAAATAATATGACATTCCTCAGTCTTCCATGTGAATTTAAGTTTTTATCATTGGAGAAAAGCATCTCTTAGAATATGAATTAGACAAGCCTGGCAATGAGGGAGGGACATTTAATGAGTGTTCTCTTTCTGGGTTTTAAAAGAAATTATCTCGTGCTGTTTCCAAGAATTGTGAGTCCTCATATAATGTATGCTCAGAAAATTTGCTTTAAAGCGGTATTAGAAACTTTTTTTTCTATAACTCTTCTGAATTTTACAAAGCATAAGACTCCTAAAACAGTTTGTCATTTCTGATACCTCTGGGATGCTAGACAGTGCTTTTTGGGGGCTGTTGAATTTCATCTGTTTTAAATATTAGTAACAATATGCTACTTAGCCTTTCTTTTCCTCTAGTAGGAAAATGTATTCCATTCCTGGGACATGATTATCAGCATCTCTTGTTTACTACTCAATGTGTATTCTTTGAGGCAAAGTCACCAGTATCCACTCAGTGTGTCCCTATGTTCTCAAGCTCAGAAATAACTTATTTGGGACTTGGCTGTACATGGGCGGGTGGGAGGTTCAGTTTATCTGCCTGGCAGATGTTGCTCCCATTTGCTTCCCTGTCAAATGCCTTTGCTGCGGCCCGTGGGGCGTGGCAGGCTGGGGCACAGGCAGGGGCACAGCCAGCACGGGCGAGTTAGGAACAGAACCTCCATGCTGCTGAGCACAGACAGACCAGACCCATTGTGGCAGCAAAGCTTCAGGTTGATAGCAAACTCCATGTTCCCCCGTGTTTCTCTTTTGCAGATAATTTCAAACGATGACTGTAAATCCATTATCATCGAAGTACCTCTGAGATCCATTTTGCTCTCGTTCTTTGCAGGTATTTTAGGGTCGCTCTACTTCCCTCCTCAACTGATGTCAGCTGTCTATTTCGAACAAAAGTCCATCCAGCCACGGAATCCATCTTATTCAGTGATATGTTCAGAGTGGCCATTTCTCAGACAGCCTTACAGCAGAAGACACTGAGAGTAGACCTTTGCTGTGTTAGTAAACAACGAAGGGAAGAATGCCTGGTAGGAGTTTTTGTAATTGCCATTATCTAATAAATCTTAAGACTGGAGATTCTGGAGGAATTTTCTAGTTGCTATTTCGTCAGCCCTGGTACCACTAAAAATCTTCCCAACGCCTCAGACAGAGCCACTGGTGGTTTTATTTATTATCCGAAGTAGTGATTTCAAGTTTTTATTCTCTTAATCTAGACCTTTAACACCTGCTTATAAATTGTGATTTTCTGTAAAATCTACTTTCCATTTCTACCCTTTGGCTAAAGAAGCACTTTGACTTCTGTTATGACTATCACTATGGAGTATATTTCTTATTTCAGTGTGAGGCTTGTGCTAGGTGCTTTGTATACATTATCTCATTTAATCTTCCTGACAATTTTATGAAAAAGGTATAAGTCCCTCTATTTCATATAGAAGACTGCTTAGAGAAGCAATGTGTCCAGAGTCACACAGCTAGTAAATGATGGACCCAGATATCAAAAAGACATCCCACACATAATTCACTGTTACAAATTTAAATTAAGCAAGACACTTAGTATATAGTTCCTTTATTCAGTTCATTACTGCCAGTCATGGTATTAGAGCTTCTAGGAAGCTCTCACACATACGTGTTGCTGTTTAGAGCAATATGATATTTAAATTCTAAAGCAGGAGACTTCGTGCATAATGAATAGTAAGTTTAACGCACCATTGTGTATAATAACCAGAAAATCATTATATATCCGTAAATTTACATAAGGTATTCAAAGGTGTGGGTCTTTAGTTGAACTTTTCTCTGCAGTACAATAGGAAACATAGAAACACATGTTTCACAATGAACAACGTTTTTAAAAAGTGATCTCTTATTAATATTTCTTTATCTGTATATAAAAAATATCTGATATTGTCTGACAAAGAAAGAAAAGAAGCAAAGATAACAGACTCATTAGGCTGTCAGAAGGCTTAGATATGTCAGATATGTCAGAAGTTCCATAAAGTTAATAAATATGTTAATTGATAGCCTTTTAGAAAATGGTAGTTTAATTTAGATTCTGGCTGATATGTGCAATTCGGTGGAATAGAAAAGCTTTTAACCTTTAATTTTTTTGACATTCTACTAACTTACTTATCCAAAGAAAAAATTTGCTGATTTCTTACTTAAGAACCGCAGTGGAGTTTTCATTTGTTTCTTTTACAATTTTCAGTTGATATGGATTCTTTTGAATAATAAATCATTCTTATAACATATATTATAAGACGTATTATGTTTTATACTTAATCATTTATTTTTTAATTTTTATTTTTTAAACCTTTTATTTAAAATAATTTCATACTTATAAAATGCTGCATGTGTAATCATTAGGTTTAGACAAAATAGTATCTCACAAAATAACCCCAAGGTTGGCTTTTAGAGGGATTATTTCTTATTTACTCACACCTGAAAATATAAAACATGTCATTTTTTTTTTAATCCATCAATGCTTTTTATAATGAGTACTACATTTTTTAACCCTAAAACAAGCTTGCCCAATAATCTTATATCAGGAGGAGCAAATATGAATTTAAACATTTTATTTTCTCTCTTTTTTTTTTCCACGTCTCATAGGCTGGAACTCAAATCAGTCTGGCAGATTTACCATTTTCCAATGAGATTTTCACTCTGTGGTATAACTTGCTT
>NW_011888873.1:3292007-3299168 GCF_000151845.1 Pteropus vampyrus | reverse complement strand
GTTTAGACAAAATAGTATCTCACAAAATAACCCCAAGGTTGGCTTTTAGAGGGATTATTTCTTATTTACTCACACCTGAAAATATAAAACATGTCGTTTTTTTTTTTAATCCAGCAATGCTTTTTATAATGAGTACTACATTTTTTAACCCTAAAACAAGCTTGCCCAATAATCTTATATCAGGAGGAGCAAGTATGAATTTAAACATTTTATTTTCTCTTTTTTTTTTTTTTTCCACGTCTCATAGGCTGGAACTCAAATCAGTCTGGCAGATTTACCATTTTCCAATGAGATTTTCACTCTGTGGTATAACTTGCTTCCCTCTAAGCAAATGCCTTCCAAAAAGAATGAAGAAGAAAATGAGGATTCTGTATTTCAACCAAACCAGCCATTAGTAGATCCTATAGACTTGGTGAGTCAAAGTTAGAGAAAAAAGTCATTACAATTAAATAAAATAATATGGAATGCTATAGAATGCTATGATACCAGTGTGTTTTTATTCACTTTCACTATCCTTTCTTTTCTCCTTTCACAGTTTACCTTTTCTCCCAGCTTCCTAAAAAATAGAAGGAAGGAAGGGAGGAAGGGAAGGGAAGGGGGAATTTCTAGCTCTGCTTCAAGTATAGTTTATAAAAGAATGGCTTGTTTCTGCTCACACATCCTTCCATAAAAATAAAACAATGTTGAGGCTTCATTGTTTTAAGCGACCATAAAAAACATTTTCATTTAAATTTATACTTTCCTACATTGTGTTCACTGTCAAGTTATACATTTGGAACTATTTTATTTTGCAAACGTTAAAAATTCTTAAGCTTAAACAGTATCTTAGTTTCCATTTTTAATATCAATATTCATAAGCATTTTCTATTAAAATGTCTATTGAAAACAACAGTCATACTTAAGTACTTCAAAAATTTTACAAAAAGACATGTAATGAGGCCATTCATCAGTGATTTTTATATTTGTAGATATTGTTTCTGAGTTCACGTTTATTTTAGATTGTCTATAAGGAAAGATTTTACTAAATATAAGTCAGATAATTAAAGCAACAGTTCTCTATTGATCATCTAGTATGTGCAAGAAACTATAGTGGACATTGTGGTAGGTGGGAAAAGGGAAACAAAAGTGTTAGTAGAACTTACATTACACACCCAGGTTTGTGGTAGACACCAAGTAAGGCGTAAAGATGATGAAGTATGATTTATACCTTTTAGAATGCTTTTATAATGGTCACACCGTGTATAAATTTTTTTAGCAGCTTTATGCAATGTAATTTACATATACGATTCACCCATTTATAGTATACAGTTCGCCCATTTGAAGCACACAATTCAGTAGTTTTTAGTAAATTCGCAGAGTTGTGCAACCATCCTCACAAGCTAACATTAGAACATTGTCATCATCCCAAAAGGAAGCCCCGTACGCATTAGGTAGCAGTTGCTCCTGGTTCTCCACAAACCCTTTTACCCAAGGCAACCACTAATGTTTCTATATAAATTTGTTTATTATAGACATTTCATATAAATGGAATAATACAATATTTGTTCTTTTGTGACTGTCTCCTTTTACTTAGCATTATGTTTTCAAGGAACATCCAAATAACAGCATGTATTAATACTTCATTTCTTATTATTTCCAAATAATATTTCATTGTATGGATATACTACCTTTAATTTATCTATTCATCAGCTGATGGTCATTTGGGCTATTTTTACTTTTTGCCTGTTATTAATAATGCTGCTATGAACATTTTTATACAAGAGTTTATATGGACATATGTTTTCGTTTCTCTTGGGACTATACCTGGAGTGGAATAGCTGGATCATATGGTGAATCAGTGTTAACATTTTAAGGAACTGTCAGACCGTTTTCCAAAATGGCCGCACCATTTACATTCTCACCAGCAATGCAGGAGGGTTCCAGTGCCACATGTCATGAGCCTGTCTTTTTGATTCTAGCCATGTTTGTGGGCGTTAATGGGAGAGCTCTGTGGTTTTGATTCACATTTTCCTAATGACTGATGATATTGAGCTTATTTTCATGGACTTACTGGCCGTTAGTACATTCTTTTTTTTTTTTTTTTTAGAACTGTCTACTCAGATCCCTTGTCTTTTTAAAATGGGTTATTTATCTTTTTATTATCGAGTTATGAGTTCCTCATGTATTCTTGATATAAGTCTCTTATCCAATAAATTGCAGATATTTTCTCATATTCTCTGGGTTATTTTTTACTTTCTTGATGGTTTCCTTTGCAGTAAAGTATTAAATTGTGATAAAAGTCAAATTGTGTATTTTTTTCTTTTACTGCTTATGGCTGTTGGGGTCATATCTTAGAAGGCATTGCCAAACCTAACATCACAAAGATTTACTCCTGTGTTTTCTTCTGAGAGTTTTAAAGTTTAGTTTTATTTTTAAGTCTCTGATTTATTTGAGTTGTTTTTTATGTGTAATATGAGGAATGGGTCATTCCAATATCATTCTTTTGTATGTAGGCATACAGTTGTCCCAACACTATTTAGTGAAAAAACCCATTCTTTCCCTATTGAATTATCTTGGCACCCTTGTCAAAAATCAATTGTCCATAAGTGTGAGCATTTATATTTCTGGACTCCAAATTCAGTTTCATTAATATTTATGTCTGTACTTATGCCAGTACCACACTGCTTTGATTATTGTAGCTTTATAGTTATTTTGAAATCAGAACATATGAGTCATTGAACTTTTTCTTTTGAAACTGCTTGGGCTGTTCAAGGTCTCTTGCATTTCCATATGAATTTTAGTATCAGTTTGTCAATTTATGAGGGGAAAAAAACAGCTAGGATTTTGATAGAGATTGCATTGAGTCTGTAGGTCAGTTTGGGAGTGTCGTCATCTTAAGTGTTAAGTCTTCTGACCCATGAATACAGGATGTCTTTCCACTTATTTAAGTCTTCCTTCATTTCAACAATATTTCATAGTTTTCAAAGTCAAAGTTTGTACTTCTTTTGTTAATTTTATTCTTTTTGATGCTATTATAAATAGAACTATTTTCTTAATTGAATTTTCAGATTATTCATTGCACAATTAATTTTTGTCTATTTATCTTGTATCCTGCAACCTTTCTGAACTCATTTATTAGTTCTGATAGCTTTTTAGTATATTCCCTACAATTTTCTATGTATAAGATCTTATGTTCTGCAAATAGAGTTAGTTTACTTCTTCCTTTCCAGTTGTCTTTTCTTTTTCTTGCCTATTTGCCCTGGCTAGAAACTTGCAGTACAATACTAAAAATGGTGAGAGCAGACATCCTTGTCTTGTGCCTGATCTTCACAGGGAAGCTTTCAGTCTTTCGCTATTAAGGATGAATTTGCTGTCTGTTTTTTGTAGATGTCTTTATCTGATTGAGGAGTTCTTTTTCTTTTCCTTGTTTGTTGAGTGTTTTTATCATTAAAGGCGGTTGGATTTGAGAAGAGCTTTTCAGCATTTATTGAGATGATCATGCGATTTTTCTCCTATATTCTATTCATATGATTTGTTGATTTTCCCATGTTAAACAAATCTTTCATTCCTAGGATACATTCTACTTGGTCGTGGAATATAATTTTTTTATATGTTATTAGATTCAGTTTTCTGTTACTTCATGGAGGACTTTTTTTTTTGGTCTATATTCATAGTTTTCTTATAATATTTTTGGTTTTGATATCAGGGTAATTCTGGCCTCATGGAATGAATTAGGAAGTTTCCCTCCTCTTCTACCTTTTGGAGGAGATTGAGAAGAATTGACATAAATTATTTTTTAAATGTTTGGTAGAATTCACCACTGAAACTAGCTGAGCCTGGATTTTTCTTTGTGGGAAGTTTTTTGCTTACTAAATCAATCTCTTTACTTGTTATAAGTCTATTCAGAATTTTTATGTATGCGTCAGTTTTGGTACTTGTGTCTCTCTAGGAACTTACCCATCTAGGTTATCTAATTTGTTGGCATACTGGTGTTCATAGTATTGCCCTTTATCTACTATATCTGTAAAGTTGCTAGTAATATCCCCTCATTCCTGATTTTAGTAATTTAAGCTTTCACTCTACTTTTTTTGGTTAGTTTCACTAAAGGTTCATCAACTTTTTTTATCTTTTCATTGATTTTCTCTAATATTTCTCTCTTTATTTCATGAATTTCCACTCTAGTCTTTATTCAGTTGTTTTAAGTTTATTTTGCTCTTTTTCCATTTTATTAATGTGGGAGGTTTGGTTATTGATTTGAAATCTTTTCTATTTTTTAATATAGGTGCTAACAGCTATAAATTTCCCTCTGAGCACTGACTGCTTTAGTGGCATCTCATAGGTTTTAGTTTATTGTGTTTTAATTTTCATTCATGTCAAAGTATTTGTAATTTTCCTTGTGACTTCTTTGACTCATTGGTTATTTATGAATGTGTTAATTTTCACATATTTGTTCATTTCTTATTTCCTTTTATTGATTTCTAATTTCATTACAGTGTGGTCAAAGAACATATTTTGTAGGATTTTAGTCTTCTTAAATTTATTGAGGCTTGTTTTTATGGCCTAGCCTATGGTCTGTCCTGGAGAATGTTTCATGTGCACTTGAGAAGAATGTATATTCTGCTACTGTTGGGTAGAGTATTCTATAGACGTTTGTTAGCTTTATATTATATTATATTGTATTACACTATATTATACTGTATATATGTATCACATCTTCTTTATCCAGTCATCTATTGACCTACACTTAGGTTGTTTCCATGTCTTGGCTATTGTGAAAATGCTACAGTGAACATGGGGTACATATATCTTTACAAACAAATGTTATAAAATTTTTCAGGTAGATACCCAGAGGAGAGATTGCAAAATTGTTGGTCTTTCAGAGGTAATGCATCTTTTTTTCTTTCACTGCTTGTGAATTTTCCTTTTTTTTTCCCCCAAATTTCAACAATTTCACTCTGATGTGCTAATGTGATTTTTTTTTTATGCGTGTATGTTTATTCTAGTGAAATTCTCCATCATTTCTTCAGTTTTCTTGAACATATTAATTGTAAAATTTTGTTCCTTTTCTAAATAACTGCAGTATATGGATCACCTGTGGGTCTGCCTCTTTTGTCTATTTTTTTTCTTGGCTTTCAGTTCTTTTTTCAGTGGAATGCTGAATATTATATATGAAGAATTATAGAGTCTCTGGCTGATAGCTTCCTCCAGGGAGGATTTAATTTTCTTCTGGAAGGCAGTTTACAATATGGGCAGATCACCTGGATCACTTGGGGGACCTGAATTCCAAATTTTCTCTTCCTAGGTTGGTGAGGCAACTGAAATATGTGCTTGCTGTTTTAACCTCCAACCAGCTGGTTTTTGCTTTGTTTCTCAGCTGCTTGCTCTGCACATTTGCAGCTTAGGAATGGCAATTGCCTCAATAGGAATCTTGCGCAGAATATTGGGTTCACTTTAGAGTTCATTTTCTCTGGTCCCTTGTGTGCTGACTGCATGGTGGTCTTCCACTCAGGTTTCATCTTTGCATTCTACCAACACTGCCACAGGGCAGCCACAGTCTGTTTAGCTTGTATGCCTCAGCACTAGAATTGGCATATGCCTCCAAGGGAAAAGAGTGGCAGTGATGGTTGGTTCACCTCCTTGCATTTCCCTTATGCTTGGGATCGTGGCCCTCTAGTCCTGATTGCCTTTGTTGCTCTTCATTGCTTTAAAACACCTGGAGTTTTTGTTTCTTAGCTTTTGTTTTATTTTATTCATCTTTCGTATTCTCAGAAGAATTGGGCCGAATACCAGCTTCTTTTTCATAACTGGAAACATAAGTCCCCCTCTGATGAGTTTTTAAATTTCTAGAAGCATATGATGTTAATTGCCATATGTTTTACACTCTCTAGGATGCAGTGTCAGCCTTACTTGCAAGAACATCAGCTGAGCTGTTGGCCGTGGAACAAGAATTAGCACAAGAAGTAGAAGAACCTGGGCAGGGAGAAGAGCAAAGGCGTCCAGATGGAGACTGGTAAAGCAGTTATTTCTTTTTGCTCTTGAGAACTCAAAGATGTGTTTAGTTTCTCATAAGAAACTTTCAGAGAAACCTTTATAGGTTCAGATCTTATTCTAGTATTACGGAAAGCAGTGTGGCTTCGGGCATGTATCCCTAGAGGAACAACTCTCCTAGGTCATTCGAGAGTCGAAGGAGGTAATGGCAAGATTGTGGGCAAAGTTAATACATCAGCGAGATTCTTTATTTTTCAGTAATTTTTTAGCTTTTTAAACTTCAAGTCTTGAACTGTTTTGAAAGGTATGGTAATTGATTGTAGATTTATAGGTATATTTTAAAACTGACTCTCTTTTCCTTTAAACTACCGGAAGTATTATTTAGGTTCTAGTAAGTCGAAGCAGATATTTAGAAAACAGCTTCTGTGTAGTCATTTCTCTATTTGTTACCACTTTTGCCTTCTTTTTTGTTCTCTTCTCATTATTCATACCCTATTCTTTAAAGGGAGGCGGGAAGAAACAGAGAGAGAGAGAAAGTTATTATAACTTCAGTCTAGACTTACATATGTATAAAGAACTATCTTTCCCGGTTTGTATTGTTTTCTCTAAAAACAATATTTGAGTGACTGCATTAGTTTTTTAAATATACATGTAAAATCACTTAGATTAACTTTGTATATATAGTGCTTATATTGTTATGTTTGATTGAGCCACTGTTAACCCATATATGCGTATACATATCTAGCATGCATTTGTATATATGTGTATATATAAAGCTTTTTGAAAATTATAATAACAAGATATATCATAAAAACAAAATCATGGGCATTTGAGAGGAACAGCTTACTACAGTGATATAAAAAGGTACAGATATACCTTGTTATCGAAAGTCCTTTATAGTGAATAAAAATCAGAGCACTGCAAAAAAATAAATATGAGAGTGATTATAAGTTTCATCATGGTATCTTTAAATAACAAGCCTTCTTTGTGTATGTAAAATACAATTTTACATCACACACATTTCAAAAAATACACTTAGTATGTATCATAAAGGAATTTATAACTCAGTGTATTCATTGCTAGCTCTCCCGTGTCCATTTCATGATTAGGCGTTTAGGAACTAATCTGTGCCAATTTGTCAGTATGTCACCAATCACAATTAAAGTTTAACTTCTAGTTATCAGTAGAAAAAAT
>NW_011888873.1:3289790-3291957 GCF_000151845.1 Pteropus vampyrus | reverse complement strand
AATATACATGTAAAATCACTTAGATTAACTTTGTATATATAGTGCTTATATTGTTATGTTTGATTGAGCCACTGTTAACCCATATATGCGTATACATATCTAGCATGCATTTGTATATATGTGTATATATAAAGCTTTTTGAAAATTATAATAACAAGATATATCATAAAAACAAAATCATGGGCATTTGAGAGGAACAGCTTACTACAGTGATATAAAAAGGTACAGATATACCTTGTTATCGAAAGTCCTTTATAGTGAATAAAAATCAGAGCACTGCAAAAAAAATAAATATGAGAGTGATTATAAGTTTCATCATGGTATCTTTAAATAACAAGCCTTCTTTGTGTATGTAAAATACAATTTTACATCACACACATTTCAAAAAATACACTTAGTATGTATCATAAAGGAATTTATAACTCAGTGTATTCATTGCTAGCTCTCCCGTGTCCATTTCATGATTAGGCGTTTAGGAACTAATCTGTGCCAATTTGTCAGTATGTCACCAATCACAATTAAAGTTTAACTTCTAGTTATCAGTAGAAAAAGTGTTTGCATTCTAAGAACATGAAACTCCATAAAGCATGAGAAATTCAAAACCACTCTGGTACTTCTGCCTTCCTGTCAATAGAGTTTATACAGAATACAAACCATATGTATATTCTGGACCCCCACTTATAATGCCACCCAAGACCATACCATGGCTTTTGTTAAAAACAAGGTCATATGGTATTAAGAGTCTTCTGTTATTTCAGTAATAAAACTCCCTTTCCACAAAGTTCTACCTCTGCTAGACTGTAAGCACAGTTGACAATGGGTATTTTTAATCATTCATTCTTAGCAGAGAGTCACTCCATTCTATAGTATGATTAATTTTACAGTAATGAACAAATAATACCAAGTTATATTGTTATATTGATATTTTTAAATGGTGGGGTTAAACTTTATATGTGATTTTCAGTATATATCTATTTTAATCTCTAGGAATTAGTTCAAGTATCATGAATTTACCTTTTAGTAACCAAACTATGTTGATATGGCTGTAGATTGCTAGAGATGATTTTATTTTTCATGTGCAATTTAGTACAAGTCCCAAGCAAAGAAATGGCTTGAATCATTATGTGTGAGTGTGTTGTTCCTTGTCCACATAACAGGCGAATGTGCCCCAGTTGCACTGTTCACAGAGCACACCTGTTTGACATAAATGGGTTTCGTTTTATTTCACCAAAGGTTAACAATGCTGAGAGAGGCCTCAGATGAGATTGTGGCTGAAGAAGAGGCTGAAGTTACTTTGCCAGAGGGCAGCAGCCATGCAGAAGACCTACATTCATGCCCGCATATGCCTGAGATGAGTGAAGACACAAGTAGGAAGGAAAACAACTGTGTCAAAGACCTTGGAAGTCAGCCACCTTCTGGAATACCCACTTTGGTGAATATTTCCAACTATACTCCTAAAGCAGAGCTCTTATAGGCACCATGTCGACTAAGTTTGTCTCCTCAGGTGTAATTTCGTATTAGGATTAGCCAAAGCCCATCAGGGTAGACATTCGTGGGAGCAGGCTGTATGAAGCAATGTAAATGCTTTAAAATTTTCAAATGAGCCCCAAATTTTCATTCTCCACTTAAATTTTATATAAGAAGATGAACAGTGCTATTTAGATCTCGGTAAATGTTCTGCAAATTTTAATTAAAAGCATTTTCAGAATTTCCTGGATAAACACCAGGATGACTATTTAATTGTATTAAGTTTCGTAAATGTTGTAAGTTTATTTCGATTTCAAACATGAAGTAAACGTTTGAATTCATTTTGGTTAGAGGGCAGTCTGACTGAAATCTCTTCTGGAAGATGGCAAGTGGCTCGGTCTAGGCGCAGGCACCAGCCGAATTATTAAGCACGTGACTTTGGTAGTTACATGAGAGATATTAAGACTGCCATCCCCAGAGGGGGAAACCATTTTCAAGCTTTGCGATGCCGGCAAACTTGGGGTCTTGTAACAAGTTTAGAAATTTTCAATTCTTTATTCCTGAGGAAAAAAATATGTACCCTGACTGAAAATTTCATATATATGTATACATCTAATTACATATTCTATGTAAACCTGTAACTTTGTAGTATATTGTCATATTCTTATAGTTAATTACTTTTACTATTCTGAAAAAAAAC
>NW_011888873.1:3245384-3287090 GCF_000151845.1 Pteropus vampyrus | reverse complement strand
ATGCTGAGAGAGGCCTCAGATGAGATTGTGGCTGAAGAAGAGGCTGAAGTTACTTTGCCAGAGGGCAGCAGCCATGCAGAAGACCTACATTCATGCCCGCATATGCCTGAGATGAGTGAAGACACAAGTAGGAAGGAAAACAACTGTGTCAAAGACCTTGGAAGTCAGCCACCTTCTGGAATACCCACTTTGGTGAATATTTCCAACTATACTCCTAAAGCAGAGCTCTTATAGGCACCATGTCGACTAAGTTTGTCTCCTCAGGTGTAATTTCTTATTAGGATTAGCCAAAGCCCATCAGGGTAGACATTCGTGGGAGTAGGCTGTATGAAGCAATGTAAATGCTTTAAAATTTTCAAATGAGCCCCAAATTTTCATTCTCCACTTAAATTTTATATAAGAAGATGAACAGTGCTATTTAGATCTCGGTAAATGTTCTGCAAATTTTAATTAAAAGCATTTTCAGAATTTCCTGGATAAACACCAGGATGACTATTTAATTGTATTAAGTTTCGTAAATGTTGTAAGTTTATTTCGATTTCAAACATGAAGTAAACGTTTGAATTCATTTTGGTTAGAGGGCAGTCTGACTGAAATCTCTTCTGGAAGATGGCAAGTGGCTCGGTCTAGGCGCAGGCACCAGCCGAATTATTAAGCACGTGACTTTGGTAGTTACATGAGAGATATTAAGACTGCCATCCCCAGAGGGGGAAACCATTTTCAAGCTTTGCGATGCCGGCAAACTTGAGGTCTTGTAACAAGTTTAGAAATTTTCAATTCTTTATTCCTGAGGAAAAAAATATGTACCCTGACTGAAAATTTCATATATATGTATACATCTAATTACATATTCTATGTAAACCTGTAACTTTGTAGTATATTGTCATATTCTTATAGTTAATTACTTTTACTATTCTGAAAAAAAACCTAATCAGTTTAATGATGATTAATGATGAAGCACGCCCAAATAAGATTGTTTATAGAGCCACATCTACCCTCTGTAAATGTAAACCTTCATTCTTTAGGCCTAGTCTGGTAGAAGTGGCACCTCCATTTGTGGGTAACCCTGTTTGGACAGATACTGTCCCACCCACTGTGGGTCCATCTCTGGGAGTCCCCATCAGGAGTCAGTGAAACCTTTCTCTCAGAAGTGGCCCTAGTGCTCGATGAGTTTCTGTTGTAAGATTAGATATTTTTGTACTTAGAAGAAAGGAGAACAAAGGTATCCACGTCTGTCATCTCCTGACAAATGACTTCTTTCTCTTCTAGGTTGATAAAGAGACAAATACCGATGAGGCAGATAATGCCAGCATGGCAGTTCGCCCCAAAGACCGCGGCGGGCTGAGTGCTCGGCAGCGTCCCTTCGTGAGGAGCAGCGTGATTGTGCGCTCCCAGACCTTCTCTCCCGGAGAGCGGAACCAGTATATCTGCCGGGTAAGGGGACCGTGGGGGGACCAGCGCTCCTGCTGGGCGCTGGGAGCCCAGCTTCCCCACTCCCACCAGCCAGCAGTCTGTTACGCACACTGGGTAGTAGGAGTCTTCAAATTCCCACTACAAGTACTAATTGCTGGAAATGCTTTTATAAAATATACATAAAATATCACTACTCTTACCGTTCTTTTTAGTTTGGGTTTTGGGTTTTTACTTTCTTTTCCCATTGCTTCATTGGCTCTAATGCCATTTACTTCTCCAATAAGTGAAATTAAGGATGTGGCTTTTGTACTTTAAATTTGTACTTCAGAAACTTAATGTGACCCGAGATTTCTATTTTGTATATTTCTGCTGTATATCGTACACCATGTTAGTCCTGCTGAGCCAAGTATTGTGAATGGAGTTTTAGAACAGAAATCATCTTTTAATAATGCCTCCAGACACTGAGTCAGATTCATAGCTCTGTGGAGAACGATTGTGGGATTTGCAGCAATTTACCAAATTCTACTTTTATCAGTATTCACGATTTGTAGTTATATAGGTTTAGTATTATCAAATGGCTTAGAAAATACTTTTTAAATTTATTCATTCAATTCAACAAATATTTTTATTAAGCATCTACTATTAAGCATGTTTCTAGATACTTGGGATTTCTCTAAACAAAAAAGACTTAGAGCTCTGCCTTTGCAGGGCCTACATTCTTATAAGTTGAGCCAAACAATAAACATGATGACTGATTGTGAAGTGTCTTAGGTGGGGCTAGTGCCATGGAATAAGAGGAATTGAGAATGGGCTGCCTGGGCTGGGTGTTTTAGATTGTACAAACTAGATTTAGATTGTCTTAACTGTAATTTTGAGCTCTGTACATCAACCTTTCTTTTAAAAAAAAATGAGCATTGCATATTAGCTAAAAAATGCAAAGCATAATATTATTTCAGAGTATGTATAATTATCTTAACACATCATTTTTGATAACTGCCACCGAAAAGCAATTGTTTAAATTATTTTTAAAAATTAAGTTATTTAAGAAAGCATAGGACAGAGAAAAACTTGTTTGAGGAGGATCTTTTTAAAGAAATAAACTTCTCTTATCATTACCTGCTTTGTCTGATAAACTTCTCAATTGATGTGCAGTGATCTTTTTTTTGTCCTTTGTTGCCAGTTAAATCGAAGTGACAGTGACAGTTCGACCCTGGCTAAAAAATCACTGTTTGTAAGAAACTCCACTGAACGGCGCAGTTTGAGGGTCAAAAGGGTACGTATTCCCTTGGCAACAGCCCCCTGTCCTAGACCGATCCAGAGTCATTATTGCAAAGCATAAATACCAGAACTCTTGAGCGTCATTGCTGCACGCTCTTGGGCCATCGAATGAAGCCGCTGTGATTGCAGATGAGGTTAGAGAATACCCTTTGGCTGTGAATTGGGGATGGATATCAGGTGCTCTTGGTAGGTGGTGAGAAATGACACAAGGGGACAGGAAAACACATTATGTCAGTTACAGAGATGGAGAGAGAATGCACTTGAGAGAATTCATTCATCATTGGTTTGGATGCTGAGCCAATTAAGGCAAGAAATTTCCTTTGCAGCATCTATGGAGAAGGGGCCAGCTGGGTGGGTTGCACACGTTCCTGCTGATGGCTGCTGGTTTCCACACCATGTCTGGCTCTTGAGCAGTTGTGAGAAAAATGTAACACTGTACCTTTTCTAAGGGGCATGTTTCGGTAAAGAAGTAACATTCTTAGTAACTTGCTTAAAAATAGATATTTTAAGAAGGTTAGGATTAATGTGGATGAGAAAGCTTAAGTCAAGTGTTCCTGGAGGCCACAGGTCTCTGGATGACCTTTAAAAAATAAATCTGAGAGAATATTTAAATAAGTTAAATAAGGTTGGGCAGTTCGAGTAGTTCAGGAATTCCTGTTTACTTACCAAGAGCTGAAATACTAATGGGAAATTTTTTGTTTACTAATAATTTGTTTAGTAATAATTTAGCTTAAAGTACATTGTTTAGTAAGTACAAATAATTCAGCTTAAAGTACATTGTTTAGTAAGTACAAAGCACTGTTCGAGCTCAGCTCTGTAGGTGATGAGGCACCGCCTGCAGGAGTTTCCAGTCCAGAGGAGGTACTCGGAGGGCACACAGGACGATGAGAGTATTGTGGGTGAAAGCAGAGCATGAGCTCCTCTGGTTGGGAGAATCAGAAAGGCCTCATGGGGGAGGTCTGCGGCCTTGACACCTGGATAAAGTTTGAAAGAAAATGGTAGCTTTGTGGGAGGTGGGGGATGGGTACCAGGTGCTATCGGAAGGTGGCATGAAGTGACACCGGGCAGGAAAATACATTCAAGAGACAAGGAATGATCAAGCTCAGCCAGAGCTTAGGTACTGTGGATGATGGCTGGGAGGGAAGATGGCAAAGGTAGTCGTTATCTTCACTCGTGACTCTGGTTTAATGACTCTGTGCAAAGTACTAGATACAGGACTAGGCAACGTTTGGGTTCCCTGGTTTAATTTCCTAGTTATTTGAAAGTAATAAGCTTATTTCTTTTCGTAAAGGTAAATGTGCTAGCATTTATATAACATCGTTATTTTCAGGAAGGTTCGAGGTGTGGATCTTTCAGATTATCAAGTTTTATCCTTTAAAAAAGCACCTGAATTTCCATTATTTTGAATGAAAATTCTTCCCAACTCCTTTATACATCACCTGCATTTTTAAACAGCACGTCCTTTCAGAGGATGGTAGCTCTCTTCAGGGAAATTTTAACCAGAAGTGTTTATGAATTGAGTAGAGCTGAATAACAGTCAGGTTACTGATAAACTCAGTTGCTAGAACTCCTGGAACCAGACAAAGATTAATCCTGAAACACTGTATAGGCGATGATCGTAATACGTTTTTTAAAGTAGATAAGGTTCGGTAGAAGTGAGTAGGGAACTGTATTTCGATTTAGGAGTTACAGTGTGAAAAAGGTATAGGGGTGTGAGAGAATGGAAGCATCTGAAAAGATCAGTAAAAAATTTACCTGACCAGAAAAGCAAAGTGTCAGGCGCATAAAGCATGAGGTTTGTGCTGGAGCCTCATACTGGCTCACGAAAGCCAATGCTACACATCTCTTCCCAATTCAGTGACATCACATCAACAGCTTGAAAACAGTTATGGCGGGAGTATTCACGCCAAAGACATTGGCCAACCCTGTATATCAGTGAGCCAGTTGTCAGACATTCACCAGCAGACCACTGCACTTTGGGGTCCTTAGAAAGGCTCCATGAGCGTGACAACCAGGAAGTATTTCCTATTTTGAAAAATGAGTAATACAATCAAAGGGGATATGTGTCTAGATGATCCTGCTGTGTAGTAAGTTTGTTAGAGCAGAAGGTGAATAAAGGGAACCTGATTTTAAGAACGTTACAGAATGTTAGAACCAGGAACAAACAATGAAAGCTATTCAGACTTGAGCTAAGGCTCCGAAATAAGAAGAGGGGCAGACAGGCCCTCCTCCTTTCATGTGTCATGAGCACCACCATTGTTTCAGGTCTTCAAGCTAGAATACTTCTCAAGTTTGAGTCCCCTCTCTCTTGTATCAAATAGTACCAGTTTTTATTAGTAAGCTCTTATTTTCCATTCCTACTGCCAACGGTCTAGGCAAGAAATGCCCTGTTTGTTCCCCTCTGCCCACGCTGTCTCACCCAGCCTCACCCGAATTCCTTTCCTCAAGCGAGTCTGACCAGCCTTGAATGATCCCTCCCTTCCCTGACTTCCTGTGGCACAGAAGTCGCCACTTGGCAGTTTTCTGTTGCTTATCGTCTCCCGCCAGTCTCTGATTGAAGTCCTCAAGGTTAGAAATTATGTCTTCTCTTCCTAGTGTTTTGCTTACAAACCCACAGCAGTCATTTATTCATACATATTTAATAATTATTTTTTGATAAATGGATAAGATTGGCTGCAGGAAGAACACCGGCAATCTGGGGGTGAAAGTAGATATTAGACAGTGGGAAATTGAAGAAGGAGCTGAAGTTTCAAGCACATCGATTGGAGGAGAGAGTCCAAATCTTAGCTCTGCCGACCAGCTACATTCTGGCTGGCATTTAGGGAAATGATAGGAAAAGGTATAAGCTGTGGGTATTCAATTATGTGTCCTAAAAGGGAGGAAATATAAGTTTCTTATAATGTATTTGTTTTTCACAGAGGGCAGCCTTTGTGTAATAAATTCGTCAGGCTAAGCTAGGCTGTACGGTGGTAACAGCTTTAAAACAATGTGGTTTAAAATAGTAAATGTTTATTTCTTGCTTAGCTACTTGTTCAGTGCAGGCTGGCTGGATGCTCTGCCCCTTGTCCTCACTCAGGACCCAAGCTGATGGGGCTTCCATCTCTGGATCTTTACTGTCTCTCTTGTAGGTGTCAGAAAAGTACAGATGGCACACTAGCTTTGAAAAGTTTCTTCCTAGGAGTGATACACATCACTCCCACTCACCTGTCATTGACCAAAGCAAGTCACTTGGCTGGTTATGCCTCACTCAAGGAGCAATGAAATCCCACCTCATCATGTGCCAGGAAGGAGGGAAAGCAGAATAATGAGTGCCAATATAATCAAGGCGTTTTGTTGTTTTCCCACTACCCAGACGGTTTGCCAACCTGTCCTTAGAAGAACAGCACAAGAATGCCCGGTGCGCACATCTCTAGACTTAGAACTGGATCTTCAGGCATCTCTAACCCGGCAGAGTCGCCTCAATGATGAGCTGCAGGCCCTGAGGGGCTTGAGGCAAAAGCTGGAAGAACTGAAAGCTCAGGGAGAGACGGACCTTCCACCTGGTGTGCTGGAAGATGAGAGATTCCAGAAGCTCCTGAAAGAAGCCGAGAAGCAGGTACAGATTTCAGTGTCTCCGTTATCTCTGAGGGATTACATAGAGTCAACCTTTTTTAAAGTCTGCCATGTAGAAGTTACCCACTTC
Organism: Pteropus vampyrus; assembly: GCF_000151845.1. Classification (NCBI taxonomy): domain Eukaryota; kingdom Metazoa; phylum Chordata; class Mammalia; order Chiroptera; family Pteropodidae; genus Pteropus; species Pteropus vampyrus. The sequence goes on along the minus strand of NW_011888873.1, from coordinate 3,280,717 downwards.
ACAAGTCAGTTTTGCTCAAGTCTTCAAATCCTTTGCCAAGTATTTGGAATACATTTTTTTTCCATCGTTATAGATATTTTTTAAACCCAGGATGTTGCTAAGGGTCGTACTGCCACCCACAAGGTACAGATAAGGGGTCCCCCCACCACTCCACGCCGCACCCCCCCCCCAACGGCAGCTCTGGTGGCCACTGGCCTCCTGACAGGGACGGGGCAGCAAATGCGAAGTGATCATCTTCATTTCTGCTCAGCATTTTCCTTTGTCTCAACATTGAGACTTGGCAAATAAATATAGTATAACCTTTAACGTAAATGATACCTTTTCTTTGAAATTTCTATGAGTGGATCTTTAAGATTCATTAACCACATCAATTATAAAGGTATTGCTAATTTTAATGCTCCTAAGTTTTCACATTCTTTTTTACCTACAAGAAAGGTCACACTTCACATATTGGCATTCTCCCTTGTCTTTCACCATATAACTATACAAGATAGGAGTAAATCACTGATAAAAAATAAGGTATTTTTAAGATAATATTTCTGTTATTCTCCTATCTAAATACGACCCAAAATTTCAAGAACCTGCACATTTATGAAATTGATTCATCTTCTCGAGATTAGAGTTTATATTTTGGTATAGGAGTATATGTTTACATCCATATGTAGTATCCAAATAGAATTTTTCACATAGTTAAAATATTACAAATGACAAAACATTGTTTCCTTTCAACTCCTTGGATGAAAATCTGAAATAGATCAGATGCTTCTTTAAGCTAATAGAAACTCTTATCCATAATATAAACTTCTCTTTTTGGCCCAAAGTTGTTTTTGATTATGCAGTGTATGGTACTATAGGGAAACTTTGAGTCATTTAGTTGACTAGCACTACAATCCTAGATGAAACTTATAAATTTAACATATGAATTATTGATACCAAACTGATACCAGTAATTTTTAAAGAGAGTTTAAGCAACAAAACATATCACATATCTGTATTATATCCTACTTCATAGAAAGAAACCTTAGCACATAGTAGGATCTCGGTAAATGTCTTTCAGTGGGGAATTGAATTGTAAGCCTTATGTTTGACACCATAGCAGACACCAGGATCATTAGACACTGTCGTGCCCTTAAAGAGCCTGTGGTTTGGTTAAAGAGATGAGCCAGATACGCCAGGTCAAGAGAAATCGCTTCCTGTTGAGATCAGGTTTCATGGAGGAAGTGGCACTTCAGCTGGTCTCAGAGTGGGTGGCAGAACTTCATCCCAAGTGGGGGTGAAGAGGCCCAGCATGTACAGGACTCCGCAATAGGAAAGATCTAAGAGAGTTCCTGGCAGTGGAAGGTCCACGGACAAGAGCCTGCAGGAGAGCAGGGCCACAGCATGCTGTCATTTGCAAAATGGGAGATTGAGTTAAAAGCTGAAATGACCCACACTTATATTTTTAACCTTAATAATACTTGTCATCATTTTCACTCTCTTGAGTCTTTCAATTCAACATTAGCAATAATTTCAAACTCTTGGTTGACATTGACCAACTTTAATATCACAGAGAAGCATCTTTTGATTGTTGTGGGTCAAAGGCTTTCAGAGCTGGATTGGAGTTTTACAACTATAAATATAAGCAGAGCTTTGCATCTTTAGGTTTATTATTGTTTTTTTGTTTGTTTGTTTATTTCTAGTTTATCACGATATGAAATTCTGGATCCCTAGGTATCAATAATTATAAAAACTTCGGGACTTTTTTTCATATCACATTGATAAGATTCATCCATAAATTGCTTGTTATGTGCATTGCTTTGACTGCTGTCTAATCTCCATTGTGTAGAGAGAGGCTCGATAAAACAAAACGTTGGTTTTTTGGGGAAAAAAAAAACTAAAAGAAAATTGACAACGCTCTGACAAGATTGATGAAGAGACGATACAAATAAAGAAAATTATAAATGTAAAGTGGGACAGAACTACAGATCAGTTTGAAGTTTAAAAAATATTTGAATACTATCAAAACTATATGCCCGCAATTTGGACAAATATCTAGGAAAATACAGTATATTAGAACTAATGAAAGGAGAGGGGTAAGAAAGAAAATTTTATACCTCTTAAAGAAATGAAAGCAGTGATTAAAAATCTATCCACAAAGAAAACACAAGGTCTAGATGTTTTATACATAATTTCCACCAAACTTTCAAAGAATAGGTTCTCTCTATTTTATACAAACTCTTCCAAATACTAGAAAAAGAGAGAATACCTCACAGCTTATTCTGTGTAACCATCATCCCTAATACCAAAAGTAGACAATATTATCAAAAAGGAAAATCACAGGCCATTTCATTTTTGAATATAGATGCAAAAATCCTAACTAAAATATGAGTAAGTGGAATCTAATAATGTACTTAAAAGATATTACATTTTGACTATGTTGAATTGTGCAGTGATTTTTTTTAATATTAGAAAAATCTTTCAGTATAATTCCTTTAACAGAGTAAGGAGAAAAACCATTTGATCAACTCAATAGGTGCAGGAAGAATATTGATAAAAGTCATAACCATTCATGTTTAAAACTCTTAGTAAGTTAAGAAGATGAGAACTTCCTTAATTTGATAAAACAAATGTGGTCCTAAATAGACAAACACTGGAATCATTCTTTTTAAAATCAGAAACAAGACATTAAACACTCTTCTGTTCAACATTGTATTAGGAGTTCTGACCAATGTAAGACAAGAAAAATGTAGAAACAGATTGGAAACTAGAAACATAAAACTATAATCGTTTACAGATAACACAATTGTGTATATTAAAAAAATCTGCATGTTATTACAAATATTAAGAGAATTTAGCAAGATATGTAAATACAAGAATACATAAAACTCTGTTGCATTGCTGTACAGCAACCAGAATCAACTAGTAAATTTAATTAAAGTATTTACAACAGTATCATAGAATATCAAGTATCAAGGAATAAATTTAACAAAAATGTTAAATTTATATACGGGAGAGGGAAAATTACAAAACCTTATGAGAAGAAATGTAAAAACACCTAAATTTATGGAGAAATACCACATTCATATAGAACAGGGGCCACGAAACTTTTCTGTAAAAGGCCACATTTAAGTGTTATGAGCCATAGGGTCACTGCTACTCAACTCTCCCATGTAGCACAGCTGCAGCCACAGACAAGATGTAAAGAATTGGCTGTGGCTGTGTTATAACAAATGGCAGGTTATCGTTTGCCAGCTCCCAATATAGAGGAAGCATTAATATTGTGGAGATGCTCAGTTCTCCCTGAAATGTACCATAGAGTTAGTGTAATTCCAAGAAGAATGCCTACATGGTTCTTCATGGAAATTGATAAATTAATGAAGAACAAAGGACAAAGAATAGCCAAGATAACTTCCGAAGAAAGGATTAAGAAGCAAAAAATGACAGTTACGAAATAGTCATGGGGATGTAAAGTACAGCATAGGGAATATAGTCAATTATATTGTAATAACTATGTATAGTGTCAGGTGGGTACTAGTCTTATCAGAGGGATCACTTTCACTTCATAAATTATATAAATATCTAACCACTATGCCGTATGCCTGAAACTAATATAATATTTAACATCAGCTATAATTGAAAAAACTAAAATTTAAATTAAAAAAATTTAAGTACTTTATTATGCTAAAAAGAAGATACTTCTAGAGAAGAAAAATAAGGAGGGGGACTTGCCCTGCAAGAAATCAAGCTTTGTTAAGCTGCTAAGGTACATAGTACGGAATCGGAGGATGAATCAAGAGACTGATCAATGGCATGAAATAGGCAGCCCATAAACAGACATGTGTATGTAGAGCATAGCTCTGTGACTAGGTAGCATTCATAAGGAGGGACTGTTGAATCAGTGAAGCTAGAAAAATCATCCATGTGGAACAAAATGATATTGGATCCTTGCCTCATATACAGAAATCAACTCAGGATAGATTAAGGACTTAAATGTCAAAAATAAGGTTGAAAACTCATAGTAACAAATATAGGATGTATCTTTTTTATGTTTTGATTATCTTGTCTACAGCACCTATTTTGTTTCCTACCTAGTTGGAGGTAAGGTAGATTGGAGCAAAACTGTTAAAAGCCTTGAATATCTTAGGTGATGGGGAGACACTGAAGATCTTAAAGACGAACTCTTTGGGAACATTGTGTGGTGGTGATGTGTATGTGATATCAACTAGATGGGGAGGTTCTTCCGAGTCCCTGGGGTTAGACCATCTCCACAAAATACAGTCAGAGGAGCTTGCGCAAGATCCGAGCAGTCTGTCTAATACCGATCGAAAGACACAGTAGTGAGGCATCCTTTTGAAGGTAAAAGTATCATAAATATACTTTTGTCCTGAATGGATTTTTCAGTCTTTTATTAAAGAATTCTGCCAAGATTTTTGCTGCTATTAACGGAAGATTCGAGGTTTGCAGGTTTTTAGGGCAATGTTTGTTTTCTTTCTACTTTAAAGAAACCCTTAGTCCAAGTAGGTAAAAACAGGAAGGAGCATAGAATATAATGGCCCAGGAGATAGATCATCAGGGCTGACTTAGATGCATTTCTCGGAGCCTCTGAAACCTGCACTTGAGAAAAAGTTGATGTTTATTGCATACTTGTTCATTTTAATGATTTCCTTTTATTAAGCCAGTCAAGAATGTGTGTTTGTTTTCAGCTGCAGAAAATTCTGGGAGGGGTTTCTTGGGGGAACTTGAGCAGAAGTGTCCCCTATAAAGAAGAAAAACCTCAACGCAAATCCTCTCTCTGCTAGGGTGCCTTCAGCTTAGCATGTAAGCGCCCCAGAGTGGGGTGGGGGATGAGGCAACCTTTTTGTTTCTTCCGCATTACTGTGCCTTGAAGTAGATGTCCCATCCAGCCTTGGCGAAATCTCTTTGGCCTCATTAAAGCCTTCTGACCTTGCTTACCAGACATGGTATTATCCTCTTTGGAGTTTTGTTTATCCCCACTCTGATAAAGGATTTCCCCTGGACCTAACTGGTGAAGAGATAAATACAGCATATAGAGAGTGATGAGAAACTGACTGGTGGGCGCTGTGTGTGGCCCCAGGAGAGCTTGGGCAACCGCGGGCCTGCGCCCTGCCTCCGGGTTAGACACGGCCACCCGTGTGGGCACCCCTGCTCCAGGCTATGCCTTGGTGTCTCTGGAACCGAGTTGCAGGAGTACCATGGTCTAGGGATATTACCGGATCAAATCAGTTAGTATTTCCTGGGTATCTGTATAAGATAGTGTTGCATATTAGCCTCAACTCTCTGACAGACTGTTCTGAAATGGGAGTTTTATGCTATTCTGTGCCCAGCTTCCCATGTGGGGTTCACAGTCACGATCTAGGAAAATAATGGCAGCGATAAGGAGAAGGTGCCCTGGTCACACCTCCCACACTGCCAGGATGCCTGACTGCCCCGTGTTTGTTTGTTTTCAAATCTGTCAAACCAACCTATCATACCATTCTTAGTGACAGAAATGATCATAGTAGTGTCAGGCCGATTTTCCAGACGTAATATAAAGTTGAACATAAATTCCCTGGTAAGTAACCTCTTTGAAAACTGTCATCTCTGCCATTCAGGCAACCGTTTGTGTGACATGAGTGACATTTACCCCTTTCATCACCTGATTATTAGCATTTCTGTTATCCCTACTGCAAGTCACCATCTAAAAAGTGGGTGCTGGCTGACATACCTACCTGGTGCTGTCATTTCCTGTGTCAACCTGAGAATCAACATCTCTGTAAAAGTGCTACTATAGGTATGTGGAGTTTTGCTTTTTAAAATCTCAACGCAATGCAGCAGTTCTGCACAGAGCCAAGCGTTGTTGGCCGATAGAATTAACTTTAATGCCACATTGGATTCATTTTGCTCACAGAACAGGCCTTCCCTCACCAACGTAACAACACTCATTTAGATAAGGTAACAACTGCTCACTTAGATTTGCCCAGAATACTTCAGAGCTGATGGGTTTTTCCAGTTAGCATCAAGAACGTAAAGATTCAGAGGCCACAGTCTGCTGAGTCCTGCCCAGTGCAGGATGTAAGCACATCTTGTTGCAGCTTTAGAAGTGTCTTCAGAAGAGAGACACTTTAGAACTGTTTTTTGTGAAATAGTGCTTTATGGTTTTGTTTTTTTTTCTCTCTTAATTTGCAGTTGTTTAGTCATTAAATGATACCTACTTATGCATGATTCTGGCTCATAATAAGTTTCGACTGATGATTGTGATCATGTTTACATAAGTTGCATTGGCGATTTTGTTTAGAAATTTAATTCTATCTCTGGTCTGCATTATCTGATGAAACCGGCACTGAGTTGGTTTTACAATCAGTTTGCACACCAAGATTCTGAGAGAGAAGAAGAGCTCAAGGAGGCTACTCTTGTGATTGCGCAGAGCTTGAGATAAACGTTTCTGTTCCACAACTTCGTGAAGGGGTTGCAGCCCCAGGGAGCAGAGGAGGGGTGAGAAAGCTGGTGGCCACTACACATGCTGCTTGCTGGCTTCCATAGGACCGGCCCCTACAAGCCGTGCAGAGTGCATCTCACAGACATCCTGCAGAGAGGGGAAAGAATTGTCCCACCAGAGTGCACGTGTGGCTGCCAGACAATCTCATGGTACTGTTTGGCTTCAACAGGAGAACCTATGGCAGGGGCCAGAGGCTCAGGAAGGACATGAGGGGAGACTCTAGCTGTGCCTTCGTGAAGTCCACCAGACCCCCAGAGAGCTGCGAACACAAGGAAGTAGGAAAGGTTGAGAGGATCTGAGCTGACGTGTTAGCGGTGTCTGATTCAGTGAGAATATATGTTTTCCAATTCTCAAGAACAGTCCAGCCTAACTAAACGTGAAGATAGATACATCTAAATAACTGAGGGTCATTAAGAGCTGAGATAGCTGTTGTAATCATTTGTATTCGGCTTTCTCCATACCATTGCCATTGTTTTCCTAGATCCTTACTGTGAACACCATATGGGGATGTTGTTAACAACTCAGTATAAAACTCCTTTGAGGAGTTGAAAATCATGCACGAAATGATGTTTTTTGTTTGGTTGGTTTTTATTTTCGCAATACAGGGCTAAAACTCTGTAGCTAATCTTATGGTACCCAGTGAAAAGTCGCTGGTATATGCTGGAGGTCCTTGTATAGGGTCTAGATAACAGCAAGGCCAGGAGACCCATGGGCACTTCTGGGATGAGAGCTGGAGCCTCTGACGCTCCTGTAAGCTTTGCGCTCTCATCACCTTTCCCGTTCCTTCCCTTCACAGCTCTCCTCTTTCTCATCAAACAAGAAATAAAAACAAATCAGCTTATAAAATGCCAGAACAAGTTTGCATGTCTGTGGCTTTTGTTTTTTCTGTGCTCGAATAGGATTTTACATACTTGTCTATAAAATAAGAGAGAATTGGGTTAGAGGGCCACAAAGAGCATTTCTAGTTATAAAATTCTATGATCTGTCTGAGATCAAATCTAATGTGCTTCCAGTGATAAGTAAGATTCAGGGAAATGTGTAGAACTTGAAGTCTTATCTACATGGCCTAAAAGAACCAAACTTTTAGGGCACATGGAGTATTTTGATAATTCTGAAGTCCAAGGTGAGGTGCGATTTCTTGAAGCTTTCCCATATAAAGGTGTTCGCAAGTCACGCAGAGCAGATCTCATAGAACTGGCGGAAACCTCCAAGCTGGCTGCCCCGCCGTCCTTGTCTTCTGCATCAAGCAACAGTAAAGAAAAAGCTCTCAAAACAAAGTACATTTATACCGTTTATAAAACAATCTGATTCCCTGAGTACAGATGATTTTATCTTCATTTTTACCGACTCTGTACGTACAGATAGACTGTTCGAGCTATGTACTTTTCTTTGTCACCATTGAAGTTTGTAATAGCCAGCTCTGTGAAAACACAGACTATTTCAATTGTGTACCTTCCATTATGGCCACAGGAATCGGTAATAACCATTGACCTATCCCTCCTGCTTGCTCTTCATTTCCACATGCTCTTCTTTATGTACATGTGGACACACCAGCACACACTCAAGCACTGCCCTCTCATGTCCCTGCAGTGCTGGATATGTGCGAGACTTTCGCAGGGCGCTCATAAAATGCCTAACGATGAGCAAAGAGCCTGCCAATTGCAATAAAAAATATGGCTCCCAGAAAAGCAGTTATTGAAGCCAGCAGCAGATCCTGGGTTTGCCTCCCTTATCAGGGAAGTTGTCGGGTCTCAGGGTCACACTCCATAACCTTCCTCCTTGGTGGTTGAAAGTCTGTTTTGTAGCTTGGAATAAAAACTGAATCAGAGTCAGTGTCCTCGTGTATTGTACAACCCCCTGAGGAAGCAGAGCAGGAAACGGAGGACTGTAAATTAAGACAGGGTTGTGCTCCTTATTCTGTTAGGCTTCTTAATGCGACCGTAAGTAAATCACTGGACTTTTCTGAAGGTCAGGCTCCCATTGTGTAAACTGAAGGTTAATCACACTCTTCTGAAATCTGGGGCATAAAAAGTGGCTTCTGGTCTTTGTGAACCAGGCAGCTTTTCATGACCTGTTGGGTGGGAAAGGGAGAGGTATGCCGAGGGAGGGTTGGCATTTTTCCAAAGGAGCTTCATGTTGCTTACAAAGGAGAGATTTCTTTTTCTTCCTCAGAGTGTTTTCTTGTCAAAACGCCAAAGTTCAGAAAAGTTTATAATAAGACAAATGTTAACATTTTTAAAAGTTAGAATCTGCTAAGAAAATTATATGTCAAAGATAATAAACTTCATTCAACAAAATTAAATCCTGAAGATTGCAACAAAGTATTCAACACGGAGATTTAACTGCCTGCAAAGTTGACTACTTTTGATAATTAATAGCTAACAAAAATTTGTCACCCAGATTTTTGAAGAAAGATATGGGTATAGGTAGAGATATAAATATATAAACACAGAAACAAATGTAGTCTTCAGTAAAGTATGTTCTTATTCAGCAGGAAAAAGAATGTCTTCATGTTTCCATCAGTCTCGTTTTGCACAAAACAAGTTCCAAAGTGATTTTGCAGTCACCACAAAATATGCTGGTCATTATCAGAAGCCATCAGACTACTTAGAGAGACTGTCTTAATAGTTCTCTGTAGGGGATAAAATACATTGCCGTGATTCCATTCACATGGAAGATGACAAAAGACTGAGCAGGATCCCAGGGCCTGTTGTATTTTTGATCTGATAAGCACATTTTCTTGAGGAAACCTGGTCACATTGTCTTACCTAAGTATGCCTAGCATGGACCTTCCTTCTCTGGCTTTTCCTGATCTTTCTGTCATTCAAGTCAATAAGCAGGTGGCCAGTCGAAGATTGGTTTAGTCATAAGTTACCAAGAATTAGAATAACAGCGATACTTTAATATAATTACTAATTTACTCATTTGCTATGTCACGTCATGATAGAAGTCATTTCTTTGTGTTTACTAAGTCAGTAGTTCCTTACCTGGGACCTAATGAAAAAGCATCCATTTACTAAAGATAAGGCTTCAAAGGAACTAAAATGTCACCTTTGTCTGCTTTGAACTTGAATTAGATAAGTTCAGAAGATCCAAGTGATAGTTAAACTTATCAATTACAAAATATTCAAGAGAGAATTGTTACTTAACAAATACAGACCAGTTTTCTAAAGAAAATCTTTCAAAATAGGGAGAGGAAAGGAGGGCAGTAAAATATATCTGGAAAAGAGATTCTTTGCGATGAAAACAATCAGAGGTCACTACAGTAGATTATCATTAGCAAAGTGCAAAGGATGCCTCATTGTAGGCATTTAGCTTTCTGTGGAGACTTAAGACTATAATACATAAGTACTCAAGGAACGCGGTGTCATGTAAAAACAGTCTTCTCGATACGCACTTAAAAGCAGTAGGTATCCCCATCTGACAGAAGTAAAAATCTAATTTAGTTTGCATTTTGGGGGACAGAGAGACCTTATAAACATGTGAGTTGGTTTTGGCATTTGTTTGGAAAGCCACTTTAAGAAAAAGAATTCTGAGCAAAATGTTTGGTGCTGAGACAGGGTAACTTTCCTCTTCACTTTCCCTCAAGATCTCACCAGGGACATTGGGGAGACTTAGCTACCCAGGCAGCGCTCTGGAAGGCTGCTGCGTGCTGCGACTCATATCCTGCTACTCTGACTCGCAGTATCAGAAACTCCCATCACTTGTATCCCTGCCAGGATGGTCTGTGAGTTGGCTTATTAAAAGCCGCATCTTAGGGTCTTTTTGGTCCATTTACTGTCTTGTTCATAGCCACATCCCTAGTTCCTAGTACAGTGCCTGGCATGTAGTTTAAAAAAAAAAAAACAATAATAGTTAAACACTGAAGTAGTGGATTTAATAATGTGTTGGGTACTGCTCTAAGTACTTCAGGCATATTAACTTATTTAAACTTTACAGTAACCCGTTGAAGTAAGTACTTATTCTCAGTTTACAGATGAGGAAACTATGGCACAGGGAAGGCAAGCAGCTTGCCCAAATTCACATCACTAGTTAATGTCAGAAATGGAATTTGAACCCAAGCAATAAGGCTCTAGAGTTTGTGCTTTTCACTAACTTATACCTAACCTTTCTTTAGAAGGCAGTCAACAAATATTTATTGATTGGATGGATGGAAGGATAGATGAATGAATGAATGAATGAATGAATGAAAAGGGAACTTTTATTATAGTATTTATTGTTCCATTTTTATTTTTTAAATGCATTCGTGCAAAATACCCAAATATCCATTGATAATACCTCAGATAATGTGGTAAAGTCCCATGGTGGAATATTATACAGCAGTGAGTAAAACAGGTTACGGGCACATGCAATAGTGTGTATGATTCTCATAAGCATAATGCTGAGCAAAAGAAATCAGACCCTAAAGAGTACCTGCTATCCTATTGCATTTATATAAACAATATAGGCAAAAGTGACCGATGCTGTTAGAAGTCAGAGGCTGGTAGCCCTTGGGGCTCGTCACCGGAGGGGGCCGAGGGGCTCTGGGAACTGAGCATGTCTGTTTCTTAGTCTGGTGCTGGCTACATGGGTGTGTTCAGTTTGTAAAAGTCCTTTGAGCTATACGTTTATGTGCACTTTTTTGGTATGTAAATTTTACTTCGATAAACAGCTTTTAAGTAGCTAAGATAGGGAAAACAAGGGCTGAAAAGATGAATAAGAGGTTAAAAGTACATTCACCAAAATGTTGACAAAGATATTAGACACGGTGCCATAATTACTTTTTAGTTTCCTTTTTGAGGGTTCTTATGTCATCCAGATGTAATAAAGTGATCACATACTGCCTATATAAAAAGGTTTTTTTAATGCTATAAAGTAAACTTGCCCCGAATCAAAGACCGTGCCACCCCAGCATGAGTTTGGCATTGATGTCGTCCCCTGGGGGTGAGAAGACACCGGTCATCAGCTGCCTAGCCACCCGCCTGGCTCCAGTTTGCAATCTTTCAAGCCTTATAGTATGTCTTGGGGAATTTCTAATTAGTGTTTTATGGGATTTTTGTGTTTTTATATCCTTTACCAGGCCGAACAGTCAAAAGAAGAGCAGAAGCAAGGTTTGAATGCGGAGAAATTGATGAGGCAGGTCTCCAAGGATGTGTGCCGGCTCCGGGAACAGAGCCGAAAGGTGCCTCGGCAGGTGCAGTCCTTCAGGTAAACGAACGGCCGGGCCGGGTTGTCCTCCTGTGGCCTGAATTATGTAGGAGTCCTCCTCAGAGTACACTGGACATTAATGTCTGGACATGAGACACCGAACCCTCTCCTCCAGACATGTGAGTTTCCATTTGCTCCTTCCTGAGGGTACAGACTCCACTGGCCACAGTCCTGACTCCACTAAAGCCTGGCTCTCAAGGAACCCAGGGTGTCCTCAGCTCTCAGAAGCAAGTAGCGCATCTCAGTGACACATACAAGAAGGTACAGAAAAAGCATATGCCTCGGGGTTTTTTGTTCTCTCATTCAACAGACATTCCTTGGGCACCCCCCGTAAGCCACATGCCACGTGGGGCCCTGTGGTGCAGAGAGAAGCAGGTGCTCCTGCGCTCGCCAAGGGGTGGGCCGTGGGGGGCGACAGGGAAGCAGCCCATGGCCATGCCACGTGGAAAGAGCGAACTGAAGGCCTAGCCAGGTCCTGCAAGTGCACGCACGAGGAATCTAAGACTGTGCAGGGCCCACAGAAGCCAGCAGGGGTTTACAAGAGAGGCCGTGTACGAACCATAAGGAGGAATGGGTGCGAGTATGTCGGGCACTCGGTGACGCAGGCTGGAGCAGGGCATCGGGGCAGGAGGGACAAGCGTGCACAGAGACACAGAGCCTTCAGGGTCAGGCCGAGCTCCGCGTGTGCTGGAGCGCCAGCAGCCGGGCCTGTGGGGCATGATGGGCTCAGACCACACTCAGCCTGGCACGCTGTGCCGAAGGTATTCGCCTGGGGTTTTAGTTGGTGAGGGAGCTAGCTGGAGTCTCCAGGCATGAAAGTAAGTGAAGAGGGTAGATTTTATGTGGAGCCGACATTAGAGGCACTGCAGAGAGTGGCCAGGGCAGGAACTGGAGAGGGGCCCAGCCAGGCGATGGGAGGTCAGTGGGTGACGAGGCGGGCAGAGCACTGCGTCGAGGTGCCAGCACTCGAGGCTGAGGACACTGGGGGACAGCGTGTTTGTAGTCAGAGTGGTGAGTTCCGCTTTCGCGCACGGCAGACTGACAGCTCCAGTAGGACAGCCCAGGTAACTGACCAGTAGACAAGTAGAAATAAAAATCCAAAGCTAGGAGTAAGGGTCAGGATGGGATGTAAAATGGGGGTTCTTCATCCATCAATGGAAACAGGTCAGACATCCCAGAAGATGTGAAGAGGCGTCCGGCAGAGTAGGTCTGGGGGGCGCTGCCCATCGAGGGCTCACTCGTAGCCAGAATGTGAGAAGGAAGGGTCGGAGCGGACAGAAGAGAAACGAGAGCGTGGCCTGGGGCTGGAGGGGGAGGAGATTGTTGATACTGTCACATGCAGCAAGGAAAGAGAGGATAGAAAAATAATCCCCCCACCCCCGCCACAACTACGGGATCGGAGACCACTGCTAACCATGCGGGGACATCCAGTCAGGTGAGAGCAGGGCCACAGAAAAGGTTTTGTTGTATTGTTTTTTGTGGGTTTGGGTTTGGGTTTGGGTTTGGGTTTGGCTGCGTGTGCGTTTATGTTACATAGAAGAAGAGTCTGCAAAGCTGTTAGGCAGGAGGGGGAGATGTGTGGGGACAGACATCGAGATGCATGGTAGGGCCGGCCTAGTGGGGAGGGGTGGGACTGGGTGCCAGGCGAAGCTGAGGCCAGAGGAAGGAGGTGGAGGTCGGTGCTAACTGAATGAGCCCAGGGTGGGGGGGAAGGAAGCCAAGGCATCGTGGGCTTCAGACTTTCTTTAAATGACAGTTTATAGCAAAGAGACGAGTTTCTCCTGCCTCCACGCGGCTGCTGAATCCCTCCAGCAACTTACAGAGATGCTGCTCCTTGGGTTTTTGGAATTCCAGGGTAGAGAGAGGAATCTTTTTGTGCCTTTGGTGCTGTGGTCCCTCTGAGGTCAGCAATGTCGTCCAGCAGGGACATCATACAAGCCCCAGCTGCTGCTAAAACCCAAAATAAAGATTTATAAACACTCCGTGTCCCCTAATATACTAACCCATTTATATCACCGGGTAGTTGATGAAAATGAGTGAGATGAACTGGATGAGACAGACTGTACTGGAAGCACACAGAGGCATCTGGTCACTGTCGCCGGGCCTGGGGCCGTGAGGGAGTGGGGGGTGGCAGGCCTGGGGTGCTCTGCCCATGCGCAGGCTGCTGCGCCCCAGCTTCCTCTTTCATCTGGAACCCAGAGCCCTGTGTTCCCTGGTCTTCTGATTTGTCAAGGGAAGCTAGAAATCAGAAATTTTATGTGAAATATCTCAAATGTGGACACTGGCAACTAATTCAGGCATTTAAAACACCACACACACCAGAGAACCCTTCTGCAGGAAGCGTCCAGGTGGGGGTCCCTAGTTTCCATTCGCCTGTGGCCTTCGGTAAAATCACGACCACACACATTTGCCTCTTTTAATTTTGATTTTTATCTCTTCTGGAATTGAACAAATCAAAAGGACACTGTACCACAAAAATAACTCTCATTCCTGTTTCCATAACTTTTTCACTCTTCCTTTTCTTCTCGTTTCCTTCGTCTGTCCCCCTGAGTTCCTGCTTCTGACCCCGCACGTCCTCTGCCATCTAGACTCTGTTCCTCAGAGGAGGGGCTGGTGCCTGTTCTTCACGGTCACCAACGTGCCCTGCGTACATAACACGCCCTCAGTAAATGCGTGTTGGTGGCATAGTATGTACGAGGTGAAGATTTCGTAGAAAAAAAAGACATATTGCTCTTTGGTAACTATACAATCCTAAAGCCTCATTTTTTAACACTCTTCTAACCTCTGAAACCATTGTTTCTTTCTCAGCTTCTTCCTTTCAGGTCGTTTCTACTTCTCCCTGCTTCGGGACGCAGGACAGTTTTCCTTTACAACAGTCGGGTTCCTTTTTTTTCCTCCCTTCATTTAAGTTTTTTATTACTCGTCAAGTTGCATAACCCTGATTTTAAAGAATTTTCTCAGTATCATGTAATTTTTCGTGAGGTTCCTGAGAAATTTCCTAGGATTTCGGCCCTCTTGACTCCTCCGCTACCTGGTTGAGAGACATTCATACCTGGGCTGACCCCTGCCCGCCTTACATTGGAAACCCCGGAAGGGAACGGACTCTCTTGATCTGTAGATGATGTACCGTGAGCTAGAGCCGCTGCCGTCCCTTAGATCCTGCTGTGAACGGCAGAGGCCATCTTGATTCTCAGTGGAGTCCTGCCCCAGAGACAGATCCTGTCCAGGCTTGTGGAGACCCCGCTGGAGGTCCTGGGACCATTTGTAATAGTCACAGAGTATTTTCAACATCGTATTTAAGTGAGTTTATTCCTCGCCCCGACTCCAGGGAGAAGATCGCCTACTTCACCAGAGCGAAGATAAGCATCCCGTCCCTGCCGGCCGATGACGTGTGATTCCGCCACCGAAGAGATGATTTTTTTCACCTGTTTATTTCTTAGGGCGGGCAAAAGACTGAACGTGGTTGTGTTTGGGGTGGGGGGTTGTACTATAACTGTCAACTCTTAAAGAGCTTTTATTTCACATCAGATTTTCAAAATGTTAATTTGTAAAGTACCTTGAATATAATCTTTATATGTTTTAAAAAGCAGAAAAATCAGATAACCAAAATGGGCTGATCTGGTACACAAATGTTGTCCAGCATACGTGTATGGCCAATGGGCTTTATTTTGTAAAAATGGAATCGAGGCAGTACCCAGTGTATATCCTATTGAACTGACTGTTGAGAAATAACTCACTTTAGCAGAAGGTGGTTTTTGCTTTTCCTCTGTTTTCTTGTGAGTAGGTTGTGAAGATGGCAACAGTGCCAGGTGACGTTTTTGTGCTAGAGAGCAGCTCTTCATTTAGAAGTTAAGCGTGAGCAGAAGCTCCAGTGCAGAGTTCCAGGGCCACCTGAAGCAGGCGCTGTGTTCATTTCCGTCACCTACGTTGGAACACTTTATCTTAACAGTTTGCTTTTCGTCTTTTTCTATTTGTCTAAAGAAGACAAAAACAAAATGCTGAGTTCAAGAACATAAGAATGCCAAGGAGCAGTCCTCCTGGCTACACTGCAGATCTTGTGACTTATGACATTAAGGGTAGGGAGATGAGAGGAAAAAGCCAGTGACCCTGCAGCACACTAAAATAAACAGCAGTGAACAGCTGCTGCTTCGAACTCAGCCTCAATTAGGGTAAGTGTTCCAAGGTGAGTTTCTGGCGTGCTCCAGAATGTTTCGTCCTCAGTGTGAGAATGGTGTCAAGTAGAAGAACGTGGTGGCCCGTGTTCTAAGGTGACACGGAAGGAAACACATCAGCACTCGTTCGGTGAAACCAGAAACAGAGGAAAGCGTCTCTTGATTGAATTGAAGTTGCCAAAAAATCTTGTGGCCCCTTTATTAAAAAGATTTCTAACATTTACCAGTGGTTACTTTGCAGCTCTCATTTAGGGGATCCCATCTGTAGTTTATGGTAAGGAGTTTGGAGGCAAAGAGAAGAGTGTGTCTGTGAGATTATGAATTCGAAGTATAGGCTGAGTCATTTGTTTTTTTAAAAAAACCATTCTAGATGAATGAGTTTAGAGATGTGAATTGACTAAAGCATCTTCCAAGGTAGAATTTTAGCTTACCCAACCCAAGCACTTCTTAAAAGAAACAAATCCCCAGTGTAGCTCTGCCAGCCTAAAGGGTTTTAAAATAAATAGTTTTATGCAATTTAAATCATACTCAATCTGTAAGACTGGAAGAGGCAGTTTTTGGTTAGCCATCTTATATAGCAAACTAAATCAATTTTATTTTTTAGAAATGCCAAAATTGTCTTAAAGGAATGGGCCCCTTTAAAGAAAACACACACACAAGTTCTATTTCTAAGCTAGAATCCTCATTAGCAAGAATTTTTATTGTCATGAAAGTAATTATACATATTTTGGAAATTTCATTTTATCAGAATCGAAATTCAAATTAAGCAGTTTATGAGCCTAGAACTCTAATTATTTTTTTTCTAAGTGTCCCGCCACTTATATACAAATACCTTAGAAGCTATAACTGGACGTGACACTACGTTGAACAAAAACCAGCCTCGTGAATTGACTAAGCACAGCCCTGTGCTCAGGACTGTCCAGTTCATTCTATTAAATGACTGAGGAAAACTAGAAAAAGAATACCATTCATTCTTGTCAAGGTCAAATGTGAAAGACAGAAGTTTATTTAATGTAGAGGTAAATGAAGGTCAGCTGTTTTCAGCTTCTTAATTCGACCATGAAAATGTTTATAGAATTATGTGTAGTTGTACCGTACGATTTTATTTTCTTCATTTATTTATTTACGGTCTTATTTATGTTCTGTTTTAATATATAGTTCGGTTCTGGCCATTTTAAATGTTTGACATAGAAGAGGCTATATTGGAATATTCACAGCTTTATAAATCATCAGATTCGCTGTTAACTTTTTGTAATACAAAAAGTTTCAGACAAGTATAAAAGAATAAAATCTGTCTCAGGCTGGTAGTTAACGATTGTGACCAAGATGCTTTCGGTTTTATTTTACAAAATTTGCTCATTTCTAACATGAAACATCGACTTATTTTAATATAATCCTTTTCCACACTTTAAAAATCAGCAGTTGTGTTATCTATTTATAGGCAGCTTTTAACAATCCTGTTATATTTATACTAACCCAAATGATTCACAGTGACAAAACATTTTAATAACTTGATCACAAAACCATATGGTCAATATGAATTTTAATATTATAAATACTATTTTTAAAGGTAGAATTTATTCTGCACAGGGTAAAAAGAATGTAATATTTAGTTCTCAAGTTTGAATTATCAGTATATTATTATAATTTTGTATATCAGAATCTAAGCATTACAGGTACAAAAAGAATTTTGCTAGCCAAATGAACAAAGTTTAGCTGAATCTCTGTAGCATGCAAATCAAATAAATTTAAAATCTTTTTTTGCTATTACTTTATCTATATTGTATTAAATATCAAAAGCTCAGGACTGAACTAAATATTTAATCAGGTTAAATTCTGAATATGTTTCTGTTTTAATTTGTCCTGTTTGTAAAAGTGTGCAAATACATCACATAGATTAACTTTGGTTTCTGCACTTTTCATATGTTTGTGGGTGGGAAAAAATTCAATGGTTTTTTTTTTTTTTTTTTTTAAACAAAGATACATATTGCCTAATACTTTATTTCAGTGTCGTTTATTTTTCAATTAATATCCTGGACTGGCTCAAACACAAGAGTTTACTTGAACTGTGTACTGAGCAAATATAAAATTTTTCCTGAAGAATTCCCTAAGCCAGCAGTTTGTTGTGAATACTTCTTGTTTGGAGAATATGTCTTACTGATTCAAAAAAAAAAAAAAAAAGATTATTTTCATTGTTCAAGTAAAACAAAGGACTCCAGAATATGAACTCTGTCAGGGCACGGCCTGTACTGGTGGTGTATTCACAGCCAGGGGCAGCAGGTCCAGATCCAGGGCTTCCTCTGCCCACACACACCAGTCCTGACCTGCGGTGCCTGCTATGGCTGCTCCACAGAGCCAGGGGCAGCCTTGCTGGTTGGAAGGGGTGAGGTTGGCCATCGACTGCGGAACGCAGGCCACGAGCAAAGGCTTACGTATGGTGGCTTTCATGTGAATCTTCCAAAACATGAGACTGCCCCGCTCTACTCTTACTTCTAACGTAGTAAAGAAGGCATGAACGAATGCAGCTGACCTGTGGGAAGGGTTCCGTGAAGGCACTGACATGTCCGATTAAAGAGATGCATCCCACATCTCTCACTCTTGAGCTTTCAGAGAGCCAGCAATTTTTTTAGTATAATCAGATGTCATACATTTTGAATAAATCTGCAGTGAGACTGTAGTTTCAGTATAATAGGTGATCTTAAACACTTGAAAGAAGTAAATAATTAGCAGTAACATTTCCAATTCCCAAATATTCATCTCTGAATAACACCTTCAAAGACATATAAATACTAATACAACGTTTTATTTACCAGTTCTGTGCAATCACTGAATCTATTTTAAAACTGAAAAAACTCATCCACAAAAATGAGTGTGATTACTATTAAGCCTTGATTGGTTGTGGTCTCAGAGTAGAAGATAAAAGTGCTTTATCATCTTGGAAAGAAATTATAGTTTTAGAAGCCAATAGCCACAGGGAAAATGCACTTTAGAAAACCATAAGCGTGACGACTGGGAGACTCCGCAGGAAGAAACCCTACCAAGTCCAGGGTGGGCTAGCACCTCCCGAGTGGACACCCCAGATCACGTCTGGCTTAGATTTTCGGGTAGGTGTTCGTCATCTCCAGGCGTTGACGGAGATACTGCGTTTCTGCTCCTGCGTAGTGGCCGGAAGCTAGAGGAGCGTGAGTGGAGCAGGCCACACAGTTGAGCAGACACCCTCCTAGGAGGAGAGAGAACCCAGCAAACCAGCCAGTGAAGAGCGCTTCCCCGAACTCCCACCTGGGCACGATCTCAGGCAGGGTCTCATCCCAGAACTCCTGGACTGTCACGTGGGCGACCCATGACACGGGAACCAGGGCTGTGATGCCCGCTGTCCAGAACAGAGTTCCTCCCACGATTAACAGTCGTTTCTTGAGCTCTTGCCGTCTCTCTCCGATTCTCAAGCAATCCAGCCCAAACCCAGAGGCCAGCAGGCCCAGAAACCCCAGCCCATTTGACAGGAACATTAAAATCCTGGCGATCCTGAGTTCAGCAGCAGAGCCAGGAAGGAGTCAAAGCCCTTGCATTGCCTCCCCACTTCCTCTTGGATGACGCAGGTTTGCCAGAGTCCCATGGTCCAGTTCTCCATCTCATTTAAGTCCAGATTGAGGTGTTTTCCAGTGTGGCAGGTAGTTTGTAAGACAGGATAAAACCCATCCCAGCAAAGATAATAAAATTCCAGCTAATTGTACCACAGTTCTAAATATTAAAGCCATCATAAAGTCCTGCGAGCTTTAGCCAAACTAACTCCTGCCTTTCGGTGTCTGTGAAAAGTGTGATACTTGGGTTATCATTTGCAGAACGAAGAAATATTTTTTCATTGTGTGTATAGGAGGATTCTTGGCAGAGTTGCTATTGTTTGATTCCACGTTGAATAGGTTTCAGAAAAGGATAGGGAAATAATTCTGTAAACCAGTAATGCCAAGGTGTGGCCAAGATCAATTTTCTAGTTTAATAGTTTGTCCCCAAAATAACATTGAATAGTAATAACCCTCCTTTTATTGTTAATGTCTAAATGGCTTTCATGTTGTTCCCAACCTTTCTTACAACTCAAAAACTTAAGTTTAAATGCACCATGTTTAATTGACAGTTTTGGTTCAACTCCTCCAGCTTTATATCTTACTAATTGGTCCTGTCTGATTTTCATCTGTTATAGTTCTCACATTTTAGTACACATATTGTGATAATGCTGAGTGTTATCATTTTTTAAAAAATAGGTTCAAGGAAAGTATTTCTTAACCAAATAAATCAATCTTATCAGAAATCCCTCTAGACCTTAAATCAAGCCTATTTTTAAAAATACATACATAACATATGAAACAATATTGAACTAAATACCAAGTCTGTATACCCACATGCCTTTTTGTCAAATTTATACATGTGTGCATAAACACTTTTTTTTTTCCTTTGCTTAAACATACTTTCTATGTTGTGGAAAAGTTAAACAATAGAACTTCGTAGGTTAAAATCAAACTCTCGTGATGCACCACTAAAGTATATACTTGTAATTTTTCATCGAACCAAGAAAGTTTTTGTTAGGGCAAATGAACTGTCAATATCTCGTCATGCAAAAATTTTTTTAATTGTTTTATCTTTTTTAAATATGAAGCTTTTGAGGGAAGAGACAAGAGAGGAGACTGGCCAGTATTTTGAATCCGAGAGTATCATGATGTACTAAAAACCTTTAAGCCTCATAAAACCCTGTCACACAGCGTGTGTTGTAATTTCCTAAACACAAACCACCTCTGAGCAAAGAAGATTAAAGTAATCATTGTGGAACTAACACTTTGGACTCGGCTTAACCTTTGGTTTTGCCAGTATAGAATGCTTAAAAGATTTCAGTGTGTTAGTTTTTCTCTTTAGGAAACAAACTAGTTATTTCCAGCTACCAACAAAAACAAAAAAGTTTCTAATATAAAATTAACACATTAAAGCTTAATACTACCTCGGACGACCACCACCACATTTTGATTTAAATAACCAGATCAATGAAATTTTGTTGCTCACACCTATGTAATGCTTAACGTAATAACTTTCTTTTAGATATAAGATTGCCTCTTCTCCATAGTTTGGGAGGATTGGAGAACTCTAGGATAGAAAAATAGTTATTAAATGAGAAAATGTGAGCAGCACAGATTTAGTTACATGACAAAGACCCATTTCTCATGTGGACCTCTACGTCAGAGTTGATGCAGAGAATACGTCTCTCTGAGCTTGTCAAAGTTACACGTTCAGATCTGCAGTTCCATTTTCCAGGTATAGACACCGAGTCTGTGTTTCTTCCACCGCGTAGTGGCCGGAAGCTAGAGGAGCGTGAGTGGAGCAGGCCACACAGTTGAGCAGACACCCTCCTAGGAGGAGAGAGAACCCAGCAAACCAGCCGGTGAAGAGCGCTTCCCCGAACTCCCACCTGGGCACGATCTCAGGCATGGTCTCATCCCAGAACTCCTGGACTGTCACGTGGGCGACCCATGACACGGGAACCAGGGCTGCGATGCCCGCTGTCCAGAACAGAGTTCCTCCCACGATTATCAGTCGTTTCTTGAGCTCTTGCCGTCTCTCTCCGATTCTCAAGCAATCCAGCCCAAACCCAGAGGCCAGCAGGCCCAGAAACCCCAGCCCATTTGACAGGAACATTAAAATCCTGGCGATCCTGAGTTCAGCAGGCAGAGCCAGGAAGGAGTCAAAGCCCTTGCATTGCCTCCCCACTTCCTCTTGGATGACGCAGGTTTGCCAGAGTCCCATGGTCCAGTTCTCCATCTCATTTAAGTCCAGATTGAGGTTCTTCCAGTGTGGCAGATAAGTTGTAATAATGGATAAAACCCATCCCAGCAAAGACGCTAAAAGTCCAACAAATTGCATTGCCACTCTAAAGACTAAAGCCATTGCAACAAATCTTGCAACTCTTGCCACCCCTATAGGAACCACTGTCTTTGTGGTTGACAGTAGTGTGACGGTTTTGGTTCTATGCTGCCTGGAATATAAGCTTTGGTCATTAACTCCTTGGGCACTCTGAAATGCGTTTTTGTTCTTCTCGAATATAATGTTTCGTGTAAAGGACGAAGGACTCTGTTAAAACTATGAGTTAGGCTTTCTGATAAGGATTTGATCTGTTACCTTCCAATTTGCTTAGTAAAATTATATCCCCAATGCCCGATGATTATAAGTCTAAGGATGAACAATGAGGGCTCTGTGACCCCTCACCCTAAAAGACAACAGAAATCTTTGTGCTTCAATATGGATTAATTAGATTTTAAGTGGTGATAAAAGGCCAGCTCTCTCTATAACAGGACTTCATTGTAATAGCCGAATCTGAGATTTCAGGATGCAAAACAAGCCCTTGTAAAGAAAGGTAGACTGTCTCCCTATAATCTTCACTCTCCTCGGACTTCCTTAACCTACACAAGAGCCTGGCCCACGTTCTTGCATGTCACAGGGACTCAGTCGGGACTTGGCAGGAAAGTTTCCCTCAGAGGCTGATTCACTGGGTTAATTAAAATGAAAGAGATGGAGGCTCATGCCCAGAGGTACTCAGCAAGGAAGGGAGTATCCTGGGAAGCTCCAGATGTCACTGGAAGATCTCTTCCATCCTTGCTAAGGACCTGGGGTAAAGCGTGATTTCTTTGTGTCCAAGAGGTGTTTTCTGTCCACAGCTGCAGAGACGAAGCTGCCCCAGCACGAAGACACCTGGCAGTTCCAAGACTAAAGGCTATGGCATGAAAGCAAGAGCCACAGTGAGGATGATTTTTGAGGCTTTATCTTGTTTTCGATTTTGTTCATTTGTTTGATTTAGGCCACACCTTGAGAGCATATTGCAGAACTGGCCCCTCAGAGAACACAGGGCCTCGCAGGCCAAGACAAGAGGTCACATGCCAGATTCCCAGGGCTGTTTCAGGGACCGCAGGGCCCCTGGGTGTCCTGCACCCATAGTGAGAAAACAAGGTCTTATGGGCCCTCATGGGTCAAGACGCGCAGGTTCCTAACAGGGAGTGACTGCCCTGGGAGATTCTGCCCTGGTGAGATGGAACCACTGCTCATCACAGTTCAGCAGGTGAGTCTAGTCCAGGATCAGAGAAGATCTTTTATGATGTTGCTCAATAGGAGATAGGAGAGACAGAACTCTCATCCTGACGTAGCCGAACCAAGCATTAGAATTGGGTTGGATAAATGGGGCTGTCTTCAGCATTCTCCATCATCTTAAAGATGAATTCTTTCTTACCTTTTACTGATTTGCAGAATCCCTTCAGATATATTGCTGTCCTCGGTGGACCGAAATAAGAAATTGTCCCAGTTTGCAAGAAGACATAGGGTCCAAAAAGAGCTAGAGATTTGCCCAGGGCGTCATCACCAGGAGCTGAGATGACAAGGAGGGAAAAAGCTCTAGAGAGCAATCGCTAACAGTTACAGAGCGATGATTCTTAATATCACATTAAAACTTTTTTTTTTTAATAGAATAGGCTGCTCCGAGGTAGTGAGCTCTTCATCCCAAAGGTGTTTATAAAAGGCTAAGCTCACCTGCCAGGGCTCTCATAGAGGAAATTTCTGCCATGGTGAGAGCTGGACCTGAATAATCTCTAAGTGTCTTCTCAACTCATTTATTCTTCCAGCATTTAATAAATATTTTTTGAGCACCTCCCAGGCAGTAAATGCTGATGACAAAACCACGACCAGCATGGCTACGGGCCCTGCCCATCGAGAAACAAGAAAATAAGAGAACTCAAAGAAATGAAAAGAGCAGGGTGGGAGTATTCCCGGCAGAGGAAACCACAGGGAACAGCCCTGGGACTGGAAGACAGGAGCACTGCCCGAGGCCTGGGGGCTCCTGACTCCACTTTTCAGTCTGGGGATTAGCTGTTTAGACCATGCTGCTCCGGGGGATGGGCGTGGGGTGGGGTGGAATTAAATTCAACCGGAAAACAAATACTATTACCACCACATTGTTCAACATGTAGAGAACTACGGAGGAGGGGGACGGAGAAGGGGAGGAGGGGGCAGACGGGGGAGGGGGAAGAGGAGGAGGAGGAGGAGGAGGAGGAGGAGGAAGGAGGAGGAGAACGGGAGGAGGAGGCCTCAAACAGAACCCAAGATGTCGGCAGATCATGTGCATTTCTGATAAACGAAAAGTTTGGGTGACCAATCATCCCAGTTTGCCTAAAGCCACACACACATTTTAGGAAATGGCTCAGTCTAGGGCAAGAGTTGATAAATGTCCCCAAATAAACCATTCCAAAATTTAGTCACTGAAACCAACAATCATATAAATGTATGTTTCTTATGAATCTGCGATTTGGGTGACACTCAGTAGGGACAATGTCTCTGCTCCCAGCCGTGTCAGCTGAGGTTGAATCACCTTTTCTGACCTAGTCTTGGAAGTCACGGAGCACCCATCACTTCTGCCATTCCCTCAGAGACGAAGCAGTCACAAAGACCTGCCCTGTTCATGGAGAGGAAAAGTAGGCTCCATCTCCTGATGGTGAAATAGCAAGGTCCTAGAAGAGCTTGTGGGACTGGAAATACTTTTGTAGTTGTTTTTGGAAATTAATCTGTCACCAAAAGTAAATCGGATTGACCCGTTAATGAAGCCGTGGACTAAATCTAGATTCCAGGGGTGCATGGCAGGTGCTGCATGGAAAAAAACGACTCTTCTTTATCTCCTCGATTTTATGCTTTCATGTTCAAGATTAAGTTTATAATCACAACTGAACTCTCTGGGTTATGCAGACTTTGACAGGTTTGGCACAAACTCGTGCCATTGCCAGCCTGTGCAGTTTACCTCATCGGCTCATCTTCTTCCTATTACCTGGGGTTGCCGTCGGAGAAAGGAGTCCCCAGAGTGGCTCGCTGATTCAGCCTCCCACGTTCAGGTTCTAGCTGTGTGCCAGTGACCACGTGAGAGCTAGGGGTACAAAGACCTGTTCTCAAGCAAGACCAACTCAAAGAAAAAGACAGTATGTGACATATTCTAATAGAGGTGGTGCTGAGGAAGGGGTGGCTATTTCAGGGGAAGGAAGCAAAGGTGTCTTGAAAGGAAGAGCTGGTCCTGAAAGATGGTGGGTGGGAAGCTGTTCTAACAGCTGGTGCGTGGGGAGAGAGCGAGGAAGCCCACAGAAAATGAGGCCATGGGGCATGGTTATGTACAGCTAAATCATTTCCTTTGGACTATAAGCAAGGGTGTGACAATTGTTTCTGCATTTTAGAAACCTGACTGATAGCTCCAATGATAAGCTTCACCTAAGATACAAAAGCCGCAGAGACAAGCCCACCTGAAGCCATGCCACGGCCGCATGACCCCTGGGCAGGGCTTGCTCTGGCCCCCACTTCTTCAGTTGGGGATGGTGGCCCTGCTGCAGAGGAAGAGAGATGGGGGTGGGGGCGCAAGGTGTTTCTCGAGAGTGTTAGAGTGATGGATATAAATCCCTTGTTGTCAAAATTACTCCTAATAAATCCCAAGGCCCCGGAGATCAGTGCACACCCCTCTGAGGGGCCGGGACGTCTGCCCACAGGGACAGCTGCCCTGTCTCTTACAGGCGCCTTTGGCCTCCCAGTCACTTTGACCTGAGAATAAAGACAGAGGTTCCTCCTGTCAAGCACAAGTTTTTGATCAAAAGAAAACCTATAGTTTATTTGGTTTTTCTTAATATGTCTTGTCCTGCTAAATGGTAATTATCACAATTAATACTATGAGCTCAGCAATCAGGACAAGAAACGCTGTTGCTTTCACAACCCGCACAGCACAACGCCTTGTGCCTACCACATGTTCAACAAATATGTGTCTAATAAATGGGTGAGGTAGGTCCTTCTAAATGATAGTGAGTGCAAATATGGAATGCCAGCACTAGAAATGTGTTCCCAATGCCAGTACCTTTCGTAATGATGGTGACAAGGTCACCCTGACGTGTCTGAGCACGATCAGTGAACTCTAAAAAAAGAGAACCGAATCGCCCACCTTCTGGGAATGGAAACACTGGCAAAAAATCGTGAGGCAGCAAACAAGAGTGTTCTGTTCCGGAAAGGTGTCAAGATTGGCAGATGCTACGTTTGGGGGGATACAGGAAGGCTGGCAGTATACCAGAATGTTCAAGGGTGCTAGAGAATGGTGTTTTTCTTTTTATTTTTATTATTTATATTTTCTAAATTTTCTACAAGCCATGTAAGATTCTTGTGAGAAGAAAAAATAAATATTATAAAAGAGAAAAAAAAAGACAACCGGCTCCAAACCGTTCACCACCCAGAGTGTCCTGAACAAACCGTGTCAGGCCAGTGGGAACGACTTTCAGGCTCTGACTTCCCAAAAATCCTCCAACGTAGGAAGCCGCTGGCTGTGAGTTTAAAGACCCGGACAGATGCATTAAACTTTGCAGAAGAGCATTAGTTTCTATTCGTTGGTATATTTTTCCTTTCAGTCTTTTGATGACTCCCTGCACCCCACCTTTTTGTTACGCTCCAGCGGGCAAGGACTAGTTCTTTTTCTTTTCCTCTATCCAAAACTTTTTGATACTAATAGCCTGCCTGGCACTTATAAATTAAATGAATCAATGCAAGTTATTGATAAGTGCTATGAATTTTAAAACAAAATTTTTTTAACCACCAATGTCCTAAATGTCTGGAGTCCTGAGAGTCATTCAGCTGATGGTGTTTGGGGAATTGACACACAAAGGCGTAAGGGACCACGTCCATATTTCAGAGCAGTCACCTCGAACCAAACAGCAAAAATTGAGAGGTAAGTGGAGTAGGCAGGGAGTTGGCAGAACCTGACCTGCCCGGCCCGGCCAGGAGCCCACCATCTCCACAGCCCAAGGCTAAGCTTCAGTGCCCAGCAGAGCATCTGGGGGACAGATAGGAGGGGAGCATGTGGACCCTTCCCAGGGGCCTCCCAGACCAGAGGGTATGCGAATGTACACACAGGATGATCACCCACACACAGTCACTCTGATTTAGGAGCGGCTCCAGGGTGTCCTCAGTCAGTTTCAGTGGACGGCACTTAAGAGAGGACTGGGAGAACCCCACTCAGTACCAACTTGCTCTCCCCTGTGCAGACCGGCATGGAGGCCTCTCTGAATTTCCAGCAGCCGGTTGAAAGCCTTTTTGCCGGGTTCGTGTGAATGGAGAGTTTCTGAACATCATTATCTGGTGGTTCTGTGTCTGAGGCCCCAGCTGAGATTTTATTCCAAGCCTTTAAATGACTAAAACTTGAAAAATAATGTGAGATCTCAGTTCTGGATTGTGAAGGGAACATCCTGTTGTGCAGTGACCAACGAGAAGGAGAGACAGAATAAAGCGTGATAATAATGGCCAGTATTTACTGAGCACTTACTGCTTGCTAGGCATTATGATAAGGGCTTTATCTGTGTTATCTTACTTATCCTGACAAGAAACCTAGGATGTTGGCACATTATTACCTCCATTTGACAGATAAGGAATCAGAGGTTTAAATAAACCAATTAGCTTGCCATACACAGAGCAGAAGATTAAGCTTGAGCCTGTGGAACACTGAAGTCCAGGCCTTAATCATTTCATGCTGTAGAAAGCGATCTTTGGCCATTGTCACCGTTGCCTCTGCATTTTGTGTAGAAGCTGTACCTGCTAACCCTTGGCATTCCCCAAGGCCTTTTCCTTGGACCAGAGTCAGTGGCTGAGTGCATCTGACAGCCATGGGGGCTGAAGCCGAGGAAGCTTAGACTGGCTTTGTGGCTGTCAAGTTAGACACTGTGACAGCAAAGGGGCTTTACAGGGAGGAATATGGGATGTCCTAGCCATAGACACCGTCTCCACCCGCTAAACAAATAGAAATGAAAAGCCCTCTACCTTAGGATTAACTGGGCTTTTTTCTTTGTAAATCCTTTCTAAATATTAATCTAGACTCACAATGCTTGTGGCTAGGTCGATTTCCAGTTAGTGGGGAAATCATTGCAAAGCAGTGACAGCCTTGGCACCTACTCTTGAAGGAGGTGAGTGTCTAGAGACTCACGGGACCCCAGAGGCAGCCAACACCTCAGACACTGCAGCAGCTTCATTTCAAAGGGAGCTGAGGCCTGGAGACCAGACACCCCTGTTTAGGGCCTGGCCTCCAGGCTCAGTCAGCTTGCGGGCTCTTTCCACTCTCCCACACTTTTCCGTTCTGGCAGGAACCCATGGCCCCAGGTGGTGCCCTAATCTTCAGAGTGTTTGTCTTTGTGAACACTAACTGAAGAAAATGCTCTGGGAACTGTACTAGGATCCAGGGGAGGGGCAGAGTGAGGTAGGAGGGCATGACTCCTGGCAGAGGTGGCAGGAGCAGAGGCAGAGCCATGAGCGGTAGCCCCTCTTCCCAGATCCTGGAGACCTGCCAGAAGGAGGATGAGGTGGGGGGCCGGGGGGATGACAAGAAGTAACACTAGAAAAATAGTCTGGGGTCACAGTTATTAATTATTCAACAAATATTTATTGGGCAGCTACTCTGTGTGAGGCACCATGCTAGGCACAGGGCTTAGAGAAATGACCGAGAAATGCACAGTCCTTGCCCTTTGGGTAGGGAGATAGACGATAGAGTAGAAAGGAAAGAACAAGGTGATCCCGGATTCTGATAAGATGTTCTACGTCTCCCTGAGAAAGGACCATGTGAGCAGAGGACTAACCAACTTGGAAGTCAACCAAACACCTGAGGAACCATTCCAGACAGCGGGACCATGAATATAAAATTGGATGGGACACACTTGACCTGTTTCGGGAACCAAGCAAAGGGCAATGTGGTGGGAGACCTGTGAGCAAGGTGAAGTGGGGACCAGGTGAGGCCGG
Source organism: Pteropus vampyrus (assembly GCF_000151845.1). NCBI lineage: Eukaryota > Metazoa > Chordata > Mammalia > Chiroptera > Pteropodidae > Pteropus > Pteropus vampyrus. Next base: position 3,252,070 of record NW_011888873.1, on the reverse strand, counting down.
GGAGGTGGGGGCGCACCACATGCAGGTCAGGAGGGTATGAACAAAGACTGAGGTTTCATTGTAATTCCTTTCCTTTGCTGCAGCCTGGAGCACTGACATGATCCGATGTGTGTTTTTAATCAATTCCTTTGGCGGCTGAAGGAATGGGTAGGGCAGGGGCCCTTGCAGCCGAGATGATGTGGCTCAGACTGGGGAGGGATTAGCGGCGAGGATGAGAGATGGAAGAATTCCAGGTGTGTCCTCTGGTGGCTGAGTGGGCAGGACCTACTGATGACTGCTGCCGGGGATGAGGAGCAGACAGTGACACTCGGGGTGAGGTGTAAATAGCAACACTGAGGTTCTTGGCTTTAGCCTCTGGGTGGCTAGTGGCAACATTTACTGAAGTGGGAAAGACCTGAGGGGAGAGAAGGATGAGAAGAATCAAGGATTCTTTGAGTTGTGTTACATTCGAGATTCTATCAGTCGTCCACATAGGGATGTGAGTAGGTGGCTGGATGGGAGCGTCTGGTGCTCAGAGATCCAAGCCGAAGACCTAAATTGGGAGTCATTAGCCTTCATGTGGTATGTAAAGATGGATGAGACACCATCACTAAGGGATAATGAGGTAAGAGGAGAGACTGCACACTGAAACTCTAGGAATGCAAGCATCTAGGAGAAGGGTGGGGGGATGAGCCCCACGGGTGACTGAGAAGCACCAGTGGAAAATCAGACATGGGGTGCGGGAGCCAGGGAAGGAGGATGTTTCACGTCCGATGGCGTGACCAACCTGCCTGACGCTGCTGAGAGGAGATTCTTTTTCATGGCAAAGGCAGCCTGACCTTGTATTTTATGTATAAGAATGTGCGCTTTGTCCTACAAGGAAAAGAAGCTAAAAATGATTTGAAGCAAGAGATTGACATTATTAGGTTTGAATTGAGAGTGAGCCAGAGGGAAAGAGACCAGCAGCGAAGGCAAAGCTTTGAGGCCTAATCTAGGCCAGGAGCAGTGAAAACAGAGAGTCAAGAGAGCTAGTGAAGGTAGAAGCACCAGAACCTGGTGATCCATAAGATAGGAAGAGATTGCAATATTAATACACAGAATGTGACACCTTAACCAAGAAGAGAACTTGAGGTGCCTCAGGTAGGGACAAGCGGGAGGGTGGGGACAGGCAGAACTGAGCTCCAACTGGGACGGGCTGAGTTCCAGGTGCCTGAGGGTCCACCCCTGTGGCTTCATGGGTCTCTTGCTCAGCAAAGAAGCTGCAGCTGGAAATGGAATTTTTCAGATCGGCGAGTAATAGTTGAAGCCCTGGGCTGGGGTGAGATTACTGACGGAGAAGATGAAAAGCAAAGGAAGCAGCAGGCCAAGGAGGGCTCCCTAATGCGAGAGGGCCCATGGAGGACGCATGCACAGGACCGCTCAAGCTTCTAGGTCCGTGGGGTTCTTGGGACTGCTGCCACTCAGGGCAGTGCCTGTGACATCTACTTACAACCTTTTGAATCCTGTGACCAACTCTCTGAACAACAGGTGTAGACTCATCCTGACGAGTCCCTGGGTTTGCTCAGGAATGTCTGGGGCTCCACACGATAAGCGTGTGGATCCCCCAGGGTTAGCTAGCTCTGCCCCTTATCACAGAGGGTTTCTGGTCCTGCATCCAGAACGACTTCAAGGGGGACATCGGTAGCAATATAGAGCCCAAGTCATCCCCAGCCAGGAGTTGGGAAATGAGGATCTTGAGGGAACAAAAGGTAAAGTTCGAATTTTCATTGCTGCTTGTGCCCCGTTTGCCGGGGCCCTTCGATCGGCACCTCCACGTTGCACAGGTCCCGGGAGGGCCGTCTGTGCAGAATGCAGTGGAAGTGTTTATTGACTATCTAGTGCTGGCCATAGGTCATGGTCACTGTCTTCTTGGAGCTTGGGGTCTAAGAGCTTTGGGTTACAAATACACATTCAACAACTACATGGGACCATCAATGGAGAAGCAATCAGATGAGTGAAGTGCCTACAAGCATCCACGTCCAGTCCTGGGCTCTGGGAACCATGACCCCCAGTTTGGTCGCCTCACTACACCCAGACACACGCCAGGGAGAAGCAGGAAATTGCCACCACCCGTGGCAATGGAGGAGGGTCCTTCTGGGCTCAGGAAGGCCTCGGGTTGTTGGGGCTGGGAAAACTCTGCTACGATCATGCCTGAGCCCCCGCTCTCGCCCCGCCCCGCCACCACTGAAATCTCAAAGAGCATGGAGCACAGTGGAAGAGCTCAGGTCACAAGCTTAAAGACCTTTCTAATTCAGTGGTTCTTCCTGAGGACTCATCTTAGCAGCCAGCTGCTCTAACCGAGAGGCGTGAGAGGCGGCCTGGAGCGCTGGAGGACGGCTAGGTAGTTCCAGCTCAGAGCCACACAGGCGCTGCCCAGCCTCAGGCAGCTGCCTGGGCTGGCGAGAGGTCTGTGGGGGCGGATTTGCCTACCTTGGGTCTCTCCACGAAAGTTCACCTGCTTCTGCCAGGCACACCCGTCTCCCCGAATACAAAGCTGTTTGCTCTTTCAACAGGTTGTTCCATCCCAGTTTCCCGAAAACAGTGTATGAAAGGGTCTGATGGGGATTTCTCTCCTGAATCCCCTTGCAAAGGAAATCCATAGAGCCCAGCAATATTGTTTGTCATGGCCTTTTTTATTCCCCCATAAACCCTTCGTTACCTGTTACCACACCTCTGAAAAGAGGAGATGCGCGGCTGCAGCCCCACCTAGTTATGGAGCCTCGCAGAATAAAGCTGCGCCCAGCAGTTCCCACAGGGGGCTCTGCTTCACCCAGTCAACGTAAAGGCCCTTTCAAAATCCCACCTAATACCCATAAAAATGGTCTCGTTGCAGAATTACGACATGGATTTTCCCCTGCCAAGAGAATGAGTCTTTTCCGTGAATCAAGGGTTATTTCAAGGAAATGAAAGAGCTTGGGTTCTGGAATCAGAAAAGCCTGGGTTCAAATCCTAACTCTGCCGCTTACTCCTTCGTGACCGAGACAACTACTAGGCCCCAGTCTCCTAACCTGTAAAACAGTGATAATAGTAACAACACTCTAGCATGCACAGGGGGCTGAGAGGAGTGGGGATAATGACAGAAATCTCAGCGCACATCAGAGCCTCTCAGTAAATGACAGTTGTGATTTTATTTAGTATTTTGTCTTTCAAACCCACCTGCAGAGGATGACGTAAAACTGCATTTCTTCTTCTCTGGGTTATTGGTTATTGTACACTGGCTGAAACAGGTGCCTTTTCCAAAGTCTTTATACAACTTGATTCTCCTGAACTTGGGGTTTGTGACATCAGAAAAGCCTTGGCAGGCATGCTTGGCTCGGCTTGCCTGCCTGTGAAACCCATTCTTTCTCCCTTTCTCCTCAGACACAAGTGAATGGTTCTCTCACGAGCTTGCCCCTCTCTCACGCTGGGACATCCATGGCAGTTTTGTGTGACTGTCTCACTTGCCTTCAGATTAAGAGGATCAGGTACCTGGGTCATCAACTGTGGTTCCTGTGCCCACCATCCCACCTGCTCGACCTGTAGCTGGGACTGGGAGGCTTGGCTTCGTGCCAGGTTTCTCTGGGCTCCTGCTTTGGGAGGAGAGCTAGAGATATTATCAGCATAAAGATTTCCATCAGCCTTAGCAAAAAGGAAAATGTTTTATCTAAGAGAAGAAAAATTCATCAAAGAGATTGTAAATGTGAAATGCTTTACACCTGCCGGGAATCTTTTCATTCATCCACCCACTCACCCATGCACCCATCCCTCCATCTTTTTATCCATCCATTTACCCATTCATTCCTGCACCATGTATCCCCAAGTTGAGCGCCTATAACAACCATGTCAAACACATGAAGCAAAGGATATCAGAGACAGAGAGAGGAATCTTCACTGTCAAGTAGCTCACAGGCCATTCAGAGAGATGAACAAGCAAAGAAGCAACTCAATGCAGCGGGATAAGGGTGGAGCAAGAGGAAGAGAGAAGTGAGGAGTGGAAGGCAGAAGGGAGACTGAACATGTGCTGCGCGTTCCCTATGCTGGGGCTGCACAGTCAGCGAGCCTTCCTGGAATGGGTGATGTTTCATGTCCGTGAAAAGTACAGTGGGAACCAACAGAGCAGAGAGAAGGAACAGGCAGTGCAGGCAGAGGAACAGACTATACGAGGCCCAGAGGCCAGAGGTCACAGCAGATTTCCAGGCTGGAGAGGCCGCTGGCAGCCATCAGGAAGGGCTGGGCTCAGGGTGTCTTAACCTTTTTGTGAGCCGTTGACCCATTGCGCACTTGCATGAGGCCTATGGATTCTTTTTCAGAACAATGTTTTTAAATGCATAAAGAAAAATGATAGAATGCATAAGCTCACAAAGAAAGCCAATTACATTGAAATAGTTATTAAAATGTTTTGAATAATAATAGATGTGCTTCTTTATTAACACATTAAATAACAAGCTCTGGCAGAGTGACTACTTGCACCATAGTTTCCAATTGGTGACAAGTGTCACTATTTCAGCACATCTGCGACAACCACAATATGATACAAAAATATCTGTGGTTTCCATTGGTGTCAAACCACTGGCACTACTAAACCGCTTTGGTTTGTTGCCCATATTCGTAATTAAAGGAAATGCTAAATTACAGTTAGAAGTTAGTGGAAAATGTAATTTTTCCCATTTTCCATTGCAAAGGACCCTTTTCTTGGAGTTTATAAACTCCAAGAATACAAACACCTGACCCAGCTCAGCTAGCTAGCTCCTCCTGCCCCCCGCACCCCCCCCCCGCCTCCAGCCACCCACTTCTGTGTATTTGTGTTCCCTGTCCCCTCTTTCCTAGGTCATGAGCTCTCTGTGGGCAGAGTCTGTCCGTCTTTTCACCTCCGTATCTTCAGAACCTGTCAGAGGCACGTCTCTGCATATATTAGGGTACTGTAAATGATTGTTGAATGACTGAATGGCTCATACCACACTAAGGATTTTCAACTCTGGAAAGGAATTTGGGGGTAAGGGGGTGATGTGGCATGAAGAGATTTATCTGTGGATTTCAAACAGAGTGTGAAAAAAAAAATCTCCAAGGTGTTACCATCTGTTCCACCTATTCTGGTCCAGATTAGGTGCTAAGATGGATGCAGAGCGTCTCTGGTGCTTTTGAAGTTCGTGTGTGGTGCCCTTGCCATTCCTATCCATTCAGCTGACATTTATTGAGAACTGACGAGATGAAAGTCCCTGTGGTAGGATCTCTGTCTCACACAAAGATGGATACATATGGTCCCCCAGAGTTTGGAGCGTAGCCCACAAGCAACATTTCATATTCAAGAATTTACTTGTTAATTAACGAAATACGTATGTAATGTGTGCTATGAATCCTTTGGGCAGTTGGATGTGGCCTCTCCTTAGCAGATGACATACAATCTTATAGAGAAGACAAGACACCCATCTAATAACTAACATACAAGGTAAAGATGGGGAGCACCATAGGCTAGGTACAGAATAAAGGAGATGTGTTAAAGAGAGGGCCAGGCATGGAAAAAGAAGATATAGGTTGATTTGGGAAGGCATCGTTAAGAAAGTGACATTTGAACTTAGTGCAGAAAGTTGGGCAGGATTTGAATAAAATTAATTTTAAATGCTTTATTTCTTACCAGTAGAGAGTAATTCCAGATTGAAATTCTTTATCTTACTCCTTGATGTTTCCTTATTAAAGGTCCAGCTCAAACTATCAGACACTGCGAATAAACCATCCTTATCTGAATTTTATTCCACTGTGTCTTCAGCATTTGATTGGACTGGTAAAGCAATCATGACCCTTCCATAATTCAAAATTTATTTTTGTGAAGGTCACAATGTGAAGCTTTCAAAGAGTTTCATAATCTTTACAAGAAGAAAAAGATAAAAATATTTTACTTCCCTCACGGAATTCATTCAACTCCTTCTTGCATCTTTAATAACAATGGAGAAAGTCATGATCTTGCTAGGTGGGGGGTGCTTCTTGGCAAATTTTAAGACCTGCTGTGGAAAAACAAAAGGGAATAAGAGTAGGAGTAGATCTTTAACAAATAGGCATATAATTTAATGTCAAAAAGATATTACAAAATGTGAGATATAGTGTTAATATGTCACTCATTTGAAGCTCAAAAGAATGGGTTTTGAATTATGAGAATATGTATTAGAACAGCCTTTCTTAACCCTGAGGAGTTTATAGGGAAATAATTTTTTAATCCTCTCAGAATTTGCTCATGAACCCCAGTTTGAGAAGACAATAACTTAAGAAACTTAGTCTTTTTATGAAAATATCAAATGTAAATTATTACCATTGTAAGTTTTCTCTTTATAATTGCTAACCTAAAAATATATCGCTAAGACAAAAATACAAAATTAAAAGCCTGTGGATGTCTAGGATCTATGATTTTCAGTTTGAGAAACTGTATATTCTGGAAAATTATAAAGTAAATAGGATATCTATTTGCCTGAGAAAGAATAGTTGCTGCTGTCTTTATGTAATATACTAAAAAAAACAAATAAATTTTAATTATAAGTGATTAAAACCTGTGGTAGAGACAAAATAGTAGAATCGAGGGATTTTATTTGTACTTATTAATTTACAATTTATATCCCATGTAATCTACTTCCCTAAAGACACTGAAGTTAGCTAAGACAATTATAAATTGTAAAACATTGTCACAAGAATTTTTAGTTTTT
>NW_011888873.1:3244965-3245334 GCF_000151845.1 Pteropus vampyrus | reverse complement strand
GTTAAAGAGAGGGCCAGGCATGGAAAAAGAAGATATAGGTTGATTTGGGAAGGCATCGTTAAGAAAGTGACATTTGAACTTAGTGCAGAAAGTTGGGCAGGATTTGAATAAAATTAATTTTAAATGCTTTATTTCTTACCAGTAGAGAGTAATTCCAGATTGAAATTCTTTATCTTACTCCTTGATGTTTCCTTATTAAAGGTCCAGCTCAAACTATCAGACACTGCGAATAAACCATCCTTATCTGAATTTTATTCCACTGTGTCTTCAGCATTTGATTGGACTGGTAAAGCAATCATGACCCTTCCATAATTCAAAATTTATTTTTGTGAAGGTCACAATGTGAAGCTTTCAAAGAGTTTCATAATC
>NW_011888873.1:3241584-3243445 GCF_000151845.1 Pteropus vampyrus | reverse complement strand
GTCTAAATTCTTAAATAAAATGTTATTGTTAACGTATTTATCATCATTGTAAAAAATTAAAATGGTCATGGATGGGAAATAATATTATTCACTTTTATCAGCCCCATTCTGTGTGCTGTGATGAGTAGCCTGTTTCTCTGCCTTCCCTGATGACTGGATGTTTGAGAAAGTCCTCAAAGACAATGACTTATTCTATTCTTTTCTGGAAGCTTTTTCTACTCATAGCACATTTGGTTCTGGGACCGTTTTGCCGTAGCCACTCAAAATAAGACCTTGACCGTGCGTCCTCCCCTTACTAACGACGCCCACGCCCTCTCCTCTGCCTACAAATCCTTGTGAGCTTCTGTTTGGGCCACCCTGGGTGTTCTTGTTCTTAGGTGGAGCTTTTAGCACAGTTCGCAGCTCTAATCTTTTTTTCGTTCGTGTGCTTGTTTGGTTGGTTTTTGTTTTCCTTGCAGTGGCTTCAGATTAGAATTTCTGCACCCACTCCCAACCCAAGGAACCCTGAGCCACCCTGCCCTCCAGTGTAGTGTGTCTAGAACTTTGTAGTTGCTCATTAATATATGTAAATTAAACTGAATGAAGTGTGGTAATGAGAGGATTAATGGACCTAAAATGGGTTGTGAGACATGTGTGCTATTCTGTAACGTCTTTGTAGATCAACATAAAAGAAAAGGAAATCTGCTTCCTCACAACAAATTTTAATTGATCATTTTTGTTTATGTTTTATTTTCTGGCCTCATTATATAAAGGGATTCTGAGGGCACTAGAACAAAGACTAGAGCCTGAAACATGTTTGGAAGAAATTATTAGTTTTACTAAAGCTGCAGGATCACCGTAGAACTAGTTGCCCGTCGGATCCCAGAGTTCTTCTCTTGCTTTTGTACTTGGGTATCAGTCTCACTCACGTCCAGGTTCCAAAGTGAAGCGAACCCAAGCGCTCACTTGTCCTGGCTAGCTCATGAATTTCTGATTCAACCCTGGATTGCTGTAAGTACCAGCATCAGTTAATTCATCCTTTCATCGTCACATGTATTCATTCATCCATCCATCCTTTCACCATGTTGAGCCATGCCCTAGGCACTGTAGCCGGGCATATGTGGAGATGGGTCAATCATGGTCACAATCACCACAGTCCAGAGCAATGAGTGCAAGAAAGAGGAAAGGACAGGATGCTGTGGGAGCATGGAGAGTAGCTCCTCACCAGACGGAGGGCCTGGAACACATGATGTTTAAATGATGGGCATTAGCAAGAGCAGTGAGATGGAAGAAGTCATCCAGGCAGAGGAAACAGCAGGTCTAGAGGCTGGGAGGCAAGGAACCCCAATAAGTATCGATAGCTCTCCTGTCAAGATCATCTTGGCTGACTTCGAGAATCTCCACAGTCAAGAACATGCCCAGAACTGAAGCAGCCTCCAGGGGGAAACACCCAACATAGTGTCATCTGGGTTAAATGGTATGTCTGTCTGTGGGGACCTCCGGACTCAGTCAGCACCATGGGCTCTAGCTGGGTGGAGGGGAGATGTCGGATGCATTAGAGCCTGAGTCTCAAAACACTCAGAGAATAGAATTTCCTCTTTTTGTACATGGGGAGAAGCAGGGACAGAGGCGAACTCTCAGTCCCCGTATGATTTCCCAGAGCACCCCTGCAAGACCAACAGAACTCTATTTTAATTCCTGTTTTCATAAAAACCAAACTTGTCACATTTATACCAACCACTTTCTGGAAAGGTGAATAAGGAGGGTCTTTTAAGGCAGAGTTTACAGGTCCAGACTAATATCCAAGAATTCTTGGAGTCTGCCCTCAGGAACAAAATTTGTGGAGTCAACATTCACAGAGCACCAACTGTGTGCCTTGCAC
>NW_011888873.1:3237361-3241534 GCF_000151845.1 Pteropus vampyrus | reverse complement strand
GGCCTGGAACACATGATGTTTAAATGATGGGCATTAGCAAGAGCAGTGAGATGGAAGAAGTCATCCAGGCAGAGGAAACAGCAGGTCTAGAGGCTGGGAGGCAAGGAACCCCAATAAGTATCGATAGCTCTCCTGTCAAGATCATCTTGGCTGACTTCGAGAATCTCCACAGTCAAGAACATGCCCAGAACTGAAGCAGCCTCCAGGGGGAAACACCCAACATAGTGTCATCTGGGTTAAATGGTATGTCTGTCTGTGGGGACCTCCGGACTCAGTCAGCACCATGGGCTCTAGCTGGGTGGAGGGGAGATGTCGGATGCATTAGAGCCTGAGTCTCAAAACACTCAGAGAATAGAATTTCCTCTTTTTGTACATGGGGAGAAGCAGGGACAGAGGCGAACTCTCAGTCCCCGTATGATTTCCCAGAGCACCCCTGCAAGACCAACAGAACTCTATTTTAATTCCTGTTTTCATAAAAACCAAACTTGTCACATTTATACCAACCACTTTCTGGAAAGGTGAATAAGGAGGGTCTTTTAAGACAGAGTTTACAGGTCCAGACTAATATCCAAGAATTCTTGGAGTCTGCCCTCAGGAACAAAATTTGTGGAGTCAACATTCACAGAGCACCAACTGTGTGCCTTGCACATGTGGTTTCTTAGAAGTGGCTTATGCTATAGGGGAAGGACACCAGGTATGGCTGAGGTTGCCTCCTGATTGACCCCATTTTTCTTGTCTGGGTGCAGCTTGTTGCATTCTTTTGCATTAGGATCCCTACACAGACCTGTGAACATCTGGCCCCATGCCGTGCTGAGGGATTTCAAATCCTCTCAGTGACAGACATGTCACTTAGAATAACCTCCCATCTATTAAGCTAGCACAATTTTTATTTTAAGAATAAAGCACAATGCTGGCAAGACTTTAAGAAAATAAGCACATTCATACAAGACTGGCGGCTCTTTGCAGTGGTTCTCTTTCTTGAGAAGGATTGGACAATACATAACAAGAGCTACAGAACTGTCTGACCCAGCAATTCCACTTTTGAAATATGTAACAAGAAAATAATTCCAAAGGAAAAAAACCTAATATGTACAAATGTATACACAGGAGCTGCAATTCAATATAGACGAAAAGTGAAATGACCCAAACACACACAGTAGGGGGAAATGGCTAAACAAATTACACGGTGACATGAAATACTCTGTGGCTATTAACAGCCACAAGTACATGAACCACGTCAGTGCATCCGGACCTGAATATTTAAGCAAGGATAGAATGTAAAAGCAGCATGCACATTCTGAATGTAGTCATATTTTTTAAAGTACGTAAGAATTCTACAAACGAAACACCACAAGAGAACCCACAAGGAAATAAGGGATAAGGCTGCTGTTCGCAAAGCCGTTTGGTCTCTGACTAGCACATTGTGTTGCACACCTGCCTCACACAGAATACACGTGTCTCTTCTCTTTGAGTACTGCGAGCCAGCCCGTCCAACGCAAAGGAAGCCTTCTGTCTCGCTTCTACTTCACATAGTGCCCAGCAGGAATTGAGGAGGGGGAGGTAGAAAATGTTCAATTTGGCGGCCTGTCCCCCTCTCTTCCGGGACGATTGGGCTGGCTGGGATGGTGTTTGCTGTGCTGGGATGTGAAGAAGTTATGCACAAGGAAGTAAATGAGAACGATTTAACATTTAAGATATTTGAGGTCTAATGACTAAGAAGCTTGTGAGCACCAACCCTGTCGCAAACTGTGGCTTTCAGGAAATGGCCCCAACCAATTCTCTTTTTTTTCATTGTCTATTACATTCCAATCCAAAGACTTTTTTTTTTTTTTTTTGGTAACAGCTTTATTAAGGTATAATTCATACAATTTACCCATTTACAATTCAATGGTTTCTGCTCTTCCTTGTTTTAAGCTCTTGTGCAGCTAAAATAAGTCAGTTCTTTTCTGCTTGGGTCATGACACTCGAGTTCAAGACTTCAGCTCTGGGGAGACATAGGTGACTTGCAGCCTCCTGAGGGCCCCCACAACTCCCTTTCCTCAAGACCACACCTCTATAATGCATCACCTACTCACCCCCTGGGTAGCACCCCCTTCCTCCACACTCTGGACCTGCCTCCTTCCTCCGGACCCCCCGACCCACCCCACGCTGTGGCATTTCTCCACTGAAATTCACTTCCTCCAACCCCAGCAGTTTGCCTACAACATCCTGATTTGGGGTCAGGTGTCCTGCCACACCTGACCACACTCAAATAGAACCTTCATGAGAGGCTCGAGGTGTGTGCTCAGTGACTCAGCCCTTCGGGGTTACATGACAGTAGCACAACTCCATTCTACACGTGAGAAGTAAGACCTACTGTATTCTACCCCACTCTGCCCCCTAGTGCTCCCACCCTGGTCTCTCGCCCCCGGCGGCCCGTGCAGTGGCCCCGGGGAAAGCTGGGCACCAGTGGGACACAGGAGGGCGGCAGGTGGGACGCTGAGAGCAAGAACTGGAAGCCGCCTCGCAACGCCAGGCCTCTGGTTGGGGGCTTGATAGAAGAGGGGAATGTAGCTATTTAACTACAAGTGCATCATTTGCATAATTGTATTTATTAAGTGTGCATTTCATGTTTTTATCTTTTTAGAAACAGTTTTCACCTCAAATCACTGAAGAACATACAAAGCTCACTTTGCTCTCTTGTCACATACATTCTGTCTCTTTTGCCAATCCCACAGTGTTCATTACCTCAAATATGCCGTAAGCATCTGCACTAGAGACAAAAAGCCACGCATAATTCTAGAAGAACATCGTTACTTGTCATCGCAGAACCAATACAAAGTTTACTGTCGAAGGAGTGACAATCGCCCAGTGTGGTGGATACAGTGGGCTGCCTATCCAGTGTCTATTTCCCCCTTATTTCTTCCTAACAGATCTCTCCCCCTACCCAACTTTGTTTGGTTAGCCACCCCTCCCCAAGTGCAACTGTGTGCCTAGGGGAAGCCGATCAGTCAGAGTGGCCAGTCTGAACTGAGAGTCATTCTACTCACCTCCTGGCGATTGGTTCCAGAATGGACATGGGATCAGATTCTGCCCAACAGGGAAATGTTTCCTCTGCCCTACAGGAGACCCACAGAAAGAGACAGTCCCTTTTTTTCATGTATGTGTGATACGTGGAACTGCCCCAACCACTTTGCTTCTGGCCGGAGGAGGAAGTCAACATGGAGGATGCCAGAATGAAGGACACCTGCGTCCTTGGTAAAACTGTAACACACCGAGCCAACTGCCTGAAGGCTGCCCTACCTCCTGACTCCCTGTTATGAGAAAATGACTTCGCTTATTGTTTAAGCCAATTTGGGTCAGTTTTTAGTTACTGACAGTTTAAAACATCATAGTTGACATTAATGGGGAGGGCCGGGTTTCTCTGAACTTATATCAAGGGAACCTGCTTTGTGTACCTAGCAATAATGATTGTACGTATACATAGATATATGTATACATATATAGAGAGAGGTTTTTTCAATCAAGAAATTTCTTCATGATTTTTACTTTTTACTGGATTGGATTAAAATTTCAAACCATTCGTCTCAACACGAGACCTGTGGAAGTAAATGGAGAACAACAAAGTGGGAGCCAGCCACCGTCCTAGCACTGTGGCAGGGACTCAGGCAGGCAGAGGAAGGGGAAAGCTTTGTAGTGGGAAAAAAGGAGGCTCAGGTGTGCCCTGAATGGAGGCTGTTGGACCAGGGACACTTCCAGCACACTAATTAGAAGCAGGGTGTCCTATGTGATGATTTAGGGTATATATTGGGCTTTCTCTGGTTGGTCCTAAGTCAGAAGCAGAGGTAAAAATTATGGAAGCTTTCAGTTATTAATCCAATCCCAGCCATTTGGGGCTTATTGTCACGGGATTATGATTTGGCCACCTAGACCAGTTGCTAGAGATAACAGTCTGACTTAGAGGGAGCATTCTGGCTTCCTGGGCTGGTTACTGAGGTAACGAGTTGGTTTCCTGGACTGGTTGTGCAGATTATGGGTTGGAGTTCTATTTTTATAATATGATCTGGCCACTGTCCAGTTGTATATTCACATCTAACCCGAGTGTGGGATCCAGTGTGTGCTCTACCACACATCTGCATAGCTCTGTTTGGCTTCACTAAGCCTCGGCTTACAGCAACATGGAGATAATCATTC
>NW_011888873.1:3227563-3236356 GCF_000151845.1 Pteropus vampyrus | reverse complement strand
GAAGACTGAAGAGGGTGGAGCTGAAGACTGAAGACTGAAGCAAATGGAGCTCCAGCTGTTCTCATCCACCTCCCTCCCTCCCCTTCCTGTCCTGACTTTTGTCCCGCCCTGATCCCCGTGCCGTGGATACTGGCAACGATGGCCTGAATCGTTGCCACTGATTTCTGTGGCACATGGACGGGCAATGATTATTCGGAAGCCTCTTAAGAAACAGGAAAAAGCAGAGCTTGTTACTTTTGTTAGTCCTTCTAATCCATGCCTCTGTCTCTCCAGGGCTGATTTGGAGATGGGGAGCCACAGCCTGTGGCAGTCCGTGATCTTGCCTGGAAAGCTTCACTAGTTTTCTCATTGTCGAAAACCATCTCTGTTCCATAATGCTAATGAAACTAAACTTTAGGGCCCCTGGCCTGCACGAGTACATTCCAAACACTGGGAGGGGCCCTAACAATTTGTTCACATGCTCATATTTTTTTGTTCAATTTGCAAGAGTAAGATATTTTCACTGCAATCAGTCAAGACCACTCTCTCTCTGCTCTGATTGTCCCTTTATCACCTTTTCTGTCACTTTTCCCCCCACCCAGCCCCATGTGGGTCAGAGTTGGAGCATCTCCTTCTTGGGAGGTTTGGCTAAAGAGCAAATGAGTTGAGGGTACATTTAATTGAGGTTAGTGGAAATATTTATGTGGCTCTTCGTTATGTCCGAGTCTTAAGCTGCTGATAGCCATCCCAGTGTAGGAAGCCCCTAGGAGTCTCCCCACACACTGTGCTGACTTAGCCAGCACCATGGCTGGAAGATGCCAGCTCAGAGGTCCAAAGGCAATGTGGCTGTGACCTACAGGAGCTGGCACCAGAAACACTGTCGGAAGCCAGCCGACAAAGTAATTGAGGGTACCTGAAAGGCGGAGCATGGACTGAGGAAAAGAAAGAAGACAGACAGAATTGCAGGAGGGAGCACAGATTCAAGCTCTGTCCCCGAGTTTATTTAGAACACACTACTTATACCATTACAATGAGAAAGACAGTAGTCAAGAACCAAGGTTAGCCAGATTACTTATCTAGTAGAACAATGAGATTCTCACAACTCAGAACTCTCTGCTAAACTGTAGCAAGGAATTTGCAGTGATTGCTATGTGAACAGTTACCTCCCGGTTTTTCCCAGCGCTTTACAATCTCAACTTCTTACATTGTTGCCAAGTACACAAATATCCTTGTTCCTTGTTATACGATTTCACATGTCCATAAGTGACTCCCCACAAAACGCGCAGGCAGTGTGAGGAGAAACAGGTTTGAAATGTATAGAGTCAAAAGCTGGTCTGTGGAAAATCCTTCCAATTTCAGACATACGAAATTGGAAGCAGAGAATTCAGTTCTCGTTAATGCCTTGTCAACATTGTAGGTCTCTCTTGTTGGAAATATAGCTCCTAATGCATAGCACACCATAAATGCGCCATATTTCTTTATTGGGGACGAATGGTATGAAATAAAGTTTAACAAAATCCCTGTGTCTGAGGGCACGAATCTCTAGCAGTGCATCAAGCAGGAAGTACATCTGTGCATGAAGTTGCGTGTTTTATATATCCAACGTATCATGTCAAGACTTTGTGTAACTGACACATCTTTTGTCGTGATGAAGTTTGACAGTGTCAGATAAAACAACATGCAAAATCGTACAAATGCAGTGAAATAACCTGAGGAGACGAGTATCTCCAGTGATGGAGCTGCACGTATTCATCAGTAAGTCAGTGTACCTCATCTAAAGTCCTTTCATATCTGTGCGGCTCAACACAATGAGAGCAATTTAAAATGCACTTAAGTGGCTCATGAGTATAGGTGCATATTGCAATTCTTTTCTTAAAGTACACCCTTAAAATTGCATCTGCCTCAGGCACCATGAAACCTGGATCTGCCTGTTCTAGGCAGGCACCCACGTCTTGAGCCAGAGCAGTGAAACTAAAGACAGATGGGAGGAGCAAATGTTTCCATTAAAAGAAAAGAAAAAAAAAAAGATATATTTATTCGTAGGTGTAAAGAGTATTCCTACACATTTAAAATGAAAATAAGTCATATCTGTATCGATTTTTCTTACAACTGGCCCACTTTACTCATTCATGTTACCTGCCTGGCCCCGGTGCGTATCTAAGTTTGTCACCTCACTGTCAAAAATTGTGTGCGCTTGACTCAGAGGCAAACGACAACCAAAGACAGTTAAAAGAGAGGCATGTGAGCCTTTAGCCACTGCTGATTTGTGCACTTTTGTGTTCAAACAGGAGATAAGGAATGAGTAACTTGCTAAGTAGAGCAGGAGCCCTCTTATCAGACAAGATCAGCGTTGGTAGTTAGTCATTTAATGAAAACAGTCTCATAAAGTAGGTAATCATGGAAAACAAAACACATTCACCTTAATCATACTACTTTACTTTCAAAGACGGGAAGACACATTCATCCACTCATCCGGTAACATCAGGCTATACTCCGTTGTATGACAATGGGTCAGCTGACCAGGGCGTCTCTTTGACTCTTGTGCAGGAACCGCACTTGAACTCAGCATGCACCAGTTCCACTCTTGGTTTCTTTAAAGTGAAGTAAAAACTTAAGGCACTTGAGCGTTGCAGGTGCAGAAGACATTAAGATTATTATGACTTTCTCCTAATCTTTAATTGTCTCACCGACACCTAATATAAGAGCAATTTTTTATTCACCTCTATCAATTTTTCCAAAGCATTCAAACTAGTTTTCATATAAACAAACTTAATTCCCACTCATAGTTAACCAGTTTCTGTGAGATTTAACTAAATTACAAATCAATACCAAAGAAAAATGGCGTAAGCAGGTATGGAAACAAATACCACTTAATTTGAGGTAAGCGCACAACTCAACCGGTGAGAGCAAAGTGGCCAGAGAACAGCCCACGGGGTGAAGCTTCCTGCCTGCAGTGGCATCTGTCAGAGGGCTTCCGAAAGGACTGGAGTGTCAGTCAGTCAGGCTGGGGCGTGATGGGGGGAGCTTCAGGCTGAATATCCTCTTTTAGTGATTGGCGCAGTGTGAAAAGCCTTGTCACTAAGACTCAGGAGATCTGAACCCTAATTTGGCTTTTCTCCTAACCAGGTGACTTGAAGGAAATCTGTTCACTTTTTGGTCCCCACCACCTGCCGCCCTGATCCATGGGGCTGCTGAAGAATCACATGACTTTGCTTCCTAATTCTCTGGGTGAATAGAAGCAATCAAAAGGGACTGTACATGCTCCCCCCACCACACCTTCCCACTCCTGTGCATCCCACCCATCTACTGTAAACATACAGTCTCTACACTCTGCCTTCTCTCCTGTTAGGTTATTGGGGCTGTCACCGCCCTTTCTAAGCCAACCCCTGCCCTTGACCCCTAAATCCCATACCCTCTAGCAAGTCTCTCTTCTCTCTGGCATCATCAATTTTTTTCCCTTCACCGATCTGGCTTGACAGCATGCTGTAACTTCTTCTACTAAACAACAACAACAAAACCCTCTCTTGACCCCACAGCTTGCTTCAGCGACCACTCTATATCTCTTATTTCTTTCACAGCAAACTCTAAAAAGATTTTTCTATACTTGCCATCCCCAATTTATCTATTCCTTCTCTCTCTTGAACCCATGCCAATCAGACTTTTGTCCACACCAGTCCTGTGAAATGAACAATTTCCTCTTCTTAGTTGACCTAGCAGTAGTATTTGTTCCCTCTTCCTTGAATCGCTTTCTTCGTTTACGTTCCAGAACCAGCTCATTCCCTTGGCAGCTCCTTCTCAGTCTCTGTTACATGGTGAATTGTGTTCCCCATAAAAGATATGTCGAAGTCCTAACCCCAGTACCTCGGAATGTGACTTTATTTGGAAACAGGGTTATTGCAAATGTAATTAATTAAGATAAGGTCATATGAGAGTAGATAATTTTCTTGATGGGCTCTAATTTAATATGACTCATGCCCTTATAGGAAGATGGCCGTGTGAAGACAGAGAGAGAAGGCGCAGGGAGAATGCCAAGTGAAGTTGGGGCGAAATATTGGAGTGATGCATCTACAAGACAAGGAATGCTAAAGACTGCTGGCCTTCACCAGCTAGGAGAGCAGCATCGAACAGATTCTCCCTCGCAACCCTCTGAAGAACCGACCCAGCTGACACCTTGATTTCAGACTTCTAGCCTCCAGAACTGTGAGACAATACATTTCTGTTGTTTTAAGCTACCTACGTTGTAACACCTTATTATGGCAGCCATAGGAAACTAATGCAGTCTCTTTTTCTGGTTCCTTTATCTTAACACTGGAATGTTCCGAGTTCTTGGATCTCTTCTCTGCTCTACATTTAGTAATCACATCTAATCTCATGGCTTTAAATTCATACGTGCATTCTAACTACTCCCGACCTTATATCTCCATCTTGGCTCACTCTCCTGACCTCTGGACTTACATGTCCCACTGCCTCTTCCATGTCTCCTCCTAGGTGGCCAGTAGGCACCTCGAAGGCAACGATGAGAAGTGGGTAAGTTCTAGATATATCTGAAGTTAGAGCTGTCGTGATTTGCTGATGGATTGAATGTGGGGTATGAGTGAAAGAGGGCAGGCAAGGATTGCCTCAAAATTTTGTGCCTGAGAAACTGGAAGGACAGAGTTCAGAAAATGGAGAATGACGTGGGAGGAGAGGGACCAGGAGATCAGGGATATTTTGGGTTGTTTTGTTCTTTGCCATTTTCCCAGCACCTAGAACAGTACCTAGCCCATGGCAGATGCTCACTACACACTAGCTGAATGGATGGATGGATGGATGGATCGATGGATGGATGGATGGATGGATGGATGGATGGATGGATGGATGGATGGATGGGTGATTGAATGGGGCGTGTGGAAATAGAAGGGGACAGGTGGCATATTGTAGTGGAGAGTGGATGCAAAGTTCAAGACAAGGAGTAGGGGTCAAAAAAACAGCAAAAGCAGAAGACTTGGACAAAGGAATATGTGGGGCCTGTTTGGATTGAACAGAATGAGAGAAAGCAGGATTATGATTCTGAACTAAGAGGAATCTCAGAAAGCCACATACTCAGTCATCTGAACTAGAGTGAGGGTATCTAAGATGGCACATATTCAAGTTCATCAGAGAAAGAGAGTCCCAAAGTCCAAATGGCTGCACAAAAAAACAGGAGGCGTGATCAAAATGTTTGGTTCATGATTCTCCCGACTAGTGAATACAGGGCAGGCAGTGGACAAGTCAGGTTTCACTTGAGCATCCAATGAATTTCACTTTGGTTAGTGGGTTTGTAATGCTCTTTGAAAATGTCAAATTTTATGCATCATGTAACTTTTGCTCATCACTTATCATCTGGTAATTTGGGGCAGGTAAAAACGTACCCACCATATGGCAGTTGCTTTATTAACTTGTAAGTTTTGGATTAATCTCTCAGTTGAGACCAGACATGCGAGGAAGTAGATTGGCCATCATCAAAACCATCAAATCTGCTAAGACGGTCCTTCTGTTTGGAGTTTCAGATACTGCACCAACAAGATTCCACGTGGGACACCAGTGTGTTAGCATGGCAGGAAAGCACATAGTAGACATTAATCTTGTGTCCGTTTTCAATTGAGGTCTTTTTTTGGTTTATCATTTACTGAGCTTTTGGACCACCTCTTTGATGTGACTGCTTCTGGTATCTGAGATGGATTAGAATACGCTCTACTCCTAATGGCAAGAACATGGGACTAGAAGTCCTAAGACCTGCTTTATTGCTTCCCAGTTATAAGAGACTTGGGCAAGATTCTGGGCTCTTTCAATTTTAAGCCACAAAAACCTATCATGATTCACCTTAATCAAAAAAAATAAAAGGTATCGAAGGTCCAGACTGGCACTACCGGCAGGGTAGACTAGACTCGGTGACCTGAACGTGGTGCCAAGCCTCTCCCGCCTGGCTCCTGGCTCCTGGCTCTGGTACGCTCATTGCCTCTGTCTCACCTGCATTGTTTCCCACCCATCAGGCTCAAGCTGAATGGCTTTCTTTGCTCCTTTTCTGTTCTGGATTGAACTGACAACAAACCCGCAAAGCCCTATGAACCAAGTAAGATAGACAGGGAATCCATTCATGTTGGATGGATTCCCTGCCTATCTTACTTGGTTCATAGTGGTAACCAAAAGGGTTACCACTAAGTCTATGGAAATCAACAGTGAAAGGGTTCTACTAAGCTTCTTAGGAGAGGGACCCCATCTCCCTGCATGGATGAGAGTGCAGGAAAATGATAAAGTACTCACTCAGGTTCTAAAAGAAAGGGCAAAAGATGGAAGAGGAGGTCTGTCACGGGATCACAGATGACAGCAGGGCTCTGGGATAGCTGGGCTGGACCCGAAGCACAGTATCTGGCCTCTTGGATCTCCTCTCCTGTTTGAGGAGCTCTCTGGGGGTCAGAAGTCAAGGGGTGCCCAGAGAGGAAATAAGAGAAAGAAACAGATTCAGAAATAGAAGAAAAACATTCAAGAGGACAAGTTGAAATACATTAAGGACATGCTCTCAAAAACAGCTACAACTTTTTAATGGAAGAGTGCTTTCTAGAATGATAGGCAGGTATCAGCTAACTCCCTCCAGGGCCACCAGGTGACCAGAGGAATACAAGAATGGATAATGTGCAAAGACAGTGTGTATTAGCTTCCTAAGGCTGCCGAAGATATTGCCACAAACTGGATGGCTTGCAACAATGGGAATTTAGTCTCTCACAGCTCTGGGGTCAAGGGGTGGGCTGTGCTCTACCTGGAGGCTGAAGTCAAGGGGTGGGCTGTGCTCTACCTGGAGGCTCTATGGGAGATTCCATTCCATGCCCCTCCAGCTTCTAGTGGCTGGTGGCATCACTCCATTCTCTGCCTTCTACTTCTCATGGTCTTCACTGTGTCTTCTCTTCAGTCTGTGTCTCGTCTTTTTGTAAAGACACTTGTCATTGAATTTAAGACCTACCGGATAATGCAGGATGATCTCACCTCGAGATCCTTAACTTAATTACCTCTGCAAAGTAGATTTTCTAAATAAGGTCACATTCATAGTTTCCAAATAGACATTTTGTGGAAGACCACCATACAACCCACTACACAGGGACTTCCAGCTAGCAAGATAAATGGAATTTCTGCTCAAATGGATGACTATCAAAAACTTTTTCTTTGTCATTTTACACAGTGTGCAGTGGGAAAATAAGAGTTTAAATAACTTGTGAATGCCTTCCTCCTCTACTGGGTAATAAAATACTTTTTATCCATTAAGAGATGGTTTTCAATAACTTTCGCATGGCCATGCATGCAGAAGAAACCTCGGTAGAGGTAGAGCCCTCCTGGTAGGGTGTGTACCTCTTCAGGTGTCAGGAGATAAACTGGATCACAGGGGATTTCAAATTCCCTCCTACAGCACAGAGCTCCACCCTTTTCTTTCCTCCTACTCAGACACTCCAGCTTTTGCATGTTGTACCTATTTCTTAACTGCATGAGTTCCCCCAGCTTCTGCAGTCCTCAAAGCCACGCAGAAATGGAAGATCTTATCCTTAATCTTCTTGCAAATCATAGTTAGGATAATTATTTTACCAATCCCCAAGGAGAAAGAAATGCAAAGAACTTTAATCAGGCCATCACACCTATACAAAGGTTGGTTTCCTAAAGATATTTTAACAAATTATGAAGAAGCTCCAACAGGAGACCTGGGCTAGATTAGAAGTGTCTAAATAGGAAAATATCTACTGAGATACTGAGTGAAGGGGCCAGGGCTCTGCTAGGAACACTCAAAGACCCACCCACCCCGCCCCTACCGCTGCCACTATACACTCAGCATCAAACCTTCTTTCCAGGATGCAGACCCAGAGTGGGAAAGAGCTCTTACCCCGCCAAGGTCTGAGGCCAGGAGGATGTCAGAGCATTTCACCACCTGTAGGCACGGTTATTCACAGCCCCTACTTTGGCTTGTGTAAGCAAATACGATTACATCCATTCTCTCAAAGCCAGGACGCGGCCATTTTCCTGTGTTGTGATGGGACAGGAGCCAATGGTTAAAGATTTCACAGAAAACAACAGGATTGCTTTGGGACTTTAAAAATGAAGCATGAATGCCTTTTTCCTTTTATGATATCGAGAGAGAAGTGCAGATCAAATTGTGTCATATACTTGATCATACTTGGGGGCTTTATTATATTTATATAATAAATGACCAAACTCCTTTCGTTCTCCTACACAGATCATAACACACCAGGTATCAGCCCTCTCTCTCTCTCTCTCTTTCTCTCTCTCTCTCTGCTTCTGTTTGCTTTTTTATCACAAAAGTAATACAGCATCATCTTTTTAAATGTAGAAACCGAAATCAATAAATATCACCTGTAATCTCATCACAAAAAGACAGTCATTCTAACACTTCCAGGTGTGCTCTTGCAATTACTTTTTTAGGCCTAGATACACATATGTATGGTTTTCCTACAAAAATGGACAGGAACACAGTGTTTGTTTTTTTCCAGCTCTCTTGGCCCTTTACCTATGTGTTTGCATGAGTCCCTTTCCCTGATTGTACCAGATAGAGTCTGCCTGCCTGTAGTTGGTGGAATAGTACCCCCCTCCCAAAGGATATGTCCACCAGTCCTGTGATGTGACCTCACTTGGAAAAAAAACAGTCTTTACAGATATGATTAAATTAAGGGTTTCCATATGAACTCGTTCTGGATTAGGCAGGTGGGCCCTAAATCCAGTGACAGTGTTGTTAGAAGAAAAGAGAAGGGGAGGAGAAAAGCAGAGAAGGCCATGTGAGGACAGAAGCAAAGATTTGAG
>NW_011888873.1:3225294-3227513 GCF_000151845.1 Pteropus vampyrus | reverse complement strand
CTTCTGTTTGCTTTTTTATCACAAAAGTAATACAGCATCATCTTTTTAAATGTAGAAACCGAAATCAATAAATATCACCTGTAATCTCATCACAAAAAGACAGTCATTCTAACACTTCCAGGTGTGCTCTTGCAATTACTTTTTTAGGCCTAGATACACATATGTATGGTTTTCCTACAAAAATGGACAGGAACACAGTGTTTGTTTTTTTCCAGCTCTCTTGGCCCTTTACCTATGTGTTTGCATGAGTCCCTTTCCCTGATTGTACCAGATAGAGTCTGCCTGCCTGTAGTTGGTGGAATAGTACCCCCCTCCCAAAGGATATGTCCACCGGTCCTGTGATGTGACCTCACTTGGAAAAAAAACAGTCTTTACAGATAGGATTAAATTAAGGGTTTCCATATGAACTCGTTCTGGATTAGGCAGGTGGGCCCTAAATCCAGTGACAGTGTTGTTAGAAGAAAAGAGAAGGGGAGGAGAAAAGCAGAGAAGGCCATGTGAGGACAGAAGCAAAGATTTGAGTGACGTGTCCACAAGCCAAGGGACACCAAGGATTGCCGGTAGCCACCAGAAGCTAGGTGAGAGGCATGGAACAAATTTGCCTTCAGAGCCTTCAGAAGGAACCAATCCTGCAAACACCTTGATTTTAGATTTCCGGCCTCCAGACTATGAGAGAATTAATGTCTGTTTCAAGCCCCCAAGCTTGCGGTGATTTGTCATGGCAGCCACAGGAAACTAAGCACTGCTCCTGCAGACCCTCTCCGCAATGCTCCGCCCTTTTCCGCCTGCCCTCCGCCCTGTATGAATGCCATCCACAGGGCCCATTATCTTTGTGGTTGGTTTTAGCTCAATCAAGAGGAGCCTGAACCAGAAATCAGAGAGTATTTATTCTCTCCTGGCTCCCACTCTGCAAGGCCCCTCTCTGGTTACACGTTCCGGTCGTGCTCTCCACTCCATGTCCCTTTGGGTCTAGAATTGGTAAGGGCTCTGCTGCTGCTTGCTGGTGTTCCTGCCCTCTCCCTTGGGGCTCCCATCATGACTCACACTTGCATACTTAATCCTTTTGTGAAGAAATCCTCCTTAGATTATTCTAATCCGAGATCCTGACTGATACTAGTTCATTGTGTGGTTGAGCTATAAAAATTTATTTATACTCCAGGAATTAATTTGACTGATTCTTTATTATTATGTACTTTGGTGGTTCTGTTTTTTTTTTTGCATTTATAAGGATTGTCTCAATGGGCATCTTTATAATCCAATCATTTGTCATAGCCATGATTAGTTAAGATAAATACCTAGACAAACACTTGTTTGAACAAATAATTTTAAATTATTAGCCATGTATTTAATATTACTATCTAATGTTAATTATAATTAATTAGTATTAGTATGAATTCTGTACTAATTTAATTCTAAAGCTTTTGCTACATGGTACAAAATTGCTCTCCAGAAATATTATATCAATTTATATTCCCGTCAGAAGTGCATTTCCCAGCACCAGCTCTAATCATCCTGTTGGATAAATAAGGAAACCCAAAGACTAAGTGATCCCAGGTTTTGCTACTAAATTGAAAGCTGTTCGTTGTGAACGTGAAGACGAGAGAGATTCGTTTTCTGAGCAGTGACTAGAGCTTCCCAGAGTGGAAAAGCATCTTAAATGAGAGACAAACAGGTGCCACCTCTCCTCCAGGGTTATCAGGAGCCTGTCTGGAATAGTTTGTAATGAATGGTTTAGGTCAATGAGAGGGTGATTCCAATTAAGGAATTTTAGTAGGAAGGAGAAGGCAGCTGCCGGCATGAGTGAGTGAATGGCCATTATTGTCTGAGATTAAAGCAGCAAACCCTGCAAATAGAGAATGCATTGTTTGGAGGAACTGATTAAAGAACATGTCTGAAAATGGACATCAGCTCATGTGGGAGAGTTGTCCTAACTATAGAGTGTGTGATTTTTCCCCGTGACATTGACCTTATCTTGAGTGAGTTATGATATTTTCTGGGTCTCCGCCGTGAGATCTCTCACTGAGCTGACCTCATCGGGATAAAATAATCAGAGTCAGGTTCGTCATCGCTATCTGGGCAAACCAGGAAAAATAAAAAACGAGCAACTGTGTAACGCTTAGATATAATCTCATTCGGAGACCTTTGCGGGGAGATCGTGGGACCTGAATTTCAGTGAACTAATTCCATAACCTATTCTGAAATCTCAGAATCATTCTCTG
>NW_011888873.1:3214540-3225244 GCF_000151845.1 Pteropus vampyrus | reverse complement strand
AGTGAATGGCCATTATTGTCTGAGATTAAAGCAGCAAACCCTGCAAATAGAGAATGCATTGTTTGGAGGAACTGATTAAAGAACATGTCTGAAAATGGACATCAGCTCATGTGGGAGAGTTGTCCTAACTATAGAGTGTGTGATTTTTCCCCGTGACATTGACCTTATCTTGAGTGAGTTATGATATTTTCTGGGTCTCCGCCGTGAGATCTCTCACTGAGCTGACCTCATCGGGATAAAATAATCAGAGTCAGGTTCGTCATCGCTATCTGGGCAAACCAGGAAAAATAAAAAACGAGCAACTGTGTAACGCTTAGATATAATCTCATTCGGAGACCTTTGCGGGGAGATCGTGGGACCTGAATTTCAGTGAACTAATTCCATAACCTATTCTGAAATCTCAGAATCATTCTCTGTTTTGAAAAACAATTCTGTATAAAATTAAAATATGCCTCTTGCAAACTCACTTCATATTTCAAGTTTCACAACAGATCTGAACCGTGAGACTCTGGGTGAGTACAGGAAAGAGTTGTGACTGAGGACGTCTCCCTTGGAGCCACCGTGGGATCTTGCAGGGCTGCTTAAACCCAAGGTATTATATGTCAATTATTCCTCAAAAAAAACAAACAAACGAACGAACAAACAAACAAAAAACAATGTAGCAATTTGTTCAACCAAAAATCCAAGTCCTGTAGACAGGAAAATTAACATGAACCCAAGAACCTAAAAGAAACCTGGGTTTGGGAAAGAGAAGATGTGAACATAAAAGTTGAAAATAAAACCCACCATCCTGAACACCACTCCCACTCTCAAGTGTGAGTCCACCTTGAGGTAACTGCGACCCACGGCTTTTCTTTTCTTCTGTCTAGTCCTCACCTCTTCTGTGTATCCTCCTGGTCCTTC
Source organism: Pteropus vampyrus (assembly GCF_000151845.1). Lineage (NCBI taxonomy): Eukaryota > Metazoa > Chordata > Mammalia > Chiroptera > Pteropodidae > Pteropus > Pteropus vampyrus. The sequence continues at coordinate 3,224,341 of NW_011888873.1, read as the reverse complement.
CTCCTTTCCCTCCCTCCCTCCTCTCCTCTATCCCTCCTTCTTTCCCTTCTTCCCTCCTTCCTTTAGTCCATTCTTTCTCCCTTCCCTCTTACTTTCCACAGGCAAAAAACATGTGCCAAGGGCTTACCAAGCCCCGAGCACTGCTCTGGGGGTAGAGGCACTAGAAATGTCCAAAGAACATGGCCTGCAGGTCTGCCCTCTGCCCTTCTCCAGGGGTAGTGTCCGATAGCCATTTTCTCTGCAGAAGCCAGAGGAAAGCCCCACTGGAGCCCACTGCCACTTCACCTCCTGGATTGGCTCCTGCCATTCATCCTCATCACCTCTCAGTCCATCCCCACTCACTCTGAGTGGCCAACCATCAGAGCCTGGAAGGAGGCAGTCATAGAGCCACCGATGATTTGTGGCTGGGACACCAGTGCCTGTGGGAGGGATACGTGGCAGCTTCAGTCTGAGGAATTGCTGAGCTGGAGAGGAGGCGTTTCTTCTAAGATATTATGTCTAAGTAGGTGTAAATAGGGCTAGTGGGATCTGTTACTTATAGCATAAGAAAATGAAATAATTGGTACCAACCCCTATAATCTATAATTATTTACCCCCAAAAGGAACAAATTGTCAAGAAGTCAAAGGAGCAAGATATCTAAGAGAAAGAACATCTCTGCCCATCCCCTACCTACCCCTGCTTCCCTCCCACCCCACCCCCACAGGAGCCACAGCAGGCATCAGGTTCACTTGAGCCAGGGGCTACGCTCTGGTGTAAGCATTAGGATTCATGTTATTATCATGAAGGTTAACTCCACCTTCTCCTGCCCGCCTCCACTCTCAAGCAATAACATCAAGAAAGATATCTCCCCATCGTGTATTTATTTATCCATTTCTTCTCTTCCCCACCCCGCCACCAGCATGGTATTTAAAAATACAGGCTCAGGAATCCAACTGCCTGGATTCAAATCATGACCCCAACTCTCATGAGCTGTGTAACTGACCTTGGGAATATTTTTCAGAACTTTTGTGACTTAGTTTCTTCCCCTGTAAAGGGAAGCTATTCCTAGTCTCCTCTTCATAAGACAGTTGAGAGAAGGAGAAGAAATGAAGCATATGAAGGACTTAATGAATGAAGAGTGCTTGGTACGGAGTAGGAAACAAGTACATGTCGTCTCTTGTTAGTTAAGGAATGTTTATCAAGTACCTCTTATGTTCCAGCACCAGGAATTCGGCCCTTTCTCTCAGCCTCCTAGAAGATGGACAAGAAAACCACACAAGAAGACCAGTACAGCCATCAGCGCCCAGGGAACAAGGAGGATGGACATCCAAATCAGTCAGCGGCAGTGGAAGAAACTGAGTGAAGACTTCCCAGAGGGAATGACCTGTACACTGAATTCCTAATGATGAATAAGATTCCACTAGGCGAAGAAAGGTGTGGAGAGGAGAGGAGAGAAAACTCCAGAGAACAAGAGACATTTGCTGGTGGTTTTGCAAGGTTAGAGGGGATCGTGGAATACTACCGGTGGCAGAGAGGACACACTGGAACCAAGAAGCGTCTTTCGTTCCATCCTGAAAACTGGAACTTTATCCAAGGGGCAGGAGAGGGGCTGAAGAATTTTTAACAAGCGGACCCCCTAACAAGTTAACAAACCAGCATTACACTGTCCCCCACCCCTCCCGCCCCACCCCGCCATCTTTATAGTGTATCTGAAAGAAAACTTGTGTTTTCCTTTTGTCATCTCAAAGATATTTGTAGTAACACTTGTCTGGGTTTTGAATTGTGGTCGATTTTTTCCTGAAGCAGTAGTTATGATTTCGTATAGGCAGCTAGCTAGATAATAAATGCTTGCTCCTGTGAGATTTTTTTTCCTATTTCTTTCTTCATTTTGTGCGATCATTTCCAAAAAGGGCCCACCAATTGTATTTCCTCATCTGAGGTCCCTGATGTGGATGGACACACGACAGGGCCTTTTGCAGCATTTAGGGCAAAGCACTTGGCTGAGCTGTCAAGTCAGTGTGAGGGTAATCAGCAGATTTATTTGAGGAAATGTATTTATGGGACTAAATGGCTGTTCTAAATGGGGCCATTATCTAGCCTTTGCACTGTTGCTATAAATGTCCCCCCAGAGCGTGGATACCCACAATAAGTCCATAATGCTTCCCGGACATGACTTTGAGACAATATTTATGCTGGTTCCAGTCAATGCACATGCATGTGTTTGGGTAATTTTAGTAGTGTTTCTTGAATGCTTAGCCACAGACTCAATGCCAGATACTTTATTAAACATTTCCAGGGCAATCAAAAGCAGAAAGAGGTGGGGAAAGCAAATATTTGTTGAATCGTCAATGGAGACTAGGGATTGAAAAGCTTGGAGTAAGCCAAGGAGAAATCATAACTATACATCCTGGAGCCACTTCAAAGGATACCATCTTTCTTCTGGCCCTGGCGGTGCCTTCTCTACTGGAGTTGAGTGAGAAAAAGCCCAGCTGAGTAGGGAACTTCCAGGGGACGTTCTGCAAGAGACAAGAGTCCAAAACCTCTCAGTCCGAGGCCTCTGAAGGCCTTGGAGAGCCGCACTGCTATCAAAATGGACAGTCTTTTTTGCATGGATCTAGATCCCACTCTGCAGATACACTCTGAGACATAGCTGCTTTGAGAGTTCTAGAAAACTTCTGTGCCAAACCCCAAAATACCTTTTGCATACACTCTTGTATTGCTGCCTCACCTCTAAAGCATGTACAACAGAAAGGAGAACAGATTCTTAAAGCATTTACCAGTTTTTATATATTTTAAAAAACTAATTGTGTACGTATAGGCATAAGCATGTATACACAGAAGTGTAGCAAGTATTCATATAGTTAGGTGCTCCTGACTGATATCTATGTATACTTAATGAGAAAAAGAAATTACTAGTTAAAAGTTAAATCACTATAAAGTTTTCACATCCTAGGAAAAAAGTAGTTACTCAAAGTTGGTGGTTCATATGCTTAAGAAAACAAGTCTGTGTCTTTTGGTCAGCAAAGATGAAGCCCCCTGTGCAGTTTATATGGGTAGGGAATAGGCAGGGGAGGGCCAGTAGTGAGAGAGAGCTAGGTTGCTCTTCTTAAAAAAGTAAGAGGAACGAGGAACGTAGGCATGGTCCTTGGGCAGTTCAAGAGGAAAAAGATTGTGTAGGCCTGGAAGATGTAAAGAGGAGCAGATGTGTAAGAGAAGGGTCTAGAAGGGAAGAGGAAGCCTGAGAAAACATGGCAGCAGGCAGACACATGAGAAGGGTAGCCAGGGAGAAGGGTCCCATGGCAGCAGCTGTGAAGGGACTTCAGGGCTGTGATGTTTGATATTTAGTTGCAAGTCATTGCCTCTTCTGAGCAGCTCTGTGGGATTCTTCTTGGGCCCTAAACGTCCATCAGATTCTGATGCTGTTGGTGCTCTGGGAAAGGGGAGAGCCGTATCTGGGGTGGGCAAAGCGGTACGGAAGAGAGAGCCGTCTTAGGAGGTGAGAAGATGGACAAGTCACCCAGATTCAGTAAAAGCAAGAGTACGTAGCAAGAAATGACTGTGAGAACATAAGCTCTCCCTGCTACCCCAAATCTGGGAGACATCAGAAATTGTGGGAGGCCACAAACATCCCATAGCCAGAGCATGGTATAGGGCCTCATGCAAATGTCTTTGGATATTAAAGGAAAAGGGTGATTGCCAAAGGCTGGAGGATTTAGGGCTGCCCAAGCAGCAGACACTGAGTTACAATTATGCACAATTACGCGTATGTGTCAAAAGAATAGAAACCCTTGTGATTCATCCTTTCCAGATTTGCTGTTCTGAGTCTTCACTGGGCACAAAGTCAATTTGTGGCCCGTGATGCATTCTTACTTTTTTGGCTTTTATTAAATGCCTTTTCAGTTTTTTTGTCTGCTACAAAAGACAGGGCCTCTAGTAGACACAATTCCTTCTTTTTAATGCCTTCATTAATGAGGTGCTAGTTTCTCGTGTCCTCTAATTGGAGCCGTTTTGCCCCCTTTCACAAGCACAACACATAATTGCCCCATAAATGGAGAAAGGCCAAATGGGAAGGAACAATTGCATTGTTTTCAAAATGAAAGTGGTTTTATTGGCTTTTCACACTGTAAAAGGAATTTTTTAAAGAAAATTTTCCTTTTAAGTCAGACAACACAGAAACCCAAAGAGGAAAATAAAAATATCTGATTTCCTACCACACAGCTTTTTTATTTTACAAAAATTCTATAGTAGGTGGTGTACAGTTATGTAATTGGCTTTATTTTTCTATAGCTCTATATTGTGAATATCTTTCCATGCCAATAAATATGGATCGTCATTTTAAATGGTTGCGTTGTATCTTATTGGATAGATTCCCTTAATTTACTTAATCAATCTCTCATTTTTAGACATTTTAGAAGGCATAAAGACAGGGATTCCCAACCCCCGGGCCATGGACTGGTATCAGTCCACAGCCTGTTAGGAACCAGGCCGCATGGCGGGAGCTGAACTGAGGGCCAGCAAGTGAAGCTTCATCTGTGTTTGCATCCGCTCCCCAGCACTAGCATCACCGCCTCGGCTCCACCTCAGATCATCAGGCATTGGGTTCTCATAGGAGGACCAGCCCCTGGTGCCAAAAAGGTTGGGGACCTCTGCGTGAAGAGATAAATGGCCTTCCAACAATATTTTTGTACACGTCGGCTTGTTTCTGGGGATACATACTAGAAGTGGGAGGTATTCACTAATTCATTAACACGTGTTGAGTGCCGAACACACATCTCTATTGATGCTGAGAATGGAACGATAATCCAGATACAGTTCCTCCTTCAGAGTTAGTCTGGTAGAGAATTTAAGTATTAAACAAGGAATTCAGATAAAGTGTGATCAGTGTTTTCATGGGGGAGGTACAGAGTATTTTTTGGTTAGAAGGAAATGCACTTTTCATAAAGCCCTTGCTACATCTTAGCTAATCATTTCCCCAGACACCTTGTGTTAATGTACCCTACCCCTCGCTGGTGTGTAGGCACTTGTGTTCTTACTTCCATAGGCACCCCTGTTAACCCACATTCTTCTTAAACTTTGCCAATCCCTAAGGCCAAAAATGCTTCTCGTTGTCGTGTTCATAGCAATTATGTATATGGGTTTCTGGTTACTTTTCTATTGTCCCGTTCACTTGTAAGAAGACACTTAGCAACCCTACCTTCATGTGTATATGGTTCCAGAACGCTAATTGCTTAATTTCCCAAAGATATGCTTAAACTTCATACCTCTAGCAAACTGTTCAGAAGCTGAAGTTGGTCCCTCGTATCCTCCTTTGCCCAAACCTCCCTGACTTCACTGTGCTCTATGGCACTCAACCTTCGTGTCTCTTTCCATCTACGCAGGGGCCGCTGTCAGTCCTACTTTCCCTCAATACCCACCACTGCTTTGGAGAGCTCAGGCAAGACCTTCTCACTAATGCGAACCTGTTCTTGACTCTCTCTATACAAAAATGCATCCATGCAGAAGGCTTTGGGTGGATGGAAAGAGGGAATGAAGAGGGTAAAAGACTTAGGTAATGACCCAGTCTAGAAGAACCTGGGGATGTTGGTAAATCCCTCAATAGGCTTATTTAACTATTCTCTGGGCTACAGGCATGTCAATCATTTCTGCTCTGGAAATCAGTCTGAGAAATAAAGTGCTATTCATTCATTCACTCGACTAATATTTATTGAGCTCCTCATCTGTGCAAGTCCTAGTGTCTGAGGATACAATGTGTGTATATGATTATACAAAGATCATAAATTTTTATATATTTTATCTATTGTTATGTAAGTGGACCTGCAGACTTGGAATGTCATTTTCCAGTAAGGGGGGTTGGCAGGTCCCATCAAGAGGTGAACAATTCATTGTATTAACCTTTGGCGTCCATGTGGTGAATCCCTCAGCTGGAAAACCAGACCTCAATAGCAAAGCATCTGGGCACGGGGCTTTCCTCAGTACCAAGGGGAGATCAGCTCCTGGCTAACCTGAATTAAGGGGGCACCCATCACATGAGGACAGCCCTGGTGCCTGTGGAGTTGCACTGTCCTGTGGAGCGAGGATATCGTGGTAGGATCAGAAATCTGTCTTTGGGAAATTTGACTTTTGCACACTACTGATCTTTTCTGCAGCTATTTTGTTTTTACTTGCTTTGTCCGTGCCCTTTCAAAAATGACAGGTTGTCTCTTTTGTACTAAGAGACACTAAGGAAAGGAACTTTGAGGGTGTTCAGCCTAGACTTTCCTTTGGGCGGGATGGAAGGGTTCAGCTTTGTGCACAATGAAGATGAGAAGAGGAATCAAAGCCACAGGACTCAAGGGGATTTGACCTCTCTCCACACAATAATATTCTCCCTCCTCTTTCTCCTCCTCCTTTTACTTTTATATTTATTATTTTTGAGTTCCCCTGATTCCTTTCTAACCCATAGCACAATGACAAGCCGAGAAGTGGCCAGACCTCTTGAGACCCCATCAAGAAACTATGCGGGTCCACGGCCACGCCACCCTGAATAAGTCTGATCCTGTCTGATCTCGGAAGCTAAGCAGCGTCGGGCCTGGTTAGTACTTGGATGGGAGACCACCCAGGAAGACTAGGTGCTGCAGGCGTAAAAAAAAGGTCCTTGCAATCTGTGAGGTCAACCAAGGGTTGCCTCGCCTTAAAAAAAAAAAAGAAAAGAAAAGAAACTATGTGGATCAGGAAGCTTGACCCTGACCCCAGCAGCTGCCACCAAATGGAACCATCCTTTGAAAACACAGAGGCGGACCTCTGATGATTTTTTACCATAGCTCTTCCTCAATTTTTACACTTCAATGGGAGAATAATATCATCCTTTGATTTAATTACAGTAGAGCTTTGTTCTTTCAAGGCAAGAAATCCTTAGCGATAGGGCCTAGTGAGAAAATACAGAAGCTGTTCTAAACAGACCTGCTAACTGGAAGCCTGAGCCAAATCTAAAGGGCAGTATCTCAGGTTGTTAATTAATTTCAATATAGTTCCTGTATTATTGTATTTTCCTTGTGGTTTTGTAAACAAAATTTTCAGGAACAATTGCGTTATTTGTGTTCTCCTCTGACAGGAAAATTTGGGTCTTTGCTCAGGAACCACACAGCACGCCTGAGCCTGCAGCAAAGATAAACCTAACCCCAGGCAAGTGGTTCATAATGGCTCTGCTGATAGCCGAACAGGACGCAGGTTGCCATTCAAATCAGCTCTGCGGGTGAGGAGGAGGAACAAGGGACAATTTGAACCATGGCTCCTGTGATTGTTGTCAGTGTTGGAAACAAATAGTTGGGATTCAGAAAAAAATTCAGTTGTGTGTGAGTTATTGTAGCTTGACAGTCCTCATCATCTGTTTATTGACTTTTATTTTTAGACTTGAAAAATGTTCTCATTGTTAACCCCTTCCGGCACATGGACAGCAGTAATAAAGTTACACAACCAGCAGGCCGACGGCAGCCAGAGAACCAGCTCCCAAAATTGTTTAAAACTATCTCACTGTCACTTTCTCTCAGATCAAATCCAGAGGCAGGAATCCATATTCTTTGCTCTCTGTTACTACAGGTCAGAATACATATCAGAGGCCGGAGGTCACCCACGTAAGTGCAGTTTGGAACTGAAACTTGGTCTATGGCAGCAAAGAGGAGAAGGAAACCATCCTGGCAAGTTTGCGCATTGATTTTTGAGGGCCAGCAGTTGGAATCCTCACCCTCAGGGCCAGAGAGTGATGCAGACAAGGAACAGGAAGTCAGAGGCCCCGGTACTCGTCTGCAAGGTATGAGTTATGCAACCTTGAGCAAGTCAGCCTCACAGAGACTCAATTTTCTCATCTGGAGAAAAGAGGACGGGGTGGGGGAGCTTTGTGGTGGAGGTGGGGGCACTCATCATCCATGCCATGCCTTCTTATGGGGCCCATGAGTGTGCTAGAAATTGTTTTAAGCACTGTGAATAAGATTGCGAACAACAGAAATAGAGGCCTTGCCTTCTTCGTCATGTTGGTGATACTGAGAAGTGAACAGAAAATAAGTGTGATAAGTACGGGAAGACGGGAGAAATTCAGGATTCCAGGGGCCCCCAAACCGATTAGGGGTTTGGACTGTCTTCCAGGAGCAAGACTTTTCCGCTGAAACCTAAAGAGTGAATCGGAGGTGGCCAAACATTGGCAGGGAAAGCGCTCCCAGGGCAGAGGAGAGGACCGTGGGTGGCCCAGGCCCGGAATCTGTACGCCAGGTAAGTCAGGGGTGGAGCAGTGATTCCTGCCTCACCCCAACTTCCCCCAACCCTCCAGGCCCTCGGCCGCCAGGGTGCGGGAGCCCCAGTGCCCTCGCCCTCGCCTGCGGGCGGGCTCCAAGGTCGATCCCACCTTTACTTTCTGGCTGGCGGGAACGCGCCCAGGGAAACAGGGTGGCGTGGAGGGAGGGTGGCATGGCCACCAGCTCTGAGAGCCAGGGCGGGAGAAGAACCAGCCAGCCCAGCGGCTGCGCGTCTCGGGATGGAGGGGCCTCAGCCACCGCTTAGTCAAGGGCCTTGCTGTCTCCATGTGGCTGGCAGTTAATAATGACCAGATGAGGAAGCCCTAAACGTTTGGTGATTCTATTCCTTGGTTTGGGAGCCTATTTGACATAAGTAATTTGGTTTCTCTGTTAGGTCTGGAAGATATTTCTAGATAATTTAGAAGAGCTGGCATGATGTAAAAAATGCCACTGACTTGGATGGCAGGGAACATTGCAGTGGCCGTGAGACCTTGTTTAACGACTCAGGGGCTTCTCAGCTCTGTCATCCGTACCCACCCACGACCCCTCCCTTTCCTCCTTTACTCACCAAGACCTCAGCGTCCCTGTCAGCAGCTGTCTCTCACATATCATACCCAGCCCTCTTTCTCTTCTTTTCTTTGAACTGACCTGGCAGCCTCCTCCTGCCCTGGTCATATCCAGTTCTCCACCAAACTCTGGCATCCACACAGCTGAAAAAGACTGGAGGAAAACCACTAAGCTGCTGGCCCTGCTTAAAGCCCTGGTCAGGAACCTCCAGTGGGCTCGGGCATTGCCCAGGGGCCCTGTCTCCTGTCCTGCGGGTTCACTACGCTCTCATTTTGATGATTGTTTTGCAAACAGCCTCCTTCCCAGACACGCTAAACCTCTTCAGTGGATCTGATGGAGACAATCAGAAGAGAAGTCCCATAAGTGCCACCCCACATCCACTCACCAACCCATAAACTTAGTCCCTCCTCCTGTTACTCTGAGTAAGCTGTTGGTGCATCTACCTAAGGCCGACATCTCATCGCATCCCAAGCCCACCCTTCTCTCTGCCCAAGGACGTCAAACCAGCGCTTAGCTCCTCTCTCATCCCTGTCGCCAACTTTTCCCTTTTCATTGGACCATTCTGACTAGTGTACAAACATTCTTCACATCTTTTTAAAAACTTAGAAAACCATGTGTCCCTCCCAGCCTCCACCTCGATGTTCCAGTCCTTCTCATTTACAGTAAAACTTGTCTTTGGAGCCTGTCTCCAAATCCAATCTGCAATCGAATCTTGTTGGTTCCGCCTTCAATATACCCATAATATGACCTCTCACTACCTGTCACTCCTGCTGCCAACACCCAGGTCCAAGCCACCGTCATCTCCTGCCTGGGCCATTGCAGCCGCCCCCCGACTGTTTTCCCCGCTTCCACCCTTGCTCCCTTTCAGCAAAGAAAGCCACTCTTAGCTCACAACCCTCCAACGGCTTCCCATTTATACTCAGAGTAAATTCACACGCAGATCTCACATGACCCTCACAGCCCACCCCCACACTCCCTCCCACTCTGATC
>NW_011888873.1:3209235-3214170 GCF_000151845.1 Pteropus vampyrus | reverse complement strand
GCAACCTTGAGCAAGTCAGCCTCACAGAGACTCAATTTTCTCATCTGGAGAAAAGAGGACGGGGTGGGGGAGCTTTGTGGTGGAGGTGGGGGCACTCATCATCCATGCCATGCCTTCTTATGGGGCCCATGAGTGTGCTAGAAATTGTTTTAAGCACTGTGAATAAGATTGCGAACAACAGAAATAGAGGCCTTGCCTTCTTCGTCATGTTGGTGATACTGAGAAGTGAACAGAAAATAAGTGTGATAAGTACGGGAAGACGGGAGAAATTCAGGATTCCAGGGGCCTCCAAACCGATTAGGGGTTTGGACTGTCTTCCAGGAGCAAGACTTTTCCGCTGAAACCTAAAGAGTGAATCGGAGGTGGCCAAACATTGGCAGGGAAAGCGCTCCCAGGGCAGAGGAGAGGACCGTGGGTGGCCCAGGCCCGGAATCTGTACGCCAGGTAAGTCAGGGGTGGAGCAGTGATTCCTGCCTCACCCCAACTTCCCCCAACCCTCCAGGCCCTCGGCCGCCAGGGTGCGGGAGCCCCAGTGCCCTCGCCCTCGCCTGCGGGCGGGCTCCAAGGTCGATCCCACCTTTACTTTCTGGCTGGCGGGAACGCGCCCAGGGAAACAGGGTGGCGTGGAGGGAGGGTGGCATGGCCACCAGCTCTGAGAGCCAGGGCGGGAGAAGAACCAGCCAGCCCAGCGGCTGCGCGTCTCGGGATGGAGGGGCCTCAGCCACCGCTTAGTCAAGGGCCTTGCTGTCTCCATGTGGCTGGCAGTTAATAATGACCAGATGAGGAAGCCCTAAACGTTTGGTGATTCTATTCCTTGGTTTGGGAGCCTATTTGACATAAGTAATTTGGTTTCTCTGTTAGGTCTGGAAGATATTTCTAGATAATTTAGAAGAGCTGGCATGATGTAAAAAATGCCACTGACTTGGATGGCAGGGAACATTGCAGTGGCCGTGAGACCTTGTTTAACGACTCAGGGGCTTCTCAGCTCTGTCATCCGTACCCACCCACGACCCCTCCCTTTCCTCCTTTACTCACCAAGACCTCAGCGTCCCTGTCAGCAGCTGTCTCTCACATATCATACCCAGCCCTCTTTCTCTTCTTTTCTTTGAACTGACCTGGCAGCCTCCTCCTGCCCTGGTCATATCCAGTTCTCCACCAAACTCTGGCATCCACACAGCTGAAAAAGACTGGAGGAAAACCACTAAGCTGCTGGCCCTGCTTAAAGCCCTGGTCAGGAACCTCCAGTGGGCTCGGGCATTGCCCAGGGGCCCTGTCTCCTGTCCTGCGGGTTCACTACGCTCTCATTTTGATGATTGTTTTGCAAACAGCCTCCTTCCCAGACACGCTAAACCTCTTCAGTGGATCTGATGGAGACAATCAGAAGAGAAGTCCCATAAGTGCCACCCCACATCCACTCACCAACCCATAAACTTAGTCCCTCCTCCTGTTACTCTGAGTAAGCTGTTGGTGCATCTACCTAAGGCCGACATCTCATCGCATCCCAAGCCCACCCTTCTCTCTGCCCAAGGACGTCAAACCAGCGCTTAGCTCCTCTCTCATCCCTGTCGCCAACTTTTCCCTTTTCATTGGACCATTCTGACTAGTGTACAAACATTCTTCACATCTTTTTAAAAACTTAGAAAACCATGTGTCCCTCCCAGCCTCCACCTCGATGTTCCAGTCCTTCTCATTTACAGTAAAACTTGTCTTTGGAGCCTGTCTCCAAATCCAATCTGCAATCGAATCTTGTTGGTTCCGCCTTCAATATACCCATAATATGACCTCTCACTACCTGTCACTCCTGCTGCCAACACCCAGGTCCAAGCCACCGTCATCTCCTGCCTGGGCCATTGCAGCCGCCCCCCGACTGTTTTCCCCGCTTCCACCCTTGCTCCCTTTCAGCAAAGAAAGCCACTCTTAGCTCACAACCCTCCAACGGCTTCCCATTTATACTCAGAGTAAATTCACACGCAGATCTCACATGACCCTCACAGCCCACCCCCACACTCCCTCCCACTCTGATCTTGTCTCCTAACACCTGTCCCATCCCCATGACCCAGCCCCAGCCACCATGGACCCATTTCTATAACGCTCTTTCCCCACGAGGCCACGGCTCGCTCCCTCACCTCCTTCAGACCTCAGCTCAAATCTCTTCTCATCAGGGCAGCCTTACCCACTCCGTCTATTTAAAATTGCTTCCACACACACATTTCCTAATGCCCTTTCCTGCTTAATTTTCTCCAAAGTATTTATCACCATCTATGAATTTTCTTTATTAGTTTATTGTCTTTCGCTTCCACTAGAATGCAAGCTCTGTGAGAGCAGGAGTTTTTTTATTCGTTTTTGCACAACTCCCTTTCTAGTACGAGATAGTGTAATTGCTCCCTAAATGGCAAATATTAATATTATTATTCTTAGGTGTTCTCAGGAATACAACTGAAAGAAGTAGCTTTAGCTTTAATTAGCCCTTTTTACAAATATGAGACTACACTGAACACATAGTAATAGGCCTATAACCAGGGTGTGGTAGCTAAGCTCTCAATATAGCTCTCTGATGACTCTTACGTCCATGTCTTTGTGTAACCCTGTCCCCTGAAATCTGGTTTTGTCTTGTGACTTGTTTATAACCAACAGAATACAGCCCCAGTGGCACTAAATAAGTTCCACAGCTGGGTCAGAAGAATCCTTATAATATCTACCACACTCTGTTGAATGGCTCACTCATGGGGAAACCACTGGCAGTAAAAAAGTCCTACTATGCTGAGGTGGCTATGCTGTGAGGAGGTCCAAGCTAACCGTGGAGAGAGACTTTGGAGAGAGAGAGGCACCCAGCCAGCCCCCAGAAATTCCAGTCATCCCAGCCTAGACACTTGACCTGTGACTAAAGAAGTATTCTTCAATATCCAGTTAAGCACCTTCAGGTGACTCCAGCCCCAGCCAACATCTGATTACGAGTGCCTGAGAGATCCGCCCCCCACGCCCAGCCCCGCCAGGGAGAATCACCTAGCTGAGCCCAGCCAAGCCACTAAAGCATGAGAGATAACATACTTTCGAACTGCAAAGTTTTGGCGCACTGGGCTACATGGCACCTCTAAGGTAGCCCCTCCTAAGCCTGACATGCAGTCAGATTTGCAAAACTGCTCAGCATAGGTGTGCTCTGTTTAAAGAAACTCCACCATGAGAAATTTTGTTTGAAAGACATAAATTAAAGCCTTATAAAAGCATTGTCTTATTACAAGTGTATCTTCCAAGGCACTTGTAAGCATTCATTAAGGGGGTAATAGCTACTTATCAGAAGCCTCTGAGCAGAAAAACAGAAAGAGAAACGTTGGAAATAACTGCCTTTCAAAGATAATTAGGTGCCAAGGTAAAGCATCCTAAAATTTATAGGGAAAGTAAATGAGAAAATTATTCAATGACCAAAATGGAATTCACATAGAACCTTTCAGGAACAACACAGCTATTAGACATCATTAATTATAGTTGTACCGCAAAAATTAAATCTTAACCAGAGTAATTCAGGTCACTTCAATTTCCAACCTGAGTTAGCCTCCATTAACCAGCCTAGGACATAACCAAGGAAAAACAGAATTGAAAACTGAATTTTCCAGGCTGGTGGTCTACACAGCCCTACTTTGCAGGATAGTTGTCAAACTTCTGCTTTATTGAACATCTCTGAAGAGGAACTTCTACTGTTTATGCAAGGTTTAATGATTCGGTAGTTCAATCAGAAGGGCCATTAACCCACGAAACCATCAACACTAGTCAGGAAAAGAATAAAGTTACATGAGTTAGGTATTATGGAAGATTATGGAAGATTTAGAAAACATGTACCCTTTTTGTTTATAAACCAAAGCATTGGCCCTATTCTGCAGTCTCGGCAGAGCATTAGAATACGATAAAAGAACTGTAGTGCGTGAACTGTCAAAAAAACAAAGAGCATTCAGTTCAGGACTAGAAAAAGGACTCTGTCTCCCACAAGGAAGCCTGGCAGCGTGTGAGCAGGAGAGCCCTGAGGGACCCTCTGACCCAGTGCGGTTTTGATGAATACGCTGTGTAGACGGTGTCAGTATTCTGAGAAGGAAGTGAGCTGCAAGGTTGGCCTGTCCCATGGCTGGGGAAGAAAAAGATAAAGGACACTTTGATGTGTTCATTTAAGGCTTTTACTCAATAATTCAATAAGAAGATCGATTAACCTAGGAAGCCATCAAAATGTGCCAGGAATAGAATAAAATTACATGTATTTTAGGTACTATTGAAAACTTAGGGAATATTTATCCTTTTTGTTAATTGGCATTTTTCCACAATCAAAGGTGGGAAGGGGTGGGACGAGCCCTCCAAACGAGGCAGGGCACCAATGAGAAGAAAATCGAGGTGAGCGAAATCTGTAAGTGCAACTTTCTTCCTTACTACATCGTTGTTTGCATTTCCTTTATAAAGTGATACTCCCTGCTGATGTCTCTTGGAGAAAAAGGAAGACTATTTCTGACAAAGATTTCTCCTCTTTTAAAGGGCTGGCCACGCTTAGATGTGGAGAACTGAAGCGTCAAGTCATCTAAGTAAATGGATTGGTTCATTAGAAAGAAAACAATCAGGTGTCTGGAGCTCTCAGTTCTGCCTTCAGCTCCAAGCAAGGTCTGCAGGAAAGACACTCCTGGTTCCTCGTGGAGTGGAGCAGGAGAGGAGGGAGGTACCATTGGTTATGAATGCTTTGGAGACGTAAGAAGTGTGGGACATTTAAGTAGTGACCATTTCAGAAATAAGAGAGACACGATAAAAGAACTCATGGAGGACAAATGATGGGATAGAGCTTACTGAGGAGATGGAGCCCATGGAGATGAATTAGAAAGAAAAATACAGTCAGAGAAAATGAGAGAAGGAATGTGACGGGAACATATTGTTTTTCAGCTGCTCTTCTGTTAGCAGTGACTCCAA
>NW_011888873.1:3205693-3208240 GCF_000151845.1 Pteropus vampyrus | reverse complement strand
GCCTTATAAAAGCATTGTCTTATTACAAGTGTATCTTCCAAGGCACTTGTAAGCATTCATTAAGGGGGTAATAGCTACTTATCAGAAGCCTCTGAGCAGAAAAACAGAAAGAGAAACGTTGGAAATAACTGCCTTTCAAAGATAATTAGGTGCCAAGGTAAAGCATCCTAAAATTTATAGGGAAAGTAAATGAGAAAATTATTCAATGACCAAAATGGAATTCACATAGAACCTTTCAGGAACAACACAGCTATTAGACATCATTAATTATAGTTGTACCGCAAAAATTAAATCTTAACCAGAGTAATTCAGGTCACTTCAATTTCCAACCTGAGTTAGCCTCCATTAACCAGCCTAGGACATAACCAAGGAAAAACAGAATTGAAAACTGAATTTTCCAGGCTGGTGGTCTACACAGCCCTACTTTGCAGGATAGTTGTCAAACTTCTGCTTTATTGAACATCTCTGAAGAGGAACTTCTACTGTTTATGCAAGGTTTAATGATTCGGTAGTTCAATCAGAAGGGCCATTAACCCACGAAACCATCAACACTAGTCAGGAAAAGAATAAAGTTACATGAGTTAGGTATTATGGAAGATTATGGAAGATTTAGAAAACATGTACCCTTTTTGTTTATAAACCAAAGCATTGGCCCTATTCTGCAGTCTCGGCAGAGCATTAGAATACGATAAAAGAACTGTAGTGCGTGAACTGTCAAAAAAACAAAGAGCATTCAGTTCAGGACTAGAAAAAGGACTCTGTCTCCCACAAGGAAGCCTGGCAGCGTGTGAGCAGGAGAGCCCTGAGGGACCCTCTGACCCAGTGCGGTTTTGATGAATACGCTGTGTAGACGGTGTCAGTATTCTGAGAAGGAAGTGAGCTGCAAGGTTGGCCTGTCCCATGGCTGGGGAAGAAAAAGATAAAGGACACTTTGATGTGTTCATTTAAGGCTTTTACTCAATAATTCAATAAGAAGATCGATTAACCTAGGAAGCCATCAAAATGTGCCAGGAATAGAATAAAATTACATGTATTTTAGGTACTATTGAAAACTTAGGGAATATTTATCCTTTTTGTTAATTGGCATTTTTCCACAATCAAAGGTGGGAAGGGGTGGGACGAGCCCTCCAAACGAGGCAGGGCACCAATGAGAAGAAAATCGAGGTGAGCGAAATCTGTAAGTGCAACTTTCTTCCTTACTACATCGTTGTTTGCATTTCCTTTATAAAGTGATACTCCCTGCTGTTGTCTCTTGGAGAAAAAGGAAGACTATTTCTGACAAAGATTTCTCCTCTTTTAAAGGGCTGGCCACGCTTAGATGTGGAGAACTGAAGCGTCAAGTCATCTAAGTAAATGGATTGGTTCATTAGAAAGAAAACAATCAGGTGTCTGGAGCTCTCAGCTCTGCCTTCAGCTCCAAGCAAGGTCTGCAGGAAAGACACTCCTGGCTCCTCGTGGAGTGGAGCAGGAGAGGAGGGAGGTACCATTGGTTATGAATGCTTTGGAGACGTAAGAAGTGTGGGACATTTAAGTAGTGACCATTTCAGAAATAAGAGAGACACGATAAAAGAACTCATGGAGGACAAATGATGGGATAGAGCTTACTGAGGAGATGGAGCCCATGGAGATGAATTAGAAAGAAAAATACAGTCAGAGAAAATGAGAGAAGGAATGTGACGGGAACATATTGTTTTTCAGCTGCTCTTCTGTTAGCAGTGACTCCAATACGATGAGGAAAATGAAACAGAATCCATTCAAAATAAAAATCAGGTGGCAGACCAGAAAAGAAAGATACTTCGTGGTACATTTTAATTTTTTTGCTCTGATTTTGGTTTTGGTGAATATTTTTAGTATAAGATTCAGAAGGACATCTGTATTAATAAAATATTTCTGATGATTTACCGCCTACCACCAATAGCAGAAAACACTTTGGGGGAATTTTGAAAATTGCACAACTGTGGCCAACTGATGGCTCTCCAACCTTGTAGGTGCTGGTAGGGCTGTGTTGGTGATGGTGATGGAGTGTGTGTGTGTATGTGTGTGTGTGTGGGGGGGGATGTGCAAGGTGTGTTCTGACAGTGACTAAGATTCTGATCATCAATTATTCCAACGTGAGAGTGGGAGGTTTCCGCACAACCAACTCAATTCTCACACACCGACTGGATCCCACAACTCAACTCGGTTCTGACACTGTCTACCTGGAGATGGTTTCAGATTCCCACAGGCTAAGGGCTCATCCTACAAGACTGTCCCCACCACCACCACTTCCAAACCCAGTTACAAAGCCAAGATGTCACCTCTGCTTCTGATCAACCTGCTATAGGTCATAGATCTTAAGGATCTCCTTCTTGGGTTTGATTAATTGCTAGAGCGGCTCACAGAACGCAGAGGAACATGTTTCTTACTAGATTGCCAGTTTACTATAAAAGGATATAACTACCTCAGTAACAGCCAGGTAGAAGAGATGCACAAGGTACAGGGAAAGGGCGCGGAGCTTCCATGCCCTCCTGGTACCATTCTCCCTGAATCTCCATGTGTTCACCAACC
>NW_011888873.1:3204350-3204793 GCF_000151845.1 Pteropus vampyrus | reverse complement strand
CAGGTAGAAGAGATGCACAAGGTACAGGGAAAGGGCGCGGAGCTTCCATGCCCTCCTGGTACCATTCTCCCTGAATCTCCATGTGTTCACCAACCGAGAAGCTCTCAGAAGCTCATCCTTTTGGGATTTTTATCACACAGGCATGATTGATTCAGTCATTGCCATTGGCAGTGGATTCAACCTCTAGACCGTGTCCCCTCCTCAGAGGTCAGGCAGTGAGACTGAAAGTTCCAACCCTCTGATCACATGGTTGGTTCCCCTGGCCACATCCCCTATCTTTAGGTACAAAGCCAAAAGTCACCTCATTAACTTAACAAAAGATGCTTTTGCTGCTCTCATTGCCTAGAGTATTCCAAGGGTTTTAGGAGCTCTATGCCAGAAACAGGGGCGAAGACTAAGTATATATTTCTTATTATAAATCACGGTATCATATGTGTGTATGT
>NW_011888873.1:3194599-3204300 GCF_000151845.1 Pteropus vampyrus | reverse complement strand
CAGGTAGAAGAGATGCACAAGGTACAGGGAAAGGGCGCGGAGCTTCCATGCCCTCCTGGTACCATTCTCCCTGAATCTCCATGTGTTCACCAACCAAGAAGCTCTCAGAAGCTCATCCTTTTGGGATTTTTATCACACAGGCATGATTGACTCAGTCATTGCCATTGGCAATTGATTCAACCTCTTGGCAATTGATTCAACCTCTAGACCATGTCCCCTCCTCAGAGGTCAGGCAGTGGGACTGAAAGTTCCAACCTTCTGATCACATGGTTGGGTCCCCTGGCCACATCCCCCATCTTTAGGTACAAAGCCAAAAGTCACCTCATTAATTTAACAAAAGATGCTTTTGCTGCTCTCATTGCCTAGAATATTCCAAGGGTTTTAGGAGCTCTATGCCAGAAACAGGGGCGAAGACTAAGTATATATTTCTTATTATAAATCACGGTATCATATGTGTGTATGTGGAAGATGATACTGTAACCTAATCCCCAGCCTCATCCTTCTCACAATATTGAGGGTGACCTCCTAAGGGGTGAAGCCCTTCTGCAAGGCCAGGCTGCCTCTCCCCTGGGCGTGCTGGAGGGAGGGAGTTGTGGGCATCGCTATAGGTCCACGGGTGCAAAAAGGCTGATAAGGACCTGAAAAGGAAGAGACCAGAGGGGCCCTCTATGAGCAAAATGAGCTCTTAGATTAAGAGTGGCAGAGATTAAACAAATGTAAATCTGACAGGCTCCATGACCAGAAGAGAAGGAAGACTGGAGCTCAGAAACTTTCTGGGCACTCATGTCTGTAATTTACTTTTAATTACATAAAAATTAAGATGAATTGACAAATGTGTAGATGGATAGAGATGTGATAAACGCATATAGTAAAATGTTAACGATAGAGCCAAGGTGGTGGGTATATGTGTGTCCTTTACGATAAAGTCTTTTTCATTCTTCTGTACGTTTAAAAATGTTTATAATAAAGTGTTGTGGGGGAAACCAGACCAGGTGAGCATGATCTTAACTGGAATCTGGAAATCAGAGTTAGCACTTGTTCCCTCCATGGAGCTTTGTTTCAGCAGCAATTCTTTTTCGAATGTATCCCGTCCACATTCACTCATTTCCTTGGAGCAAATTCTCAAGGTCCCTCTGAATATATTCAGCCTGCCACTAAGGAGAAAAAAATGGTAGAATTAACCAGCATGACATTTCACAAGAGACACTTACACAGTAAAACATCGTTTTCTAACTTTCACTGGTGAACTTTTCTTTTTATGTATATCAGATCATTAAAAAAAAAAAAAAAAAGCGTTTGTCTAAGCACAGTTTTCTACATAGTGGGTGTTGGGAATTTTTGTTAAAGTGTTCATTTCCTGGAAGTCCGCCCCTATCTTGGATGATTACTGACCCACCACCCAGCAGGATCTGGGCACTGAACAGCGACAGTCTTTTCGCCTGTGACATAAAATCCCTCATGTGTGAAATAAGGAATTAGTGCCAGAAATACAGGTGACAATCAGGGAAGCAGGTTGGTATCAACAGAGATAATATTCAAAACACCAAGAATTCAAAGGTATCCGTTTACGCTGTCCTAAGCCGCCCTCTCCCCCACCTCCATTAATAATAAAAAGGGAGAAGCACTGCGTGAAAGGAAGATCCTTTATGGTCCTTCCACTTGCCAGCTTTGTTATCCTAGAGAATAACTTTACTGACTCTTGGTTTTCTTATCTACAGTATGGAGAGCATGATGCCTACTTTGCAGAGTTGTGATAAAAGTCAGATGAGTTCACATATGGAACAGAGCCCAAGCAGTGTGGGCACTAATTGCTTCCGGATGTTGAGTGGAGTCCATCACTAATCCACACTGAAACTGCCTTGCAGGGTAGGGATTTCAGGGAGAAACACGGTCATAAGGCTGGAGACGTGGCAAATGGCTCAGAAGAGAGATAGAAGTGCCTATAGAGAATTATGAGACAGACCTGGTAGAGAAAAAGCACATGAAATAAGGTTTGCAGTATGATGGATAAGAATGACCGCAGAGAGATTCGCTTCTGGTCATGAGCAAGGAACCACCTAGTGGACCAACTCTTCCACAGATAA
This sequence comes from Pteropus vampyrus, assembly GCF_000151845.1. Lineage (NCBI taxonomy): Eukaryota > Metazoa > Chordata > Mammalia > Chiroptera > Pteropodidae > Pteropus > Pteropus vampyrus. The sequence goes on along the minus strand of NW_011888873.1, from coordinate 3,202,216 downwards.
CAGCTATAAAAACTGAACAGTGTTGGTTTTGTTATTGTTGTCATCTTACCAGGTAGTTAACTTGTTTGGATTCAGACTGCAGACTTTGTCGGGCAGCAGTTGAAACCTCAGTTCAGTTCTTCCGTCCTTAGTTGGGCCGCTTTAAGTCTGCTTCTGGCCTGTGTGTTCAGAAATCAGCCAGAGATTTGGGCAGAGTTGTACACAGTTTTGCTGTTACTCTCCTTTCGGGCATTCCCCTCAGACAAAATACAAAAAAAAAACAGGACAAAATACAAAAAAAAACAATACTTGAAGGAACCAGGAAGTGATCAAAAACAAGAAGATTCTAGAAGAAAAGTATGGCACTGGATGAGTTTTTGTTTTCATGTCTTCAGACGCAATCTGCAAACTACAGAGTGGCTAAAACCAAGGGTGATTAACCAACTCGGTTTTTTCCAGGGATGTCTCGGTTTTCACTGAAAGTTCCATGTTCCAGCAAAACTCTTAGTTCTGGGCAAACTGGGATGGCTGTGTACTCTGCTAAAACTCCAACAGAAACTCTGCAGTTTTTCTGGCTGAAGAGACGGTGGGAAGACTTTGGAACAACCACAGTCACAAGAAGGCGGGAGGGGAATGCCCGAAAGGAGAGTAACAGCGAAACTGTGTACAACTCTGCCCAAATCTCTGGCTGATTTCTGAGCACACAGGCCAGAAGCAGACTTAAAGCGGCCCAACTAAGGACGGAAGAACTGAACTGAGGTTTCAACTGCTGCCCGACAAAGTCTGCAGTCTGAATCCAAACAAGTTAACTACCTGGTAAGATGACAACAATAACAAAACCAACACTGTTCAGAGTCTCCACAACATAATGTCCAAGATACACAATGTCCAAGATACAATCGATAGTACTCAACATATCAAAAAACAAGAACTTTTGACCCATTTTCAAGAGAAAAGATCTACCTTGAAATAACCAAGATGTAGATATCAGCGCACAAGGATTTTAAAGCAGCTATCATAATTATGCTCATGGACTAAAGGAAAATATGTTCACGATGAATAAAAAGATAGACATTTCAGAAGAGACATAGAAACTATAAAAAGGAGCTATATTAGTGAAGGATCTCCAGAGAAACAGAACCAGTAAGAAGTGTTTATATAGAGAGAGATTTATTTTAAGGACTTGGCTTATACAATTATAGAACTTAGCAAGTCCAAAATCTGCAGGATTGACCAGCAGGCTAGAGACCCAGGGATGAGATGATGTTATAATTCGAGTCAGAAAGCTATCAGGCTGGAGACCAAGAAATGAGCCAATGTTACAGGTAAAGTCCAAAGTCATAGATCCAGGAAGTACCCATGTTGCAGATGAAGTCTGATGGTAGTCTGCCACAGAATTCCCTCTTGCTAGGGGAGGTCAGCCTTTTGTTATATTCAGACCTTCAACTGATTGGATGAGTCCTACCCACATCTTGGCAAGTAATCTGCTTTCCTTAAAGTCTATAGATTTAAATGTAAATCTCATCCTAAAACACTCTCGCAGAAACACGAAGAATAACATTTGACCAGATACCTGCGCATCATTACCCCATCAAGTCGACACATAAAATTAACCATCGCAGGAATCAATCTGAAATTCTTTTTAAAAATATGAAATATTTGAAACAAAATAAAAAGAAAAGTGTAATGCATGAAAAATAGAAAAGTGTAATATCTGAAACAAAAATGCTTAATAGCTAAAACTTTAAAAAAATTCCATTACATGGACTTAATAGCAGAATGTAGATGACAGAAGAACGAGTCATTAAAAATTAATCAATCTATAGGAAAGAAAAACAAGTGGTTTAAAAAATGAATAGACTCTCAGAGACCTATTGGACAGTATTAAAAAGTCAAACATACATGTAATTAGAGTCCCAGGAAAGGAGAAAGAAAATGGGGCCCAACACAATTAGAAGAAATAATGATTGAAAATTGGTGAAAGACATGAATTTCCAGATTCAATAAAATCAAGAAAACTCAAGCAAAATAAATATGAAGCCATGCCTAGGGATAACAGAGTCAAATGCTGACACCAACGATAAAGAGAAAACCTTGAAAGCAGACAAAGAAAAATGACACATAAAGAAATAATGATTCAAGGAATTACTGACTACTCATCAGAAACAATGGGAGGCTGGAAGACAGTGGAACATCTTTAAAGTGCTGGAAGTAAAACCTTCAACCCAAACTCTATATCTTTTGAAAACATCACTCAAGAATGAAAGCAAAATGAAGACTCTTCAGATAAAAGAAAATTAAAGGAGGTCATTGACAGAAGACCTGTACTATAAGAAATTCTAAAGTAAGTTCTTTGAGCAAAAGACAATTATATCATATGGAAACTCACATCTTCAGGAAGGAATGAAAAGAAAGGAAATGGTTAACATCTGAGTAAATATCAAAGACTATTTTTCATTTTAATTGCTTTAAAATACATATGACTTTGTTTAAAGCAAACATTGTTTGAGCCTACCAAGATAAAAAACTAGAATAATCTATCTGGAAGTTGATTTAGGGCCCGTGCCTCCACAGCAGAGGGAGACCTATGTAGTTAGTGTCTGTCATTAGATTGCTCCAGATAGAAGAAAAAGGGACAGAAGTTGCAGTTTCTATGGACGGCCAAGACCTGAGCACACATACACGCAGCACCTCTGTAATAGAAGGACCTCCGAGCAGAGCTGTCATTGAAGCCTTGAAAGCCTGAGCACTAATTTAGAAGCCTCAGTAAAAGAGTCCCACAGACTGTACTTGAATTCATGTGAATTATTTGTAATTTTGTATCTCAAATAACAACTACCAATTGCATCTGCAGAGATGATTTTCGTTCTCTTTCTGATCTTTATGTCCTTTGTTTCCTTTTTTATTTTTATTAGTTTGTTTGTTTGTTTATTTTTTACCTTATTGCAAGGGTTAGGGCCTTGAGTAAAAATGAAGAGATTGAATATCTTTCCCTTGTTCTTGATCTTAGAGGGAAAGTATTCAATATTTCACCATTAAGCGTGATGTTAGCTCCACATTTTTTGTTTTGTTTTGTTTTGTTTTTAGCTCCATGTTTTTTGTAGATGCCCTTCAGTTAGAGAGAGTTCCCCCTCTCTCCCTATTTGGCTGATAGTTTTTTGTTTTGTTTTTGTTTTATCACATTGGTATTGAATTTTTCCTAACTACTTTTTTTGCTCATATTGAAATAATCACATGGTGTCTCTCTTCTATTCCATAAATATAATAAATTACACTCATAAAATAAATTAGAAGTGTTTCTTCCTGCTGTTTTCAAAAAGAATTATTTTTTTCTTAAATATTTGATAGAATTCACCAGTGAAATAATAAGAGCCTGGAGTTTTCTTTCTGAAATTTTTGATAATGAATTTAAGTTCTTTAAAGATACAGGGTTATTCAAATTTTCTGTTTTATCCTGTATCTGTGTTTACAAGTTATTCAAGGAGTTTATCCAATTTTATCTAAATTGTTGCATTTGTTGGCATAAAGTTGTTCATAATATTACTTTATTATTCTTTTAATGTTTGTAGGGTCTGTAGAATCTTTCATTCCCGATAGTGGTGATTTATATTCATCCATGTCATAGCATATTTCAGCACTTCATTTATTTTTATTGCTGAAAAATATTTCACTATATGTATATACCATATTTAATTTATCCATTCATCAGTCGATGGACATTTGAGTTGTTAACACTTTCTGGCTCTTATGAGTAGTGACGTTATAAACATTCACGTACAAGTTCTTATGTGGACTCCTCTAGCTTTTATAATGGTTTGTTACTTTGATCCCAAAGGGCTTCCCAACTGCCACCCACTTTCAGTTCCTCATTGCTATGTAATTAAGTGAGGAGATTCCTTGGAAGGTAAGCAGATGGTGCAGCCTGAGCTAGATTAAGCCTGGGGTGAAATCAGGAGGCTCTCCAGACACCTGGACACTCAGGCAATTTGAACTTGGAGTTCCTGAGCTGCCGCAAGAAGTGCAGAAAAGACACGGTAGGTGTAGAATTTTACGACTTGTTGAGAACCCTTGCTTAAGAATTCTTGTGCAATATATAATTATTTGATTTCTGCGCATATTGTTAAGCAGTATGATTTGCCTTTTAAATTAGCTTTGATCATATTCACACTTTTCTTCCTGGAAATTTTTATAAATAGCTGATTACATTCTGGAGAAAGAAAGAGTTCACCCTTTGGAATCTATCTCCTCCTCCGTAATTTATATTAACTCCAAAGGACAAATAAAGGAAATAATGTATTTTTCTTTCGCTTTTTATCATCTACCTTACCCAGAATCACTTCTGAAACCTGAAAAGTTTCTTCTTGTTATATGAGAATTTATAAGTCCTTCATTTTTTATTTTCCTTTTAAAGAGGTAGTGGGTAAAATTATGAAAGACTTTTATATGCGATAATAGACCAGATCTTGAATTGACTTAATAAGTAAAAAAAGGAAGGAGCAGAAGGAGGTTAACTATGTGTGAATTTATAGATGTTTTGGTGTCTGGGGTCCCTGTAAATAATATATTACCTCACTGTAAATATTAACTCTGCTAAAGTCTAGGTCTTTAAACACAAATTACCAGGAGCTCTGGGGAACAAAGAGATGCTCTGCTCTTAATGATCTTTTTAACATTAGCTCCAGGTACTTAGGACCCTGCAGGGAATTTCTGGAATGTTTCCTCGTCCTTAAGATGCTGGTTTCCAGTGTTGAACAGTTAGTAAAGGGAAAAAAGAACTGGAACCTTCTCCATGTAAATTAAAAACTAAAACACTCTAGTGATTAATCCTTTAAGAACAATTACAGTAATTGCTATTGGCCTGGAGACTCCAGGCTTTTAAACATTCAGTAGGTAATAGTTTTGAAGGTAATAAAAGTGGGACCTTTGACCAACACTAGTAGGAACGGAGGTAAGGGTTGTCTTGGGGACACATGATTCGCACACGTCCTTCTGCTGAAAATGGGGACCGGGCCTCGTTTTCTTATCTCTGCTGGCCTCTCTGAAAAAACACCAGCTTTAGCACTTTTCTGTTCCAGCTGCTACTGAGCCACCAGGCACCATGCCTTGTCTTGCTGGTCCACGGTGTATGACTGTTCCTCAGTGGTGATGTCACTGATGGCCAGAGTGCCCATGGTTCCCAGCCCATGGAATAGTGCACTGTGCCAAAGGGAGGGGGTCTCAAAGCACTGTCGCTTCAGTCCCAGTGTTTGACAAAATGTATTAAAGCAGATCTTTCCCCTTTTTAACACCTAGCTTTATGTCCTCTCTCTCCAGGTGTGTGTGTGTGTGTGTGTGTGTGTGTGTGTGTGTGTGTGTGGACTAGACCAGGAACAGTTTAGAGGAGCAGCCCCCCACCACCTCGGCATTCAGAACCTCATCTTGTCCAACTTCTTTCCTGGAAGCTCCTCGGCTTTTGCAGACGGAGTAAAAGGGGTAAATCTTAAGTTAGAATATTGTGCTACGCCATTATGGGTTATTGGAGGTCACTTTCCTCGCACTTCCTTCATTTGCTCTTTGGCAGAGTTCCTGATCAGGCTTTCCTCAGGGCGCTGTCTCACCCTGCTGTGCTCCCATAGTCGTACACAGATTGCATTATTCTGTGAAGCAATAGGAATCCTATCTCTCCAGAGTGTCCCCATGCACACGCTTTGCCATAAGCTTCTGAGAAGGACTTCCTATGGTCAGCGTACGCTCTAGTAACCTCTCCTCCCGGTTTCGGTGCCGCGCTGTGACAGCACAGCACCTCTGAGAGGCTGTAGCTAGGGGAGAAAGAATAATCACGCTGACGATTTTGAGCCTCTGCTATGTATCAAGACCCTTTGCTGCCGTGCTTTATGCACATTATCCTTTATGCTCACCCGGCCCAATGAGGTAGGAATTGAGATCCCCATTTTATAAATAATAATTTGAGGTTTTTAAATTTCCCCAAGATCTCATAACTAATATATTGCAGAGCCAAGTCTCAAAGCCGTGTCTATTTAAAACCCCTTCTAATTCAAAGGATATCATTAGAAAAACCTAAGACTAGAATGGCCTGTGATCCAGGTAGAAATACCAACTGAACTTAAAACAATATGCATTTTCCTTTTTCTACAAATATGTGAGCAATCATCCTGATTATGTCGCCAGCAGCCCCTGATTTAAGGGGTCAGAGAAAAGAGATCATCTAGGGTAGGTGCCTTCATTCTACTCTGTGGTGACATGCTTGCCTTGACAAATCATTTCCTAAGAATCACATGTTATACACCTTCGCATATTAATGTGCCCAGGCCATCACACAGAGCGTTAGTGTGGTCTTTCGCTGCTGTGTGGATTGTCTTTGAAACTCATCCCCCAAAGTGACCTCTAGCAAAGTCATTAAAATCAATGTAGATATCCTACCTTGGGCTCTTGTCACACCAGCTCCGGGAAACAAGAACGGCCAGAATTTACTGATTTAAATCCTGCTCACCCAGGAAGGAAGAAGAAAATATAGCTTCTTTTTGTTATTTAACTCTCCTGGCTAATTAAAAAGGAATTGCCATTTGGACTTGGGGGAAAGTAAATTGAAAGGATGGGGACTGCGTTTTAGGGAAACCTTGTACTTAAAACACAATTCTCTACTCCTTCTACTTTTCTTTAGAACAGACTGGATTTAATCTTGCTGGATATTGGAGGAGAGTCAGACCAAGTAAGTCTAAGCCATTTGCAAATGTTACTGTATCTTGTATAAAAGTTGAACAGAATGAAAGTGTAATCTGCAAATCTGCGGATGAACCTAAGTATCTAGATATTCAGCAGAAATGCACGGGTAATCCATGACTGCTCATCACAATCAGAGTTTATTTTTTGTTCTAAAACTCAGAGTGGCATTAATTTTCTATAAAGCTTTAGTCCTGCCTGGGACTTTTTTCTCATGCTTCTGCATAGAAATCACATGGTATTTACCCAATATACTTCAGTGATCATACTGAGAAATAAAATTCTCGTGACTTACCCATGGTCAAGGAGCAAAAACCCCTGGTTTTAACTTACTGTGAATGATGGAAATTTGGATTCTGACTGCCCCTCACAGATTGAATCTTGCCTGCACTCAGCAAGATAGTGATCACATTTTCAGGTGGAACTGGGGCCTAAAGGAATGGAGGCCAGGAAGGGACACACCACACTGACCCCAGCCCTACCCCAAAGTAAATTCCAGCTTCTGGCATCAGCTACATACACTGTCCTCGTGGCTGCCAGTCTTTTTGATGCCCATCTTTTGGCCTGGCCTGACCTGGCCTGGTTCCTGTCCTCTTCTCTGGCATATTTACCAAGTTTTCTATATCTTAAAAGTCTAGCTCTGCTACAAATAGCCTGATTCTCTGGCCATAGCCCAAGAAAGCCTCTCGTCCACCCACACAACTGCTCAGTGACCTGAATGCGCTGAGTTTTAGGTGCCAGAGATGGAGGGATAAGTAATTAATTGTAAGACTGTATTAATGAGTCTCTAAATGCAACAGAGGCAAGGAGCCAAGGGTACTTAGTCCTTTTTGGTTGTTTGCATCTAAATTAAAGTAGTCACCACTTTCATCAATAGTAATTAATATTTCCTGAGTGCTTATCAGTAGCGTGGCGTTA